>NC_042627.1:17619948-17938959 GCF_901001135.1 Rhinatrema bivittatum | reverse complement strand
AGCACTGACAGACCCACGTTCATGCAAGGCTTGCAGGACGAATTCTATGGGCTGCCAGCGCCGAAAAAAAGAGGTCACAAATGGTTATTACAGTTTTTGGGGAGAGCAGTTTATTGAGAACTGGTTGGTATTTTGTCAGGGCTGGAAAAATAGTGGTTGCCGGGGTAACTAAAATTTAGAGCCTGCTGCCACTGGTAACTGGGGGGGGGGGGGGGTTGTAGCCCAGGGCGGCCGCCTCTTGCCACGCTGCATTGAGGAGAGACAGGAAGAGAAAAAAAAGCAAAATGAAAGAGAGAAAAGCGAGAAAAGTAGCTTTTATGTAAGATGATTTGTTACTTTGTAAACAGCATAGTTTAATGTATTTGTGCGGTGTATATGATTTTCTTTTTTAATAAATGCATGAAAAAGATAGAGTAAAAAATATTAAATATGCCAAAAGGAGGAAAACAGTTTTTCCCTTGGCTTCTAAACATTTTAGCTGGCAGTTAAATTTTCACTATATTTTGCAGTTCTGTAAACTACTGTAGAAAGAGACAGTCCGTTTGGGTGGGGGATGGGAGGAGATTATCATAAGTTGATAGAAAGGAGACATTTTTAAGAACAGCAGCATATGTTTATACATATTTGGTTCCCATTTTTCTAAAAAGCACAACAGTGACTGAAAGTTGATAAACAATACATTCAAGGAGTAGTAACAACAATAAAACCTCACTAAATATAATGTCGCCATAACCATAAATTAGGCATAGTAAAACTCATAATACAACCAATGATAAAATGGGCAGTAAGTTTGTACTCTATTTAATATTTTACACTGCATAGGTATTATCTTGTAGTTTACTTAAAGAAAATAAAGAAATGTAATGTTCATTGTTTTTAAAATACGATAAAGAGGTATGTCATGCTCACCAGTACAGGAAGTTGGAAGGGTTAAAATGTGGCTGGGCTGTATAGGATTATTTTCTTACAGAAGAGTAAAATAGGTTTTACATTGTTGTTTTCCTCTAAAATGTTGAAGCTGTGGTCTTGTACCACACATCTGGCTATTCTCTAACTCCCTGCTGAGCCCATCAGGAAACAGCTGTAGGAGTGTGGTCTCTCCAATAGACCCCCTGTAATGCCATTGAAAAGGGAGCAAAGCTTCCTTTGGTATGGGCCATTTCAACTTAACTGACTAGGTTGAAGTGCCTTTTAAAAGTATAAAGCATGCTCTTATTTATATGTCTTACTTTTATTATAGACGACCTACTTAAAACTTGATATGCTGATAACTCCTTAGGATCTGACTCCAGTCCTTGATATCCCTGGAAAGCTAAGAATCACCACGAATTAGGAAAACGTCATCGCCAATTCGGAAAAAACAGCATCTAATAATAGTTGGTTAAAATATAAAGGGCTTATTGATGCATGCAGTCAGTAATTCCAGAAGCAAACTCACTTCTACCCATTCGCTGCAATTATTGATGGTTGTCAGTTTTAAGTTAAAGCTATCTTCTGCCTTAAGGTTATACACTTGAGCAGATATCTAATCAGAAAAAAATGAATGTGGCATCATTACAGTGAATTTCACATCACGGAAGAAAGGAAGACAGTAGATGTAAATATTTTGGGCTAGAGTATGCTCACAATGTAACAAGAATGAAGAAACATTTTCATAAAATGTAGAAACTAACCTGAAAAAGTGCAAGTCATATAGAAAGGCTAATACAAAAAAGTGGTGGAACACTAGCATTTGAGAGAGCTCTACTTTAGGAGGCCTATGTAAGTAAACAAGTTAGTATGTTAAACACTGAAGCAGCTATCTTGTTTTAAAACTGCGGTTATCACATTTTCAGACCCGTGATCCACCTTTAGCCTGAATACACGTTATAGGAATCACTTGAGACGAAACAGGGATTTTATGTGCACTGTTATTTCTGGTTTTGCCGTAGTCCTTGTGTTTTCTCCAGAGACAGATCCTTGCCTTTGAGTTGGCCTTCAGGTGGTGGTTGACCCTTTACCCTGTAGTTCAAATAGGCATGGTATGCTGAATTCAGAATGAGACTTGGGACAGCTTACATATCTCAGTATCCTTGGGGAAGTTGTAAGACTGAAACATCCTGAGTGCTATTGGCTATAAAATTATTACTCGTCTGAAGGCCAGTGGGCAGAGATCTAATGCTAGTACTGATTGGCCCTTTAGACAGAGAACTAGTCCTGAAGTTGCTAGAATTCTCTAGCCTTGGCTGGAAGTACAAAGAGAGCAGATATCTGTGCTGAGACCCTGCTACAACGCCAGTGGACAGCATGTCCATTAATGGCTATTAATTATACTTAGGGAATAGCCACTACTATTAATTGCATCAGTAGCATGGGTTCTTAGTGTTTGGGTAATTGCCAGGTTCTTGTGGCCTGGTTTTGGCCTCTGTTGGAAACAGGATGCTGGGCTTGATGGACCCTTGGTCTGACCCAGCATGGCAATTTCTTATGTTCTTATGTTTTCTGAAGCTCCCTACACGCTGTTAAGTATTGAAAAGTGTTTAGCTAACTTTTACTGTTTAATCCTTATTTACCTGTGGCAGGTTGCAAACTGAATGTTTTTTTCGTTCCCTTGCTGTCAGAATCACACTCAAGACGGTCAAGGCTTTTAAAAAGCTTTGTGGCAAAATGTAAAAAAGATTAAGAAAAAACAGATAAAATATTGGCTGAAGCCATACTTAGATGTTACACTTCTTTCCATAACTGAAAATCAATACTAGAAGGAACATTAACAAATTGATTTGCCCATCATATATGTTGTCATCACATTCTCCCTTAGAGTATGACAGAATTCAAACAATTGTTATTCAAAGGATAGGTCAGGCAGAATCACAGACTGTAGAAAAAAAAATATTAAACATTGTTTATTGTTCCTGAAAGCAATTGCTACAGAACGTTCTTGTCACGTGGGAAAACAGAGCCAAATTAGAATGAAGAGATTAAAAGTGCGCACGTCCTTCCAGGATGCGATCAGTTGTAACTGATAATGCAAGTAACATGAAAGCTGCATGGCAAATATTAAAGGCCAGAGTATCTTCATTTATTAGAATGCGGTTGTCTTCCACATGGGGTGAAACTTCTGGCGAAAGACACATTTTAAACGTGCACTGAAAACGATTATTGGTGAACTGCAAAGCAATTGTGAAGGTATTCAACAGTCAGCAGCACTTCACCAGTGACACCCAAAACCATCCAGTGAAAGAGGGGAAATAGACTTCAGATGCCAGTGAAGAGTTCCACTCGTTTTAAAGTCTACATCAATCATTCTGCCTCCTTAAAAATGAAGTGGTATCGTGCACAGCAAATGTGTTTACGTATTTAATGCTATTAATATATTGTTAAATATTTTAAAATTTTGATTTTGAAGAAACTGTGGTTCCTGATTGTTTAGCAAAATTGATCCTCCGTCGTTGCAGTGTTGCCAGTGTTTCACCGGCAAAAGACTGCATCAGGAAACTATAACTTTCTAAACTGAATGAGATTCAAAAATTCTAATTTGTAATGTGGTGAAAAGCCTTCTCAAATTGAATGTAACCAATATTATGGTTCCTTGTTGCAGCCTTTCATCTGCAAAATGTTGGTAATGTCAGAATAAATGAGGGACAATTTTGTTAAATAACAATCAAGAAGTACAGTTTCTTCAAAATTGAAAATGTTTATTGAAAAGATGCAAAACCCAGTATATTATTAGCATTAAATATTTGAGACATTCACTGTGCGTGATAGCACTTCATTTTTAAGGAGGTTTTTTTATGACTAATGATTGATATAAGCCTTAAAACAAATAGAACGAGTCACTGATGTCTGAAGTCATTTTTTTTTTCCTTCTTTCACGGAGTGGTGGTGAGTGTTATGGGTGAGGTGCTTGGATATCTTTGCATTTTGATTTTGCCTCCCTGCCTCATTGATTATTGTAGGTTTAGAATTCGGCAGTCACCATGTTGCTGATCAGACTTGGAGGAAATTATAGAGAGAAGCAGGGGAAGAAAAAAAGTGCATTTCTGTTGCCAGAAGAAACTAGATTGGGCTCAGCTACAAAATGTTCACCTAGGTTGGTGCGCACAAAGAAGTGTTTGCAGAGTGCTTCAATAGATAATGAAATATTACAGATTATTCCCATGAATATTCAGAAGCAGATCCTTGACAATGATGTGCTGTGGGTTCAAGAATGATTGTTTGTTTGCCACTAATTTCAGTGGCTGTCAGAAACTTTAAAGAAATATATACCAGAGGCATTTAGACAACTGAAGAATATCTAATTTGAGTTTTTACCACATTCATCTCTATTCAAAAAGGAAGAAAAAGAAGTGAAACAGATCTTGATTAGAAGATTTGAGTTTTGCTCTCATCGTTTATCTGGCAGTAAACTTTTTGGATTGACAGCATTATCAGAAGATGAACTGTCTACTGCTCTCGATACAGTATGGGATTGGCTAAGAATGTCCGTCTCCAGCATTGATTAACATTACTGAATACCAACAAAATAAAAACCTTGGAGCAAAAACATCATTTGGCATGCAGTAGAGAATAACTCTTCACATGCTGGACAACAGCTGGGCATCTTAATGCCCAGCTGTTGTCCAACATTCCCTCAAAAACAGCTTCTTGTGAATGGGATTGGATGACTTTTGGCTCCATCAAGACAGAAAAGATCAATAGAAGTACTGCTAAGTTTCTACTTCTCAGAATTTCTTTCTTCTATAGCATCAGAAGCACAATTGGTGAAGAAGATGCCATGTGATAATTTGCCTTTTCCCATAGACTCAATAGTGAAAAACATCATACAGCGAAGGAAAATGTGGTTGAAGTAGTTAAGATTTGCCTCAGTCTTGCTCTGAAATGGATCTGAATAGTGGAGAGTGATGGTAAAAATGGAGGTGCTTCAGTGACATCTGGAAGAAAGTTAAACCCTGAAGTACATGGATGGACAAATGTGGCACATCATTTGAATGCACTAAAATGACAATTGGCAGTTTTCAGTGCCTTCAGGGGACTCTTTCCCCCCTTAAATTAAAACAGTATAAGAGATTTTCTATTCTGTATTTTATTTACATTTTCTTCGTTGTCAAGCAGGCATAAGTTAGCCATTGTGTATGAGTGATGTCATTCCTTGGCGCCAACATGGGCCTAGCTCTCTGAACTCTGTAAAAACTTTACTGAGCATGCGTGGGAGTCTCTGTCCATGATGCCTCATGAACCCTTCAGTCACGCTTCATCTGAGCTTTCACGCAGATGTATTCCTAGTCTCTTCTTTTGCTTTCTGGCTTCTTTTATACTCTTTCTGCCTTATTTTTCTTTTTTCAGACCGTTGTCTTGGCAGCCCCTTGTAAGACTCAGTTGCTGAATTTTTCTCCAGTCTGCAGGTGGCATCTTGATTTTCTCCCCACATCTGGTCACCCATAGGCAACATATAGTAGAGATCCTTTCTCATCTTTGCCAGCACCAGCTTTATGCCAAGTTTGAACAGAATTGGGTTCACTTCTTAGACTACGTAATCTTGGCTCAAGGGTTTGAGATGAACTCGGATAATGTAACTGCAGTACTTAATGGGTTGATATGTTTTGGTCTCAAGGTGCTCCAATGTTATATGGGTTTTGCTAACTTATATGTGTGTGTCATTCAAAACTTCTATAAGGTAGTGGCTCCACTTACTGCCCTTACATGTAAGGGCATGCCAAAGAATTCTGGTAATCTCCAAGCTCAGCGGGTCTGAAGCAACTCTTTGCATCTGCTTCGATGCTGCTTCATGCTGATCCAGCCAAGCCTTTTACTTTAGAAGTAGATTCTTCTGAGGTTGGTGTAGGTGTCAAAGACCATATCAGATTCTCTTCTCCACCCATGTGATTACTTTTCCTAGACGTTCTCTCCTGCGGAACGCAGCTATAATGTGGGAAACAGAAAGCCTTGCTTTTGTGGGCCTTGAAAGAGAGGAGACATCTGTTGGAAGGAACCACCTTTTCAATTATAATCCTTACGGATCAGAAAAATTTGCTTTATATTGAGGCGGCAAAACGTTTGAACCCCTGGCTAGCCTGGTGGGCTATGTTCTTCGCCTATTTCCAGTTCATTATCTCCTATTATCCTAGTTCAAAGAATGTTTAGGCTGATGTGTGGTTACAACAGTTTTCTCTGAGGAGACCCATGTACTTTGTGATAAAGACCCCATTATACCAAATTTTGAAGTGATTTCCAGGATTTTTTTGATGGTCTTGCTGCACAAGGGTTGGAAGACTTATGTCTCGGCCTGTCCAGTATGCGTTTGTTAGAACCAAGATCCCTCATGCTAAACCTTCAAGGGAATTGCACCCGTTTCTGATTCTGTACCGTGGACTCGCCTCTCTGCATACTTCCATCCAGTCCTTCCAATTTCCACTGACTATATTGCCATCTTGGTGGTAGTGGACCATTTTTCCCAAATGGCGCACTTCATTCCCATCTCTAAGCTGCCTTTGGCCCTTCATATCAGATCAAAGTCTCCGATTCATTTACAGATTCTGGAGGGCCTTTTAAAAAGATTTGGGTATCAATTTGCAGATTTTCATCAGGGTACTATTCCCTGACAAATGGCCTTACAGAGAAGACCAACCAGATCTCGAGCTGTTCCTTAGATGTTTCGTCTCTGCTCATCAGAATGATTGGGCCAGATTGCACCCTTGGGCTGTCTGCTCACAATAATCATGTTAGTGAAGATATGGCTGGAGGTTTATCTATTCTTCACAATTTATTGCCAAAACCCTGTTTGCTTACCTCCTGCTACTCCGGCCACTGAAATTCCTACAGTCAATGGCTTAGTGTGACACTTAACAGAAAACTTAGGTACAGGCATGCAATAATTTGGAGAAAACTGTGTCCCAGCAGAAGAAACCATAGTTCCAGTCACGATTAAGGTCGGTCTGTCTATAAAGAATCTACATCTGAAGTTCCTTTGTGCTAAGTTAGATCCCAAATAGGGCCACGTGCTGTTCAGAAATTCAACTCCAGTACCACGTGGCTTCAGCTCCCCAACACACTTAAGATACCATCTTCATTTTATGTCTCCTTCTTGAAACTGGCTATGCCAGATCCTTTCAATAGGCAAGGAATGGCTCCAGTTCTGGCTGATGGCCAGTCTGAATTCTGCATTCTAGAGTGTCCCACAATAGAGTACGGTACTTGGTATGTTGGAAGGGCTATGGTCCTGAAGAAAGATCTTGGGTTGATGCGTCTGTCCTCCATGCACCTCGTCTTTTGAAGAAATGACTTGCAAAGCCACACAAGGGACTTTCCAGAAACTGTACCTGAAGTGGGGCTACTGTAAGGATCAGTTGCTGAATTCTCCAGCCTGCAGGTGGTGCTGTGAATTGCTTGGACTATCTATTCAGTCTTCTCAACTTAGTGCCCCTCATTTCTGCCCCCCCCCCCCCCGGCTGCCATCTTGTTTCCTGGATAAACTTGTATTTATACTGAGGCCGTTACTTCAGTCAGTTGCCAGAGCTTGCTCCTTCTTTCTGGTCTTTATACTCTGGCTCCAAAAGATTTTGTCTGTAGATTCTACAATCTGAGGAGAAGGTGGCTGGCATAGTCCGAAGTACGTGTTGAAAGCTTATGGAGAACCCCCTGAAGCAGGGTGGTGATCGAAACATGGCCATGTCGGGGTTGTGATCAATCTGGACACTTGAGATAAGTTATGAAGGTTTTTTTGCTCTCTTAACGTCGTTTGAAATTTAAGGTTTTGTGGTAACAGCCCGATATGGGACCTTCATGGTGATGGGACTTATTTTTAAAGAAATTACAAAAATCGAAAAAAATGAAGATTTAAGCATACTAATAAATTAAAAAAATTAAAAGTGGACCAAAGGGACAAACACAGTTTGGCATTGTGAGACTCAAAGGTGAAGGGGGAGGAAGATGTAGGCTAATGAGAAAAAAAGCAAATTTACTTAAACATTTAAGGTTTCGCTGTGGAAGGGGCTAGATCCAGGACCACATAAAACGAACATTGGAAGTGAGATGAACCTCAATCGATTTTTGGAACAGTGGGTTCGTGAGGAGCTAACTAAACTTAAAGTAGATAAGGTGATAGGGCTGGATGGGATACATCCGAGGGTATTAAGGGAACAGAGATGTCCTGGCAGGTCCGATGGCTGACCTTTTCAATACTTGTTTAGAATGGAGAAGTCCCGAAGGACTGGAAAAGGGTGGATGTGATTCCTATTCATAAAAGTGGAAGTAAGGAAGAGGCTAGGAACTACAGCAGTTATTCTGACCTCTGGGGTGGGCAAACTAATAGAATCGCTTCTAAAACAGAGAGGTTTGTAAATTTTGGAATCCAATGAATAGCAAGATCCGAGGTAGCATGGTTTTACCAGAAGTACATCTTGTCAGATGAATCTGATAAATTTCTTTGATTTGGGAACAATGGAGCATGCTAGACATAGTATACTTGGATTTCAGCAAGGCCTTTGACAAGGTTCCGCATAGAAGACTTTATAAATAAATTGAGTGCCCTTTGTATTGAACCTAGAATGGCTGACTGAGTTAGAAACCTGGCTAAGTGGGAGGCAGAAAAAGGGCAGTGGTAAATAGTTTTCTCTAAGCATTGGGAAGTTACTAGCGGTGTGCCTCAGGAGTCTGTCCTTGGAGTGGTTCTTTTCAACTTTTTTGTGAGTGACATAACGAAAGGATTGTTGGGGACAGGTTTATATTTTTGCCTATGATTCCAAAATCTTTAACAGGATGGACAGCCAAGAAGGTGTGGAAAACATGAGGGAGGGATCTAGTGAAGCTTGAGGAATGGTCTAGAGGCTGACAGCTAAGATTTAATTCTAAAATATGCATTTAGGTTGCAAAAACCCAAGGAACAATATTGGAGGTGAAATTCTTCTAAGCACAAAGGAAGAGTGAGATCTGGGAGTAATTGTGTCTATTCTTAAGGTGGCCAAAAAGCCAGAAAGATGTTTGACTGCATAGGGAGAGGAATGGTCAGCAAAAAAGAGGTGATATTGCCCCTGTACAGGTCCCTGGTGAGACTTCACATGGTAATCTGTGTATAGTTCTACAGACTTTCCTTTCAAAAGGATATAAACAGGATGAAGTCGGTCCAGAGGGTGGCTGCTAAAATGGTCAGTTGTTTTCATTCTATAGCATATGGGGATAGACCTAAAGATCTAAACATGTACACTCTAAAGGAAAGGCGAGATGGGGGGGATATGATAGAGACATTAAAATATCTCAGAGGTTGTCATGCACAGGTGGTGAGCCTTTTTCAACGGAGAAGAGTCTAGAACAAGAGAGTCATGAGATGAGATTGAAAGGGGGGGTAGATAGACTCAGGAATAATCTTAGGAAATATATTTCTTTACAGAGAGGGTGGTGTATGCCTGGAATCTTCCCAATGGAGGTGGTGGAGGCAAAAACAGTATCTGAATTCAAGCAGGCATGGGATAAATACAAGAGATCTCTAAGGAGTGATGGGAAGTATAATACTAAATTAATTGGATGGATGGGCAGGCTAGGTGGGCCATATGGTCTTTCTGCAGTCATGTTTCTATGGTGTAGTTCTCTTCTGCCAGAGCGGAGCTGGCCTTAACCTCAAGGTGGGAAGTAACTAACCAACACAGTTGCCATCTTCATTCAACAGCAGTACCTGCCCTCTAGAGACTGGCAGAGGAAAAATATCAGTCAAAAGCCCGGCCCCAGTTGCAGCCTAAGCCTAGAACCACTGTTCAATATCCTTAAGGCCTGCCTTCACCAATGGGAGGATCCAGACATAGGCTGTAATGGCCTTTTTCTGCTGCCGTGTTTCTATCTAGTTCACCCATCCACACCAACTATTCAGCTCTACAATCCTTACCACTCCCTCAGAGATCTTTGTTTTTATATCTGCTTTCTTTAGATCAAAGACTGCCCTTGTCTCCACTACCTACACTGGAAGGCTGTACAGTGCATCCACTACCCTCTCTGAAATAAAATATTTCCTTAAATTACTCCTGAATCTCTACCCCCTTTCATCCTCATCCCATGATCCCTTGGAGGTATTTAAATGTGTCTATCACATGTCTACTATCATGCTTTTTCTCTATGGTATACTTGTTTAGATCTTTGTCTTGTCTCTACATGCTTTAGAACAAAGGTCGCAGACTATTTTAATAGCCAGCCTCTGGACTGAATCAAACTGATTTATATCCTTTTGAAGATGTCTTCTCCAGAACTGTATATAGTATTCCAAATGAGGTCTCACCAGGGACTTGTAGAGGAGCAATATCATCTCCTTTTTTCTGCTGAAAATTCCTCTCCCTATGTAGCCAAGCATTGTTCTGGTTTTTGCCATTACCTTATGCACTTGTAGGTCCAATTTAAGATCATCCAATACAATCACCACCAGATCCTGTTCTTGTTTTGTGCTTAGAAGTTTCACTTCCAAATACTGTAGCTCTCCTTGTTTTTTTTGCAGCTTAAATGCATATCTTTGCCATTTTTTAGCATTAAATCTTACCTGCCAGTCCCTAGACCATTCCTCAAACTTCTCTAGATCCCCCCTCATATTTCCACACCTTCCTGGCTGGCTGCCCTATTGCAGATCTTGGTATTGTCTGCAAAAAGACAACATTTTGCTGATTTAATGCTTCTGCAGTGTTGCTCACAAAAATATTGAAAAGAACCAATCCAAATACCGAGTTCTGTGACACACTTCTAGTAACCAGAACATAGCTAGGCAATTTGGAACCTATAATCAAGTGAAAAAGTGCACTCTTCCCTGTACACAATATACAACACCATCAGCTGGGAGACTTTTAAATATTGAGAGCTTGTTCCTTCTCAGGAGCATGGCCAGAGATTCTACTCACTGTATCTTCTAATCCCCAAGAAATCAAGGGGATTGAGACCTATTCTGGACTTGTGAGAGCCGAACAGACTGCTAGTTCAGGAGAGGTTCAAGATGAAATCACTCCAGATGATTTTTCCCTTTATTCAATCAGGCAGGAGTTCCATGAAGTTTCGTCTGACTGCTGGGCAATGACAGAGGTTCAGACTGCGAAGCAATCCAGGACTTGAACGTTCCCGTGGGTAGGGGAGCTCATTTGCACTACATCCCTGGGAGCTAATCTCCATGGGCCCAAGTTAATCTTCCCCTCTGGTGCCCTGGATAACTAGCCTCCCCTCCTGTTTGTCAGCTTGTTCAGGCAGAGCAGTCTCCTTGGAAGAAAGGGTAAGCATGAGCCTGGGCAGTCAGC
Source organism: Rhinatrema bivittatum (assembly GCF_901001135.1). NCBI lineage: Eukaryota > Metazoa > Chordata > Amphibia > Gymnophiona > Rhinatrematidae > Rhinatrema > Rhinatrema bivittatum. Next base: position 17,927,728 of record NC_042627.1, on the reverse strand, counting down.
TCTGCTGCTGCACCATTGGTGCCATGCCCGACATCAGTTGCTTATGCGTACCCGTGTGCCAGAGCACTGGTAGTCAGATCCTGGACATGTAGCCCTGGAGTGCTAGGAGTGCTCAATGTCGAAGCCATCAAGCACCTAGGGTGCCATAGATACCATAAGGTGCCGAGGACACTGCTGTATGCTGGGGGTGCCATTGAGTGCAGTGGGTGCCATCGACAAGTTGAGCACAGCGAGTGCTGACGAGTGCCGCAGTCACCTTTATACTCTATCGAAGGTCGTCAAGCTTCATGGGCGACATAAGGTGAAATAGATACCACTGAGTGCCGTGGGAGCCACTGATATCAGGCACCATGAGCAGTGCCTGTGCCATAGGGCATTAGGCAGTGGAGCACCACAGATGCAGTAGAGGAGGAGAAGGTGGAGTTGGGGAAGGAAAATTCTGTGTGCTATTTTTCATGGAAAAAGCACCCACAGAAAAAGCAGGTGCAAATCTTTGTGTGTACTGCTTTCTGGGACATTTCAAAGGGAAAGGCTTTCTCTTTGAGAACTGGTGCAAAGTACATGGCGAAAAGAATCTGCAGACTTTGCACCTGCCTGCCGAGTTTTGAAAATTGCCCCTCTCTAATCAAATATTTCAGTTCTTGGCTGTTTGAAAGATGATGGGGATTTTTTACTAAACATGCCAGATCAGATCACAGAATTTGCATAGTAGCATTTCCTGAGAATTTTTATGCTAATTTTTATGCAAATGAGAAAACAGTTGAATGGGGAAATCTCTCCACTTCAGAACTTTTTCAGGAAAAAAACCTCTCTTCTTTAGAAGCAAACCCTGAAGGTGGTTTTTGCCAGAGACGTCCGTTGGTGAGAAATGCAGCATGAATTTATAGAGACCTGTAGTCTGATTTCAAGAGTTTTTCCTCCCCCCCCCCCCCCCCCCCATGTGTTGTGAAATTATGTGGACTTTGTTAGCCTCCCGTAAAAGCTGACTGCCTCTTTTCTGTTTTTCCTTTTCCTATAACTTTAAATATTCTGTTACATTAATTTCCGTGAGTGTTGATATTCAACTGACCTGTGTGGCCATGTGAGAGAGTATACAAGTTATATAGACTGGATTTGAGCCAAGGTCTCTAGGGGTCAAAAGCCAGTGCAATAACTTGCCGGGTACTGCAAAATTAGATATTAAGGAAAAAAAAAAAAAAAGTGTGCTTACTTTGGGAACAGTATGTATGTCTCTCTTTGTGGCATCAGCATATGTCTGGTTATGAGCATTCCTTAGCAGTCATTGGTATAACCAGGGTAGGGGGTAGAATGATGGAAGGAGAATTACAAATGAAGTACAATGCACCCTGTTCCCTTTGTATTTGTGACAGGCATATCAGGGGTGTTTCACTATTCTTTATGGAGAATTAGAAATACATTTGTGATCATGAGTTTACATAACCCTGGCAGAATTTGTAAGATGTGTGGCATTTTAAGACCACATGCGTGATCAGACAAAACATATCTATTATTTGTGTTTCAAATTAAAATATTATGCATCACAGAATAGCACAATCATTAAACCATAGCAATAAAGGAAATAAAATAGTCGTGTTTTTAAAAGTTTGCATACCCTTGAATGTTCGGGCTGATAATATACACTCGGGTTGAGATGGCAGTGAAGAGTACGTATCCACACTTGTGCTTTGTTTGATTGTAATTAGTATCTGTGTATAAATAGTCAATGAGTTTCTTGGCTCTGGAGAAACCCTTATGCATTTTATCCAGGATTCCATTGACTTTGGTTACTGAAGCATGGGGAAAACAAAAGAACTGTCAAAGGATCTGTAGGCAAAAGTAATTACATTTTATAAATCAGGAAAAGGATATAAAAAAAAATCCAAAGATTTGAAAATGCCAATCAGTACTGTTCAAATCCTGATCAAGAAGTAGAAAATTATGGCTTCTGTTAATACCAAGCCACAGTCAAGTAGACCAAGAAAGATTTCAGACACAACTGCCAGGAAAATTTGTCAGGATGCAAAGAAAAACCCTCAGGCAACTTCTACCGAAATACAGGCTTCTCTGAAACAGTGTTGTGGGTGTTTTCAGCATGCTTAATAAGGAGATACTTGAACAAAAATGAGCTGCATGGTAGAGTTGCCAGAAAAAAGCCATTGTTGCACCAATGCCACAAAGCAGCTTGCTTACAATACATCAAGCAACACTTAGAGAAGCTTTAACATTTCTGGAACAAAATAATTTGGAGTGATAAGACCAAAATTGAACTTTATGGTCACAACCATAAACGCTATGCTTGGAAAGGAGTCAACAAGGCCCATGAAGAGAAACGACCATCCCTACTGTGAAGCATGGAGGTGGATCTCTGCTGCTTTGGGGGAGGGAGGGGCAGGGGTGAACTACAGAGGCAAAAGGAATTTAGTCAAACTTAATGGCAGGATGAATGCAGCATTTTGTCAGAAAATATTGAGGTGCACTTGGATTTTCTAATATGACAATGATCTGAAACATAAGGCCAAGTCAACCTTTTGGTGGCTGCAGCAGAAGAAAGTGAAGGTTCTGGAGTGGCCATCAGTCTCCTGACCTCAACATCATTGAGCCACTTTGGGGAGAACTCAAACATGCAGTTCATGCTAGACTACCCAAGAATTTATAGGATCTGGAGGCTTTTCGCCAAGAGGAATGGGCAACCTTACCACGTGAAAGTAACGGGCCTCATTCACAACTATCACACAAGACTATAAGCATCATTGATGCAAAAGAACTAAAGGAATGCAAACTTTTGGACCAGACCATTTTATTATTTCTCTTATTGCCGTCGTTTGCTATTCTGTGATGCATAATAGTTTAATCTGAAACACATTAAAATGAACACATGTTTTGTCTGATCACTCATGTTTTCTTAAAATGTTACACATCTTAAATTCTGCCAGGGGTGTGAGCACAACTGTATCTAGCCCAGTGAGCTTTGCTTGGTATGATCCAGTTGTGTTTTGCCCAAACTTTTTTTTTTCATTGCCTTGAGTGAGAATGGAATTCATTTCAGCAGATGTTGAGCTGTTTAAAAAAAAAAAAAAAAGTTTGTATTCGCTACTGACATATTGCTGTAAAACTCCAGTTTCCTTTCTTTCTCAAACTTTCCATGGATTGTCCCATGCTTCTACTTGTGAAATGCTATCCTTACAAAAAATGTCTGGTTACTTTTGCATCTTATTTCTGAGATTTTGCGAGTAATGGGTCAATTACATCACTTAGTGACTGCCATCTTATGAGTTTGTGCTGTCAGATATGTCATCTGGCTTTCTCCAGAAACTCACCATACTGAGCTTTTAGTGTATTTTCTTCATTCGTCGTCTGTCATGTTTAGGTCAAGCATTACATCATCTAATGGCTACTACTGAACTTCTAATGTTCTAGATGTTTCTTTAACAGCGGTGTTTTCCTCCAGAGATTGTGAGCACTGTTTGTGGCACTCTTATTTCTAGGTTGCCTAAGTTAATCGAACCTTGGTCTTTTCTACTTGAAGTACAAAGCCCAGGGATTTGAAGCTTGCTCTGTTACATGGTTCTTCATGAAACACTGAAGCAGCAGTTTTAAAGCTAAAACCGGCCAGACAGATGGCTCACTGGGGGTGCTGTACCCTGCTATGAAGGAAGGGCCTTGGTTGGGTTTTCCAGATGAGACGTCTCTACTCCGAGTTGTCTGGAGCTCAGAACGCTGCAGTCGGTAGTCACAGCTCCGTGACGGTGGGGGAGGGGAATCGCAGCACTTGGGCAACACTTGGTTTTCTGAGTCTGAAGGAGCCCTGCTGCATGTCTTCTGGGTTCAGGATTGTTGCTGCAAAGATCAGAATAAAAACCAGTGAGACGAGTCTATTAAAATGGGGAAAAAATCCCCAGATAGTTGAAAATGAAGATGCCAGCCATGGTTCCGGCTGAGCTGAAAGAAAAAGGAGGAACTTCCAGGCCAAAGAAAAAATAAAAACGTAATTGTATTTTAAGATACATATTCGATATAAGCATGCTATAGAGCAGTAAATATTTTGAGAGTTTATTTAAAGACCATGCTGACATGCTTTCTAAAATGAATAGTGGTACCGACTTCTTCTTTCTCACTTCTTTGCAGAAATGGATGCACAGTGGTCTTTTAAGTGAAGGCAGTTACCTCTTTCATGTATAGTTTGAGAATCAATATGCTAAGCTTGCAGTTAAAAATAAATAAACTAAAAAAAGATTGTTTGAAGTGCCATCACCCAGCTCTTCCCACTGGAAGAAAGTGAAGGGGTTCTGCTTCAGTTCTGGTATTGAGGAGCTCCAATGTGCATGAGTGAAGAACAAGAAGCCTTGATATCAGTCTCTACTGGTGTGCAGTACCGGGCACAGGGAAATTTTGGCTGCTGCTTTCAATCCCCAAAATGTTCTGTAGAGGAGACCTCATCCTTGCATTGTTCTCAGAAATTGTAAACAGCCTCCAAGTGTCCAGATGCCAGCCACTGATCTTTCTCAAGTGACCCAGAAGGGTGTGGCCTCTCCTTGCTCTTCCCATGTGATATTGGCATTTGTCAGTTTTTGAGGAGGTACTGGACAAAAGAATCCAGGATATATTGGACTGAAAGATGGCAGGCATCAGGGCATTGGCATCACCTCATGGTAGCCTTATAGATTGAGGTCCAAGCCCTGCTGGAGACCGAGCATCCAGCAGAAGGGCCCCAATGCTAGTTTCCAGAGGGGCATTGATACCTGATGTCCCTGCACTGATGATGATTTTTAGTGCATTAGGGGAGGAAACTTCTTAGAGGCACAGAAGTTGATTGGGATCTAAACCTCATCAGACAAGTGCTGTCCTTACTGAGACCTTGTCTATTAGCCAGAGGCAAACTCAGTCCACATTGCCAACCTACCAATATGTCTGAGTATTCCTGAGGTACAGTTTTGGATCTGGGGGGCCTCTCCTTTGCTGACTTTGTAAACAAAAATGGGTAGGCCATGCCATTTGATTTGCAGAAAGAGGAAACGTTCAAGGTTAAAATGCTTGACATCCTCCATATTGTGGATCCCTCCAAGGATGATATGACGGTGCTAATCTGCGAAATCCTTCAGTAGATGAGAATGTGAGTGAAATACCCTCTGCATCTCCTCTAATAAGTAGGTGCAATATATCATGTCCAAAAAGCTTCCGGATTTGAGAAATAGCAGCTGCCTCCTCAATCAGTTGTGGTCAAATCTGCTCTCCAAAAAGACAAAAAACTCTAGAATAAATCCTCTGTGCTCCAGGAAAGGATTCTCATGCCCTTGACCTTATTGGGAGAGAGGTTTACCAAGGGACTATACTGAATGCCCACATAGCTTCTTACAATACTTTGAGGCAGTACATGCAAAACATTCTGTAAGACAAAAAGGGTTTGTCGGAACATCTCTCAGGAGCAGTGTGACACCCTGAGGTTACTAATAGTCCAAGGGATGGAGAGAGGAAAACGCATGGTCCAGTTGAGGTTTGATGTTTTCAATATGGCATCAAGTGTCTATGCAGTGGGTATAGGCACCCACAGACCTAAGATGAGATGTCCAGGACAAGCTGGCCGACGCGTCTTGCAGTGGGAAAAACCTCTTTGGAGATAAGGTCAAGAAAACGGTTGCTCAAATGAAAGGTCCACAGTGCTACACTTCCATAGCCTCTCCACTGCCATTCCAGACCTGCTGCCCTCATCCAGGAGATCTTTGAGTGGAGCACCAATGATACATTTCTATCCACTGGGAAAATGTTATCCACAACCTCCTCTTCCCCATCAACAGCAGAGATCTCGCTGTGATTCCACACAACAGAGGGCTCCAAAGCCCCAGCTAGCATTCCAGCCAAAATCTATCAGGGGAAGGCTGAAGTTGTACATAAACTGTTGGTCTAGAGTCACCTCAGACATGTGGGCTTCCAGCATAGTAAAGAATGGATACAGATTATATATCCACTGTAAAAATAACCAAGTAATCTACCAAGACGCTCTTGGTCTGCTTCTCAGCATCAGGAACTGTTACTAAGAGTTCTTCTCCCCCCTCTTAAAGGTTATATCAAACCTGTTTCACCAGGGGAAAGAGGGCAGGGTTTTCATTTATTTACTAAGTTTCATGTTCTGCAAATTCCAATAACAACTGTTCAATGTGGATCACAAAACTACATAATAAACATGAGTAAAACATAACATGCCCACACTCAGATTTCAGACTGTTCTGTCAGAAGCACGGTTGTACAATAAGTGATACTTCCCCAGAGCATATTAACATATTAGTCACCTATGAATTTCATGTTCCAAGGTGTTGTATACTTGTATTTTCAACCAAAATTATTTCTTCTGCCGTCTGTAGGAGAAAGTTTGTTCCCTGAGCACAGTGGATTTGAGATTTGGGGGGGAAGGATGTGTTGGTTAATGAAGCAGTAAAACTTTTTTATCCCAGGACAAGCAGGATGCTAGTCCTCACATATGGGTGACGTCATCCACGGAGCCCTTAAGCGGGAAAAACTTCTGGCAAGTTTCTAGAAGTTTTAACTGGCTGCCTGAGGCTACTGAGCATGCCCGGCATGCCATGATATTCCCTGCCACAGGGGTCTCACTCCAGTCTTCTTTTTTCCGCGCTGCTAGCTGCATCGCGGTTTCCAGGAGCCCCGTGAGTTACCTCACAACGACTAACTTTAATTCTCAACTTTTTACCCTTTACGGGTCTCGCTCGGTTTGTCACCGGCTGGTGACAAACTTCATACTCTTTTTTGACAAAAAAGAATCCGAATTCATCGACGGATGTCGACGGAGAAAACCTCCGGATTCAAAAAATGTCCGGCCTGCAACCGGACTATGTCCATCACCGACCCGCACGTGGAGTGCGTCCGTTGTTTGGGAGGAGACCACGACATCGCTTCTTGTGCCCAATGTCAAGAAATGACGGCGAAAGGTAGGAAGCTTCGCCATGAAAGAATGGCTCAGATTTTTCAAATCAGAGCACCGACATCGCCGTCGACCTCGACTAGATCTTCCCCGATAGGCGTATCGAAGAAGATACTTCTAAAGAAAGTCCAACAAGGTTCGGGAGATGCTTCCTCGCCAACCCCGTCATCGTCCAGATCCGTTTCTGAGATCCGTCCCAAACATAAACACCGGAGACATCATGCGATTCCTCCGTTGCCATCGCCGGAAGAACCAAAGGCTAAACAGCGGAAGTTGTCATCGACCTCGGTAATCCCTTCAGAGGAATCGACACCGTCGACGTCCGTGGCGGACTTAACAACCTTGATTAAGAAGCTTGTCGCCGATGCCATGAAAGAAGCCATCCCGGCTGCATCTCCAATACCGGCCCTGGTAGGACCGATGCCGACTCCCCAGTCGATGCCGGCCATCGGGCCGATGCCGATAACTCCATCGATGCCGGCCATCGGGCCGATGCCGATGTCTCCATCGATGCCGACTACCGAGTCGATGCCGGTACCATCGTCCACATCGATGCCAGTGCCGATGCCAACGTCATCGTTCATACCGATGCCAATCTCGGTGCCGATGACTGCTGCAGCTCTATCTATTCCGATGGACGTGCCTATCTGCGCTCCAACGATGCCTGCTGCTCCATCGATGTCAACAGCCTCATCTTCGATGCAAATTGCACATCCTTCGATGGAATCGACGAGTGTACATTCTACAATGTCCACAAGTGCTTCCAGACCAATCTCCTCATTGATTCCCATCTCCATGTTTTCCTTTCTCACTACATCACTTTCTACGGCGGCACAACCACCTCCACATTACACTGTAGCTCCTTCTGCAGCTTCAAGCCGGGGAAAAAAGGCAACAGGAAAGTCCAAACATCCAGAGATTCCCTCTGAGAAAAGATTACATGCTATCCTCACCAAAAGATATCATGATCTTTTATCTTCCTTGCCTTCATACCCGGCGGAAAACAGTGATACCAGTGATGGGGCACCGGACATCCAGGATCCTTTACCAGGACCCTCGGGGGTTCCTCCATCTACAATTCCAAGCCATCCTTCATATCCTCAACCAGAGGATACATGGTCTGACACACAATCGGAGTATTCTTCAGAAGAATTTTTATCAGAAGGTACTCCGCCACAAACCAAGAAGCAATCCCCTCCTGAGGATTTATCCTTTGCTTCTTTCGTTCAAGAGATGTCGGAATCCATCCCTTTTCAACTTCAGGCAGAGAAAGATGACAGACAGCAAACACTGGAGATTCTACAATTTGTAGATCCTCCAAAACATAACCTAGCAATTCCAGTTCATGAAGTACTACTCCAACTTCAGCAACGGATTTGGGAGCACCCATGTACAACACCGGGAGTTAATCGTAGAATTGATTCTACATATTTAGTCCAAGCGGCCCCAGGCTTTGAGAAGCCACAACTACCACACAGTTCATTAGTTGTGGAATCTGCGCAAAAGAAATCAAGAAGGTCAAGAACTCACGCTTCTATCCCTCCTGGGAAAGATAACAGATTCCTAGACCTTATGGGGCGTAAGATTTACCAGGGAGCGATGCTAAATGCGAAAATTGCTGCGTACCAACTGTATATAACACAGCATCAAAGAAACCTGTGGAAGCAGATTGAGGAATTTCTTCCCTCTCTCCCTCAACAGCAGCAGGAGGCAGCACAACACATTGTGCAGAAAGGTCTAGATGCGGGCAAGCATGAGGTGCGAGCGGCGTACGACGCATTTGAGACTTCTTCCAGAACGGCAGCTTCAGGCATCAGTGCTCGAAGATGGGCCTGGTTGAAGGCGTCTGACCTACGTCCAGAGGTCCAGGATAAACTAGTGGACTTGCCTTGCCTGGGCGACAACTTGTTCGGAACAAAAGTACAAGATGCCGTAACGCAGCTTAGAGAGCACTCTGAAACATTAAAACAGCTCTCTACGTTGTCCCACGATGCTCCTACTCACCCTGCCCGCAGACCGCCACGGCGAGACACCAGACGGCCTTTCTTTAGACCAAGAAGGTATTACCCCCAAACCTCAAGGCCACGCTCTACAAGGCCTCCACAGCGCCCTCAGCAGAGACAGCAGAGAGCTGCAAGGCCACAGCCTCCGCCCCAAACTGCTTCCACCTCTGGCTTTTGAAAGCAGTCCCGGAGAACAGAGCCAACCCAACCCCTTTCCGAATTTGCCAGTGGGGGGAAGGATTTCCCACTTTTACAACGATTGGGAAAATATCACCACAGATCAATGGGTCTTATCCATAGTTCATCAGGGTTACCACCTAGACTTCACAGCTCCCCCGCCGGAGTGTCCACCACAAAACTCCTATCTCGATCACATACCTCAATTACAAATGGAATTATCTACTCTTCTGAAAGCAAGAGCGGTGGAACACGTACCACGCTCACAGAAGGGAAGAGGATTCTATTCCCGGTATTTCCTCATTCCAAAGAAAACCGGAGGACTGCGTCCAATTCTAGATCTCAGAAATCTCAACAAATTTCTAAGAAAAGAAAAATTCAGAATGGTATCCTTGGGCACCATTCTTCCTCTCATACAAAAGGGGGATTGGCTTTGTTCTCTGGATCTCCAAGACGCTTATACTCACATACCTATTTTCCCACCTCATCGCAAGTACCTAAGATTCAAGGTGGGACGCCAGCATTTCCAATACAGAGTCCTACCATTCGGCCTAGCCTCAGCTCCCAGAGTATTCACAAAATGCCTAGCAGTAATAGCAGGACATTTGCACAAACAAGGTGTTCATGTCTTCCCTTATCTAGACGATTGGCTTATAAAAAGTCAATCTCAACAAGGGGCGCTTACTTCTCTACATTACACAATAAAGGTACTGCACACACTGGGATTTCTCATCAATTATCAAAAATCCCACCTACAACCATCTCATCTACTCCAATACATAGGAGCAGAATTAGACACAAACCTCGCACAAGCTTTTCTTCCAGAAGACCGTGCACATACACTGTCCCAGTTAGCGTACGCCATGTCCACACAACTGCAAGTGACAGCTCATCAGTTCCTAATCTTACTGGGCCACATGGCATCAACGGTTCATGTCACTCCGATGGCACGACTTGCCATGCGACTTACGCAATGGACTCTCCGGTCGCAATGGATCCAAGCCATTCAACCGCTTCATTCTCCCATCCAAGTAACCCACCAACTTCGCTCATCGCTAAACTGGTGGACAATCAAAGACAATTTACGCAAGGGCCTGCCTTTCCAAAAGCCGATCCCTCAAATAACGTTAACTACAGATGCATCCACCTTGGGATGGGGAGCTCATGTACACTCTCTTCAAACTCAAGGAACTTGGACAAAACTCGAAGCCACATATCAAATCAATTTTCTGGAACTTCGAGCTATACGCTATGCGCTGCATGCGTTCAGGGACTGCCTTTCACACAAGACTGTGTTAATCCAAACGGACAATACGGTGGCCATGTGGTACATCAACAAACAGGGAGGTACGGGCTCGTATCTCCTTTGTCAAGAAGCTGCGCAAATTTGGGACTGGGCCTTGAATCACTCAATGTTACTACAGGCCACTTATCTAGCAGGAATTCAAAATGTACTAGCAGACCGACTCAGTCGGCAATTCCAACCACACGAGTGGTCTCTGAATCCCTCGATAGCGACCAAAATATTCCAATGTTGGGGACAGCCAACAACAGACCTCTTTGCGTCGCACCTCAACCACAAGGTGACCAACTTCTGTTCCCTGCACCAACAGAAGCACCAACCAGCCAAGGACGCCTTTGCTCGCCCTTGGAACTCAGGCCTCCTATATGCATATCCTCCAATACCGCTTATCACCAAGACACTGGTGAAGCTACAACAGGACAAGGGGTCCATGATTCTCATAGCCCCATATTGGCCTCGACAAGTATGGTTTCCCACACTGCTAGACCTGTCAGTCAAGGATCCAATTCGCCTGGGAGTAGCTCCCAATCTCATCACTCAGGATCAGGGCCGGTTGCGCCATCCCAACCTTCAATCCCTATCCTTGACAGCATGGATGTTGAAAGCTTGATCTTACAATCACTTAACCTCTCAACTAATGTATCTCAAGTGCTTATAGCTTCCCGCAAACCTTCCACAAGAAAGAATTATTCTTTCAAGTGGAAACGATTCACTTCCTGGTGCAAGCAAAACAATACAGATCCTTTCACTTGCCCCACAACTACTCTGCTAGATTATCTGTGCTATCTTTCAGACTCTGGACTTCAGACATCGTCAATCAGAGTACATTTGAGTGCAATCTCAGCTTATCATGACAAGATAGGAGATGCACCTATCTCCACACAACCTCTCGTCAGTAGATTCATGAGAGGTCTAACTCAACTTAAACCACCAATTCGGCCCCCAGCTACGCAATGGGACCTGAATCTGGTCTTAACAGGTCTAATGCGTTCTCCCTTTGAACCCATAGATACCTGTGACCTTAAATTTCTCACATGGAAAACTATTTTCCTCATAGCCATTACATCAGCTAGGAGGGTTAGTGAATTACAAGCACTTGTCACATACGAACCTTACACAAAGTTCCTCCATGACAGAGTGGTTCTCCGAACACATCCAAAATTCCTTCCCAAGGTAGTTACGGAATTCCACTTAAATCAAACTATAGTTCTACCCACATTCTTTCCAAAGCCTCACTCTCATCAAGGCGAAAGAGCTTTACACACTTTGGACTGTAAACGTGCTTTGTCCTTTTACTTGAATCGCACGACGTCCCTCAGAAAATCCAATCAGCTTTTCGTCTCATATGACCCAAATAAGCCAGGTAAAGCAGTGGGAAAGCATACTCTATCCAATTGGTTAGCCGACTGCATACAATTTTGCTATACAAAAGCAGGCCTTCCTCTCCAAGGGCGAGTAAAGGCACATTCCGTAAGAGCAATGTCAACTTCAGTAGCGCATTTTCGTTCAGTGCCAATCGTTGACATTTGTAAAGCAGCAACATGGACTTCTCTCCACACTTTTGCAGCTCACTACTGTTTAGACAAGGAAGGACGACAGGATTCCGCCTATGGACAATCTGTCTTAAAGAACTTGTTTCCAGTTTAATCCCAACTCCTTCTACATCCAGCCTGCTGTGTACTTCGGCTGCATCATTTCCACAACAACGCATCACTGCTACATGCACGGACAATGACTCAGCCTCTAGCTTGCTAATCACCCATATGTGAGGACTAGCATCCTGCTTGTCCTGGGATAAAGCAAAATTGCTTACCTTGTAATAGGTGTTATCCCAGGACAGCAGGATGTAGTCCTCACGGAACCCACCCGCCACCCCGCGGAGTTGGGCCTCAGACTTTATTATTATATTTTTGCTTACGCTTATTGCTACATACAAGACTGGAGTGAGACCCCTGTGGCAGGGAATATCATGGCATGCCGGGCATGCTCAGTAGCCTCAGGCAGCCAGTTAAAACTTCTAGAAACTTGCCAGAAGTTTTTCCCGCTTAAGGGCTCCGTGGATGACGTCACCCATATGTGAGGACTACATCCTGCTGTCCTGGGATAACACCTATTACAAGGTAAGCAATTTTGCTTTTTTTTTCTTCCTAGTACTTTATTCCTGGCTCCATCCCATTCTAGATAAATTTCTGGGTAAAGGAAAAGCTTTAAGATGATTTCCTTGCCACCTTAATCCCTTTTCTAGAAAAAGGGGACTAGCTATGCTCCCTAGATCTAAAGGATGCTTACACTCACATAGAAATATTCCTGTTTCACAGAAATATCTCAGGTTTGTAGTAGGAAAATGCCACATCCAATAAGAACATAAGATATGCCATGCTAGGTCAGACCATCAAGCCCAGTATCCTATGTCCAACAGTGGCCAACCAAATCCCAAGTACCCAAACATTAAGGGGTCGTTTGTAAGACCCGCATGTGTGCAGTTCACTGTGCGCGCACATGGACGTGCCGATTTTATAATGTGCGCGTATGTTATAAAATACGATGGCCACATGTGCAGGCGACTTGCACACGTGGGGGGGGGGAGCATTTTACAAAATAGCATGCGGCAATGCGAGTAGGGCTTCCCCAGTTCCCTTATACCCCTGTCTAACCTTCCTACATTTCCCCTCTTCTCCCCGACTCCTACCCTTACCTATTAGGTTTTTTTTGTTTTACTACTTCAACGTCTGAGTTGGAAGTAACTTCCGTGCACTTCCCCAGGACAGTGGCTAATGGCACTGTCCCGGCCCGCCCCCTTTAGATAAAATGGAGAAGCTCTTAGGTTCGAAGAAGTCTGAACCCTCGACTCTGGTATTGGGGGCATCGAAGACGAGGCCGAGGGGAACTGATGGACACCAAGCTTTCTCTGTCCACCCCTCCACTGCGGCCCTTGATGGAGAGAAGTGCCAGGGATCGACTGTCATAAGTGTCTCACGCTGCAGGATGTCGGGATTGTCATCTTCCTCCTCCGTGCTGGGGAAAGACTGGGCCAAGCACCATGGGAAGTCCAGAAAACATCGCCGCCGATCTCAGTCTATGCACGGTTCCAGGTCTGGTCGGCACTGGTGCTTGCTGTAATGCCTCCGAAAGGATCCCACGGAGAGGAGGCATCACTCTCCATTGACTCTGGGAGTCCCAGGCGAACCCCACCAATACCAGTGCCAGGCATCAATCCCCCTCAGGGCTCTGAGGGGAGATCTGGTAATGCTTCCCAATCCTCCATCCATCCTGTCTTAAGCGGATTTCCAGGAGGAGTTGCAACGCAGGTGCAACTGGCAGTTGTCTGAGCCCTCCAAGGCATTGAGCCGCCAACCCCACCGGTACTTTCACTGGGGCTGGAGCCTGCGCCCTTGATGTTGGCACCGCTGCTGGAGCACCTCGATGTCCTTTGCGTTCTCTTTATGCAGCCAGTGCCTGGGGGTCCATCGATATCCCAGCTGCCACCGTTGCCTCCTCTGTCCCTGATCTGCAGTCCACAGCACCATCGAGGCCCTTGGTTCCCTTGCCGACATTACCCAGCCTGGTCCTGGGTCCATCAGGGGCCTCGATGCCCTCTGTGCCCAAGCCGAGGAGCCTGGGTAGGGGCCCTTCACTAGTGTCTCCAGGTGATCTTGGTGAGGAAGACTCCCCATATGACCAGTGGGGGGATGATACCTCCATCTGAAGACTCAGGGGATCTTCCCTCGGACCAGTCTCCCCCAGAGGAGCTGCATCTGTCTTCACCCAAGGATCTGACCTTTGTGGGGGTTTGTCCTAGCCATGGTAGAAGCCACTCCGTTTCAGCTTCTGACGGAAGAGGATGCCAGGCATAAGATACTGGAGATTCTCCAGTTTGTCGATGCCCCGAAGGAAGTGGTGGCTGTTCCTGTTCATGAGATCTTCAGGGAGTTACTCCTTAGGATTTGGGAACATCCCATCTCCATGCCTCTGGTGAATCGAAAGGCTGATGCTGATTATTTAGTGCAGCATGCTTTGGGGTTTGAGAGGCTTCAACTCCCTCATCAGTCAGTCATAATGGAGTCTGCCCTCAAAAAGGCCAAGTGTTCCCATACCCATGCATCTGCCCTTCCGCGAGGATTTCCTGGCGAAGGACGGCAGATCCAATGTACTGGCAGAGAGATGCTGAAGGGTCTCATGGTGATCCTTCAACTGAGCCACAAGCATCCCTCACCGTATCGCCAAAGAGGTTCTCACCACTACACGGCAGGTCGGGAGCACAGGGTGCTGGATTTGATGGGTAGGAACGCATTTCTGGGTTCCATGTTCATTGCCTGTATTGCCTCCTACCAGCTGTGCATGATGCAATAATCTAGGAATCTCTGGAAACAGGTCCAGAAGTCCTCTGAGAACCTGCCCCAACAGCAGCAGGACGCTGCTTTGGCAGTCGTCCAGCAGGGCCTGAAATGTGGCAAACATGAGGTGCGTTCCACCTACAGTGTGTTTGAAATGGCAGATAAGGTGGCAGCAGTGGGCAGTGGTGCCCACAGGATGGCTTGGCTCCAAGACTCTGATCTCCGGCCACAGGTCCAGTAGAAGCTCGTGGATCTGCCGTGTGCTGGTGAGAACCTCTGGTGATAAGGTGAGGGATGCTGTGGCTCATTTGAAGGATCACCATGAGACCCTTCAGCATCTCTCTGCTAGTACATTGGATCTGCCATCTTCTGCCAGGAAATCCTCACGGCTGGGACCAAGGAGGTCCTTTATTCGCCAGAGGAAGTATTATCCTCCTGCCTCTCATGCTCATTCTCAGTGTGTGGGCTCTAGGGGCTGCTCCAGGCCTCAGCTGGTACCCAAGCCAAGCCCTGCTGCAGGGTTTTGACTTGTTGCGGGGTAGCATTAGCCAATCAGCTGTACCCTTGTCGCGGAGCCTTCCGGTCATAGGCCGGCTAAGGTTCTTTGTGGACCGCTGGCCCAGTGTCACCTCGGACTGGTGGGTCCTTTCCATCGTTCATCAAGGACTCTTCCCCATGCCCCTCTTGGGGTCCATCCTCTCATCAGGAAATACTTTTGACGGAGCTCTCCGCCCTTGCAACGGCCAGAGCAGTCAAACCCGTTCCGCTGCGGCAGCAAGGGCAGGGGTTCTACTCGCACTATTTCCCAATTCCAAAGAAAACAGGGGGACTCCATCTGATTTTGGACCTGAGAGCCTTGAGCAAGTTCTTAAGAGAAAAGTTCAGAATGGTTTCTCTGGGCACTCTGATTCCCCTCTTGCAAAGAGGGGACTGGCTTTGTTCCCTCGATCTGAAAGATGTATATGCCCACATCGAGGTTTTCCCTGATCACAGGAAGTATCATCAGTTCGTCGTGGACGAGAGGCATTTCCAGTACAGGGTGTTGCCGTTTGGCCCTGCCTCGGCCCCCATGTTTCTTCACCAAATGTCTGGCGGTAGTTGGTGCACACCTCCACCGTCTGGGGGTGCAGGTTTTGGAGTCCCTAGTGTTTGTCATCAACTACCCAAAGTCCTCTCTCTTGCTTTATCGACTCTCGACTGGACACTGCTCAGGGCAGAACCTATCTCCCTCACAATCGGGCACTCGCATTGGCTTCCCTTGTGGGAGTGGTTCACCAGAGCTGGCAGGTCTCTGCCCGCCAAATGCTCTGACTTCTGGGTCACATGACTGCATCCGTCCATGTTACTCCCTTGGCTCGCTTACATATGCACAGAGCTCAATGGACATTGCAGTCCCAATGGCAGCAGATCACCCAGGACCTCCACGTACACATTTGTGTTACTCCGGATCTCCTTGTCTTGGTGGAAAAGCCTGCCCAATTTGGAACAGGGAGTTCCGTTTGTCTCCCCCTACCCAAGTTGTGCTTACCACGGCTGCGTCCACCCTGGGTTGGGGTGCCGCACGCAAGCTCTGTGGTCTGCTTAGGAAGCTCAGTGCCAGATCAGCTTCTTAGAGCTTTGAGCTATCTGTTACACGCTTTGGGCATTCAGGGATCGCCTATCCAACAAAGCGGTCCTGATTCAGACCGACAACCAAGTGGCGATGTGTACGTTAAAAGCTGGGAGGTACAAGTTAGTTCATATTTGGTCATGGGCTCTGTCCCAGGGCATACTGCTATGAGCTATATATCTTGCTGGGATGGAGAATGTGGTGGCGGACCACCTGAGTTGAGCCTTCTGGCCCCACAAATGGTCCCTGAATGAGGAAGAAGCAGATCAGATCTTCCACCTCTGGGGAATCCCTGGACATGGATCTCTTTGCCTCTCCCTGCAACAGCAAGGGGAAACAATTCTCCCTGTCAGGGGGTTCAGCAAACCAGCCTCGGACCCCTTTGCCCATCATTGGGGCAGGAGTCTTCTGTATGCGTATCCTCCACTTCCTCTAGTGATGAAGACTCTCCTGAAGCTCCAGCAGGACAAGGGGGACCATGATCCTCGTATCACCTCATTGGCTGAGACAGATCTGGTTCCCACTCCTGTGGGATCTCTGTCTGAGAACCGATCAGTCTGGGGATTTCCCCTGATCTCGTCTCACAGGATCGGGGCAGGCTGCGCCATCTCAACCTCAAGGCATTCTCTGACTGCCTGAATGTTGAGAGGCTAAATCTGCAGCCCTTTGACCTGTTGGACAATGTGTCTTGGGTCCTGGTGTCTTCCAGGAAGGCTTCCAGCAGGAAGTCTTATGGCTTGAAGTTGAGGAGGTTTTCTGTGTGCTTAGATCCATTGTCCTGCTCCACACCGAAACTGCTTAATTACCTACTAAACCTTTCGGATGCTGGCTTGAAGATAAACTCCTTCTGAGTACACCCGAGGGCCATCGGTGCCTACCACCAGGGCGTAGATAGCTCGCCCTTCTCTGGGCAACCCATAGTGGGGTGTTTTTATGCAAGGTCTGCCTCAGTTGAAGCCTCCTCTGCAGCCTCCTGCTGTATCCTAGGACCTCAATGTAGTGTTGGCTTGACTCATGATGGATCTTTTGAGCCACTGAGCACCTGTGACTGGAAGTACTTGACCCAGAAGGTCATGCTTTTGGTCAGTCACTTCGGTGTGCAGGATCAGAAGTCTTCAGGCTTTGGTGCCGTACCCACCATACACGAAGTTCTTTCATGATAGGGTGGTTCTGCGTATGCACCCAAAAATCCTGCCTAAGGTGGTGACAGATTTTCATCTTAACCAGTTCATTGACCTACCCACCTTTTTTCCCAAGCTTCACTTGCATCAGGGCAAGCGGGCTGTGCACAGTTTGGATTGCAAGAGAGCCTTGGCCTTCTTCCTGGAGCGGACAGCAGGCCACAGGTAGTCTACACAACTCTTCATCTTTTGACAAGAATAGATTGAGTTGCGGTTGCCAAGCAGACCCTGTAACTGGCTTGTGGATTACATTTCCTTCTGCTATGCACAAGTGAGACTGCAGCTTGTGGGCCATGTCAAGGCTCACCTGTCAGAACTATGGCGGATTCGTTGGTCTACTTGAGAGCAGTCCCTGTGGCTGAGATCTGCAAGGCTGTGACGTGGAGTTCTCTCCACACTTTTGCCACCCATTACTGTTTGGACAGGGATGGCCGATACAATGATAGTTTTAGCCAGTCTGTCCTCTGGAATCTTTCAGCTGTAAAACCCAACTCTTCCTGCCTACGGCCAATTGTTCGGGTTCAGGCTTTCTCCCTCTCTTACCAACATCACCAGTATTGTGCCCATTGGCATCTAGTCGGGTGCGTGTTGGTCTTTCTTGTTGTTCGGGAACAACCTGTAGCTAGGGATTCACCCATGGGTGAAAACTACCATCCTGCTTGTCCTAGGAGAAAGCAGAGTTGCTTACCTGCAAAAGGTGTTCTCTTAGGACAGCAGGATGTTGGTCCTCACAAAATCTATCTGCCATCCTGCGGATTTGGGTTTCTCCTGTTTGCTATTGTTTTGTGATTCTGTGTTACAAGTCTGGAGTGGGACCCCACATGGACACTTGGATAATGGCATTCTGGGCATGCTCAGTGTGCCAGTCAAAGTTTCTAGAAACTTTGACATACGTTTTTCGTGCCAGCCTCCATCTATTACCCATATGGGAGGAATAACATCTTGCTGTCCTAGGAGAACACCTGTTTCAGGCAAGCAACTCTGCTTTCTACATGAACAAGCAGCGAGGAAAAGTTTCATACCTTCTGTGTCTAAAACCAGACCCGATATAAGACTGGGTCATTTCACCTGGAATGGTCCTGGGGCCACGTCCTTGGCAAGCAAGGAGAATGTCAGATCCTGGAACCTCACAAATGGTCCCTGGACAGGGGAATAGCAACCAGATATTTCATGAATGAATCTGGGGTAAATCTATTTGCGTCTGCTCTGAACAGAGAGGTCCTGAACTTCTGCTGTAGAAGAGGGATGCAAGACAAACTAGCTTCAGTTGCCTGCTCCCTAAACTAGGGGAAAGGGTCTTCTATATGCTTATCCTCCAATTCCTCTGTTGGCTAAAACTCAGAAGCGACAGTGACCATGATTCTCATAGTTTCATACTAGCTGAGACAAATTTTGGTTTCCCCTCCTATGAGAGATATTAGGAATCCAATCAGATTGGGGAATTCCCCATCTCTCATCACTCGAAATAAAGGAATGCTATATCATCCCAACTTCAGGTCCCTAGCTCTCACAGCCTGGATGTTGAGAGGGTAGCACTGCATTCTGTTAATTTCCTAGAATGTGTCTCATTCTTCGAGTTTTTAGGAAGATTTCACTAGGGAGCCTTATGGTTTAAAATAGAAGAGTTTGCCTTCTGCTGTGAGGGAAAGGCACTAGACTTTTTCTCCTGTTCCACACACAAACTGCTTGATTACCTTCTACATTTCTGAGTCTGGTCTGAAGGCTAACTCAGGGTTAATCTCCATGCAGTTGACGCTTATCACCACCATATAAAAGGTAAACCTATCTCTGTGTAACCTTTTAGTTCGATTTATGCGGGGCTTGCTTTGGTTGAAGCCTCCCATCAAATCTCTTACTGTGTCATGGAACCTCAGTGTAATACTTAGCTAGCTAACGAAAGCTCTCTTTTGAAGAACCACTACGATCTAAAGTACCTGCCCTAGGAGGTCATATTTTTGGTGGTGGTCATTTTGGCACACAGAGTTAGTGAGCTCCATGCCCTAGAGACTTATCTACCTTGTACTCTGCCAAAGGTAGTGTTAGACTTCCACCTTAACTAAGCTAATCGTCCTTCCAAGGCTGCATTTCCATAGAGATGAAAAAGATTGCAGTTTGGATTGCAAGAGAGCATTGGCTTTCTGTCTAACTGAAGCCCCTAGAAAGTGCACCCATCTTTTTCTTTCACTTAACCCCAGCAAACCTGGAACTGCTGTTGCCAGAAACCCTTTCTAATTGGATATCAGATTGCATCCTCTGTAATGTCCAGACAGGCCTGAATCTGGTATTTTCTGTCAAAACTCACTGTTGGTGACCCATCTGAGATCGGCCTCCATGGAAGAGATTTGCAAGACAGTGATGTGTAGTTCTCTCCAAACATTCACATCTCACTGTCGGGCCGATACAGTAAAGATTGCGGGAGAGCGGGCGATACAGTAAAATTTATTTAAATTAGGGCCCACGGCAAAAAGAGGCGCTAGGGACACTAGCGCGTCCCTAGCGCCTCTTTTTGGACAGGAGCGGCGGCTGTCAGCGAGTTTGACAGCCGACGTGCAATTTTGCCGGCGTCTGTTCTCGAGCCCGCTGACAGCCACGGGTTCGGAAACCGGACGCCGGCAAAATTGAGTATCCGGTTTTCAAGCCACGGGCCCATTTTAAATTTTTTTTTTTTTTTTTTTTAACTTTTGGGGCCTCCGACTTAATATCGCCATGATATTAAGTCGGAGGGTGCACAGAAAAGCAGTTTTTACTGCTTTTCTGTGCACTTCCCCGGCGCAGGCAGAAATTAACACCTACCTTTTGGGTAGGCGCTAATTTCTTAAAGTAAAATGTACGGCTTGACTGCACATTTTACTTTCTGTATCGCGCGGGAATACCTAATAGCGCCCACAACATGCATTTGCATGTTGCGGGCGCTATTAGGTTCGGGGGGGTTGGACGTGCGTTTTCGACGTGCTATTACCCCTTACCGAATAAGGGGTAAAGCTAGCGCGGGACAACACTGTACTGTATCGGCCTGTGTTTTGGTAGGGACTGGTTGATATAAAGGGTAAGTTTGGTTAGTCTGTCCTGCAGAGTCCATTTGAGGTTTATAACCCTGCTCCATCTGTCCCAAAGCCTGTTTCTTTCTGGGCTGCCTCTGTAAAGTAAGGAAAATAGCTGGTTGTCACCAAAATAGTTTTGCCCGTTGATATCCTTTTTCTAGTTGTATTTTCCTCTTTGTTTGGGGCAGTCTGCAGCTAGGGATTCCCCACTAGTGAAGTCTTAATATCCTGCTTGTCCTTAGAGAAAGTGAAGGATGCTTACCTGTACTACGTATTCTCCAAGGACAGTGGGATGGAAGTTTTCACAAAACCCACCCACCTCTCTTTGGGGGTTGATTTTTTGCCTTTATGTATAATTAACTGTGGAAGAGCTGAGGTAGCCTTACATGACAAGGTGTTGTGGGTCATGTTGCACGTCCAGTTGAGTCTGCTAGAAGCTTTGGAGTAAATCTGCACTGGGCTCCGCCAGTTGATATCACTCACTGGTGAGGACTTGCATCCTGCTGTCCTCTGAGAACCTTCACATTTTCCTTTAATTTAAACCTATCTGTTAGTTGGTATTCCTGGTAAAAGGAAGAATCCCCCCCCCTGCTCCCAGGTCTTTTCACTTGAATTTTGCAGCCAGGAGGCTTCTGTAGTAACTTGCAAACCGGTTCCCTTGCTGCCTAAGAGATTGCAGCTCAGGGCAGTTACCCAGATTTTATCAGGGGTGCCTTTTAGGGCTGTAAGCAGCCTTTTTCTTTCTCAACAGGAATCTCTCTTGCTTTCTTGAAGCCAGGCTCCACCCAAGTTAGGAATGCTTGATGAGGGCGAGGTGGACCCCCAGCCCTTCCTGCTGCTGCTGCTGCTGCAGATCAACTGTCTGCTTGTCCTTTAAGCCTCTGCCCAGTTAAATTAGCAAGTGGAGAGAGACCTTGGTGATCGGGAAAGGGGAGAGAGAGCGATAGATTGTGAGGTTAGATGTCCCATGATATCTGTATTCTATATTATCAATTTGCAAGTTTGTTGATTTGAAGTTAGAATTAGTTCAATACCAAAAAATTGAGATTTCTTGACTTTGCTGTATGGTCAAAGATCACAAAGGAGTTTCTCCCTCCCTGAAATTCCAATTCTGTCAGTAGCCTGTAAACATCAGAGAATCCTGGTTTAATTGACTGTTTTCCCATGTACACAAAATGAAAAAATTCTTCGTGAAAATGCCCTCAAATTGACTGTATAATTGATTGCACTGTCTTCACAGTATAGGTTTACATAGATGTACAGGATTCCAGGCTCCTCTACTAACAGCCTCTGGGCGATGGTAATCTGCAGCTGAAAGTTTTCTTCTGTGCCTACAGGAATAACTTGAGTCCTGTTCATACGGACAGGAAATAGTTTGGGCAGAAGGCCTGATGGGGCCTGTGAAACCAGGAAGATCTTGCTCCCTTGTGACTAATGTCTCTCCCTTGGTATGCCGAAGGAAAGGGTTAATGTTAGTTGAATGGCATGGGGGATGGGGATATTGAGATTCTCTGGACATCTGAGCTTCACTTAATAAGATATTCCAGGTGGCTGGAGAGTAATCCTAAAATAGCCCTCTTCTAATTGCTTTTAAAGACTTGCTTACTATCCCTGGGGACTAGCAGTTTGTAGAACAATTTCTCATAGATGACTTGGGAGTACTATGAAGAGTTTGAGAGTGACAGACAGTGAGAGATCATGAAAAGAGTGATCTCTCTGAAATATTAAGCAATGGATTTATCCCCAGATAAATCTGCGGAGTTAAAAATGCATCAGGATTATGTTAACATCTAAATGCGATGGCTGTGGGCTATGAAGTAGTTGTTTTTTTACTTTTGAGTCACTGCAATTGTGTTTTTCTTTTAAGTTGTGATGTATCCTACTCTGTTCAAGACAAATGGTAAAATTCTAAGTTCTAAAGAACTTGTGCTCCTAAGCCTCAATTCTGTAAACTTTCCGAGTTGCATGAAATGCAGAATATCTGCAGCTCTTTGGCTTGTAACATTTTTTTATTTGATGCTGCAAAGAAGATGATCAGATCTGGGCATTCAGTGCTGTCCGTTAGTTCAATGGTTCTCAACACGTCTGAGGGGACACTGGTGTGTTGTGGGACAAGCAGAAAGCTGCTCTTTCCTCAACAGTCCGGGTGGGAATCTGTTGACTTCTTTATCAGGCCTGACAGGAGGCTATTCTTGCCACCACCTCCTCTTTCTGGCCCTGTGTAAGAGACTATTTCCTCCTTCACCTAGATCAGAGTGGACATTGCCAATTTCTGTTCTTCTGAGCCTGATGGGACACTAACTTTATATTCCCCCTCTAGGCCTGGAAGTGATTTTAGGGGGGGGAGGAGGGAGAAAGGAGGTTGGGGAAGCAGGAGAAGAGGAGGAGTATAGGGGCTGCCAAGCAGTAAGGGTTAGGAAAGAGAGCGCTGGGGAGAGGAACATAAAACTTGCCATACTGGGTCAGACCAAAGGTTCATCAAGCCCAGTATCCTGTTTGCAATAGTGGCCAATTCAGATGATAAGTATCTGGCAGAACCCCAAGGGATAGATAGATTCCAAGCTGCTTATCCCAGGGATATGAAGTGGATACTCTACCTTAATAATGGTTAATGGCCTTTTCCTCCAGGAATTTGTCCAAACCTTTTTAAATGCAGCTACAGTATTACCTTTCACCACATCCTCTGGCAGTGAATTCCAGAGCTTAATTATGTGTTCAGGAAAAAAAAGTATTTTCTCTCATTAGTTTTAAATGTATTACCTAGTAGCTTCATTGTGTGTTCCCTGATCTTTGTACTTTTTGAAAGCATAAACAAGTGATTAACGTTTACTCGTTCTATTCCACTTATTTTATTGACCTCTATCATATCTCCCCTCAGCCCTCTCTCCTCTTTAGCCTTCCTTCATAGGGGAGGAATGGAGCAGGGAGAGTTGAGCAAAGGGAAGAGGATGGAGGGGGGGTGTCAGGAATGCTGGGCAAGGATGTAAATGTGAGGGGATGGATTGAAAGGGAGTAATTGGGATAAGAGAGGGAAGATGAGGCAGGAAGAGGGAGTGACAGTGTGCAAGAACCATAATATGTCAGTTTTGGGAATGTGCATTTCTTCTATCTTTGCACTTTGCTTAGTGTAGGATTAATTGTACTTCTGTTTCTAGTTCTCCAGTTCTGTACTGCATGCAGAGTGACTTTCTGGTGTTTCCATTCCGGTCTTTGTTTCCACATTTGCAATTTGTGGTCTTTTATTCTATATTTGGTGAAGGACGGTTCTGCATGTGTAACCGAAGTGAGCTATTTCACTAGCATGTAGGCATTTGTATCAGTCTTACTTGTGTTTTCTGAGTAGGACATGTATTGGTGCTGCACTGTTGCCTTTTCATAGAGGCTTATTGCTGTTTAAGTCCTCTGAGTTTAGTACGTCAGGTTTGCTATACATGTGCTGAGTGTGGTTTTTGGTTTTTTTTATTTTCCTGCTTTTGTAGAGGGAGTTTACACTGCCATTACTGAGATCCCAACAGAATCAGAATATCTTTTTTTGCATGCTGAGTTGTACAGGGAGATATCCATTGTTGTGGTGTCTGAAAGTTCCTGCGGATGCAGAATATTTTTTCATTTAGCCCCATGATGGTCGTGTTCAATGTCATGCATGTGAGCATTATTTGTCATTTGTGTCCTGACAGAAAAAAATTGAGAACCACTGCTTTAGAGATTTATATGTGCGCAAAGAGGTTTGGATCAGCACAAGTGGTAGAGAAGCTGCAAAGGGAAGTAGTGGAAAAGTAACAATGAATATAACTAACCAGATACGTGTATAAAATGATTTAATAGTTTTTAATCAATTTATTATATAAGTAGCAAAATATAGTGGTAATATAGTTGTAAACACAGAGCAGTCAACTGAGAACCAGAAAAACCAGGGTTCAAATCCCAATTCTTCCATTGACACTGCTCGCGACCTTGGGCCAGTTAGTTTGTCTCCTGTTACCTCAGGTACTTTGATTGGAAGCTCTTGCAGTGGTTCTCAACCTTTATAGTTCTGCGACCCTTTTAATACAATTCCCCACTATGTGGCGACCCCAACCATAAAATTATTTTCGTTCATAGGCCTAAGTAATTGTACTCTATATACTGTATTTTCCGGCGTATAAGACGACCCCCAACTTTTACAGTTAAAATATAGAGTTTGGGATATACTCACCGTATAAGACTACCCCTCTTCCAACGCATTCCAACATTTACAGCAGGAGGGAGTGACTTGAGCGAAGGCGCACTGCCCGATTGGTCGGTGCTGGGCAAAAGGGGCTTGCTTTGGCAAGCCCCTTTTGCTCAGCACCGGCCGAGTGAGGGAGCGCAGAATGAACTTTTTTACTGCATCCGGTGAGGGGAGGGAGGGACCCGAGGAGCGACAAAAAACCCATATTTCTGATGGTCTCTTAGGCGACCCCTAGCAAATTGTCATTCGACCCCCAAAGGGGTCGCGACCCACAGGTTGAGAACCGCTGCTCTATTGGAAAAGGACTTAGTATATCTGAATACTAATAACGTTATAAGCCGCATTGAGTATTATTTTGAAAGGTGGGCTAAAATTCCAAATTATTACTATAATAGTGAAAGGATAAACTTCAACTGGTTCTTCTTCAACAAGCTGGTATGAATTAGCTATAACATGTAGTTGATGTCATCCAACAGCACCAATGCAAACCCAGTAAAGACTTCATAGAGCATGCATGAGAATTCTCATATGTGCATGCTGCCTTGTGAACCCCCTTGGTCTTCGTTTGAACTACCACATGGACATGCCCCAGTCTCTCCTAAAATGTTTTTATTTTTTTGAACTTAGTGCTCTTATGCTGCCTTGTTACTACTTCTATTTTTCTAACCATTGCCTTGGCAACCCCTCAAATAAAACTTTCCTTGTCATCTTTGGCCAGACCAGTCCATACACTTGGAAATTGTTCCTTCCATCAGCAGATGGAGACAGAGGGCTAACAAATCAAAACCGATAACATCCCCTATAAAAATCTGGTGCTTTCAGGGAGAACACCAATAGTTCTCTGCCTCCAGCAGATGTTGGATGCAGTGGGGGTTAAAAAACAAGCAATGAAACAGGGCAACAATCTACCTAGGTTAATTTCCCCAAGGAATCATGCATAGGAAGGACAACAATGATCAGGTTGAATGATCTTACCCCACCCCTAAGACAAGCCAAAAAAAAAGGGCAGTCAGTTAAGCCAGACTGGCCTGCGCTGCAGCAGTGTCCCAGTCTTTTAAATGCCTGCCCTCGCTCCTTCCCCCAGAGCCTTTAAGGCTGAGAGGGGAAGAAAATGTGGACGCTGTAGAGTCCACCGACAGTATAGTGTGGCAGGCTCCTTTTGCTTAACTTGACTGCAAAAGTTTGCTGTCAGAACAGCTTGAGAGGGGAAGTAGCAACCAATCATCCCCTCATAGATGTAAGGTAGATGCTGCCTATAAGAAAGAGGCAGGAATGTTAGCTATGTGTAGGTGGTTCAGGAGGGATACCAAGCCATGGCATCAGACATGTATTGGGCCCAGTACTTGCCAGAGAGCTGTGGGGACCCAAGAAAAGCCATTTGTAAGTGGCTTAGGCCACAAATAGAGCACAAGAATTATCTTCTGGTTTCATAAGATTAATGCATAAGGCTTATTGTGAAATGAAGGGGCTCTCAGAAGGGAACACCCTAGACAATGCAATCAAAATGAGGGAAGAATCACTAACTGACAGCCCAAGAAAGTAGGGAAAAGAGACACCATTTTATCATGGGAGAGAGAGCTCTCACCAGTTAGGGTTTCTGGTGTTCTTCAGTGGCCAGTGACCGGTTAGAGGAAGAAAACTAGGAAGATTCAGAAGAACTGGAGGAGGGGAACTCATTACCTCCTGGGGAGAGGATGCAGCAAAAAGATTGTTCATAAAGGATGAGCTAGCAGCCCTTATGGATAGGGTGACCCATTCCCTAAGGCTGATCGACACCCAGTACAGGGAATCAGAGACCAGTAGAGACCTGATTTTGGCCAGGATTAAGAAGCCCACCAAAGCATTTCCCTTGCACACGAACATCCAAGATGTTGCAGAATGGGAGGTGCCAGATGCAACTTTCAGGGCTAGAAGGTCCATGAATGTGCTTTATTCCATTCAAGATGAGAGGCACAGACCACTACAAATGCCTACGATAGATGCCCCTGTGGCGGAGTGATTCAGCATTAAAGTGAAGAAATGGAGAATATTGCTAAAGATATCTTTTGAATTGATAGCCTTCTTTTTCCACACAACGATCTGCAGTGGATATGTAGGATAGGCTGTGATTCGTTGGATTCAGTAGGCCCAGCCAGAAACGGAGATGAGGGTTCACAAACTCTTACTGGCGATAATAGCCCGCATGGAGTCGGGGTGGCCTTCCTAGCAGATACCTTATATGATCTGATTAGAGCAGAAGCCAAGCATCTGGTTATGGGTGTAACAGCTAGGCAATTGTTATGACTCAGAAACTGGTCAGCAGTGTCTGTCTCCATGGCCAAACTAAGCAGGCTCCTGCACTTAAGGGAAGTACTGGAAAAGTTGGTTAAAGTTAGGAGAATCGAAGCCCCAGAGATTCCCAAAAAACAGATTGAGGAGCATCTAGAGGCTTTATCTCATGAGGCAGGTATAGACATGCCAAGTAGTATAAGCCCAGGAGACTGTACAGTGTACAGCAGATGAGGTAGCGAAATAAAATACAGCTTTTTCATGGTAGTGGAAAAGAGGGTCAGAAGGGGGCTCATGCCCCCACAGGATCCAGAAGTAACCAGTGACATGTGTGGAGTTTCTCCCCTCCGCCAGTAGGTAGAAAGTTAAGCCAGTTCTTCAAGGCTTGGACCCAGGCTCTTTGAGATCATCCAGCAAAGTTGCGCATTAGAATTAAAAACCCCAATTCTAGACACATATCTCCTTGCACCTCATCTTTAAAGATGGAAGCAGTTCAAGAAACAACAAACCACTACATCTATTTACTTATTTATTAGAATATTATCCACCTATAGCAATACTGTTGTGCTAGGCGGATTACAATATATACTAAAATCCAGTATCTTATAAAATTAAATAAAACAAAAGCTTGTACTCCAACTGCTTTAGTCATGGTATGCCAGGCACAAAGGAAGGCTACTGGTAGTGGCAGGGAACCAAGATGACCGGCTACTAATGCGGCTGAGAGTCTAGTTTGGGTGCTGGATCAATTATGTCGCATTCTGGCAGGAAATTCCGAGCCAGGGAGCATGCAACCTTACCTTCTTCTCTGCCTAACATATTGGGCCTGATGGACTCTCATGTGTTACGGGGACCACGAAATCCGGGAGTAGGCTCGCTGGGAGGAAAGCCGGGAGGAAGAAGAACCCGACTCCCTCCCTAAACTGATGATGATATTCTCCCCGGAGCAACGGTCAACCCCAGCCAACCCCATGGAAAACAGAACTACGTGGAAGTCTGAGGAAGCAGCTCCTTTGGTGGAAGAGGAGGGAGGTAGCTACACTCGGGCAGTGGTGGCTGACCCTGCTTCGATTTTGGAGCTTGGAGGAGTGCCGCGGGACGCTGAGGACAGAGCTGGCTTACCCGTTCAGAGGCAGTTGGAAGAAGAACCCAAACAATTTACATTGCCTGAGCTGGTAAGGCCTAATTCTATTACACTTGAAATTATTTGGTAGGCGATGCAGACACTGAATAATAATATATTTAAACAACGGAGTCCTTTTTTTTTCAGCTGTGCAAGGCTTTGAAAAACGTCTGAAAACAATTGAGAAGGATATGTCTTTAAAAGTTCTTTGGAGAAAGTAAATACTGAAGTTAGAAGTATGTCAGCTACTCATCAATTAATGATTAAAGAAAATCAGATGATACTTAACAGAATGGAACAAATGGAAAATAAGATCAGGGGAAAAAACTTACGTATTATAAACTTTCCTAAAGATCCAACAGTGTCACCCAAGGACATGTGGAAAAGATATCTACTAGAAGTGTTAAAACTTCCAGAGCAGACATTACCCTTGGCTTAGAGAGTATATTATATACCACCCTTTAAGAAGACTTCTTCGGACCAAGAGGGTTTCCAAGTAATAACACCAATGGATATTCCACAATTGGATATTTCGAACTTACTAGTGTCTTCTCAAAAAGACTTAATATCACCAGCAACCTTAATAGTATCCTTCCTGCTTGAATCAGACCGTGACTGGGTCCTGAGATCTTTCTTTCGCCATCGTGGAGCGCTTTTTTTGGACCTTAAAGTTAGCATATTTCCTGATTTAGAAAATCTCACTCAAAAGAAATGGAAGCAATTTCTTTTATTAAGGCCTAGAGCTTTAGAAATAGGTGCTTTTTTTTTCTTTTAAAATATTCATGTAAGTGCATTCTTAAATATCGTAATGTATCCTATTTTTTTTCCTGCCTAAACAATTAGCTGCTTTTCTTGTTGATAAGTTTCCATCTGATATCAATAGGGTCTCTTCCTCTCCAATTGCCTTAGAAGAGAATAGATAGCTCAGCCCTGATATCCGTTGCAATGATAGCCTAGTGTTTCCTACTAAGATTTTCCTGTGGTTGTTAACTGGATCCCCTTATTGGGGACATAAGTTGAAGAGAGGAACTTGACATTTTCTGAGAATCTTAATATATTTGTTTAACTTAAATAGTTAAAATATATTTTTCTTTCTTCTTTTATTTGTATATTTTTGAAGATAAATGTATCCTGCTCTTCTGTATTCAATTCAAGAGTATATCTTGAAAAACAATGTAAAAAAAATTTTAAAATAAAAAAAAAAAGGGAAGGCTACTCCATTTAATTCATAATTGCAAAAAAAGGAATATTTTGCCCAGTGCTAGACTTAAAACACATAAACAAGGCCTTAAAGATCCCCCTCTTCTAGATGGAAACATTAAGGTCAGTCATCCTAGCAATAAAGAGGAGAATTCCTAGCCTTGCTAGGATTAACAGAGGCATTTCTCCATGTACCAAGTTTAAGATTTGTGGTGGTAGGAAAATATTACTAGTTCAAGGCCATACCTTTTGATCTAGCTATGGCCCCCACTAACTTTTTACCAAGGTAATGATTTGTAGTGTCAGCCTTTTTTCACAGTGAGGACTCATCAGCGCCAAGTTGTGGCAAGAGAGCCAGCAAGACATTCTTGAGTGATATAGGTAGTGGAAAAACTAGGGTGGCTACTAAACAGATACACAAGTCATCTCCAGTCCTCGCAGTCGCTGATCTACTTGGGAACCCATTTCAATGTGAAGCAAGGGAAGGGGCTTCATGAAAGGATCGCCAAGTTGCAAAGAGAAGTGACAGAATTAGTGCCCTGCAAGAAACCCAGAGTATGGGCATAGCTACAGTTACTAGGGTCAATGGTGGCTGCAGTAGATCCCTTGGGAGCTAGTCCATATGCACCCCCTAAACAGAACTCTATTGGGTCTCCCCAGACCCAAGATTTCAAATGAAAAATTCCACTACCGGGATAGGTAAAGAAGATCCTGAAATGGTGGCAAAGGGGCATGAGTTTAGAACCCATAAATTGGGTTTGAGTCACAACAGATGTGAGCCTGAAGGGTTGGGGAGCCCACTGCAAGGGGCAAATAGCAAAGGGGCTGTGGTCCATGGATGATAAGCAGGCTAGAAACCAGAGCCATCAGGTTAACTTTGAACAGGTTTTTAGTCAAAATATTTCACGGTTGGACTTTAATGGTATTACATCCCAGAATAACGCAAACACAAATATAGCTAAGATAGATTACTTGATCACACCTCTCAATAGGAGGTTTTAGTACAACACTAATACACATCCGATGGGAGATGCAGATTAAAAGTCAAAACAAGCTAGTCTGCTATCAACCCCTATGTGTATCATCTTTTTGCCTGTTACTAAGGCTATAATGCCAAATAATTTGGTCATGTAATCTGGTTTGGTCCTCTCACAGCAGAGTCTCGATTTCTAGGGGTCAATAATAGCAAAGCATTGAGCCATTTATTTATTTATGGACATTTGATATTCTGCCTTTCCATGAGTAGTCTCACGGTGGACTTACACAACAGTACACCTCAGCAGTTGCAGTACATTGATCAAAGGTCATTTACAGTCACAATTGAATAAAATTTACATTGGTTGAAAGGATCACAGAGGCCTGAGCTGTGGGGCACTCCAAGGTGAAATTTGAGATTGGATGGTTATTTGGTCCGTGTGACAGATTGTTTTGTTAGAGAGAAATGATTCAAACCATTTGAGGGAAGTGCCTAAGATATCAAATGGAGTTGGTGATCGGTGTCAAAGGCAGCAGAAAGATCTAGGAGGATTAGGAAGGAGTCATCATCTTGGTCTGGTGGTGATCAGTAGGACAGAATCTGTTTCATGGCCTTTCCTGAAGCCAGATAGGGGCAGACTTTTGCCCTTGTCGAGGAGTTGAAGGTAAACCACTTTTTCCCCCAGTTTGGATAAGAAGGCGAGGCTGTAGACTATACGATAGTTGATTATTTTTGGATCAGAGCCTGGTTTCTTGATAACTGCCTTTTTAGTATACAGGATAGGGAGCCTTGGGTGAGAATGGCATTAATTACTGTGGTTAGCCAAGGGGCTAAGACATGTTTTAGGTTACAGATGAACATGCAGCATTCTGTCCCTACCACCGAAGACACAAAAAGGGGAAAAACCCCTTAGTTGTGAACATCTGCCCTCCTCCTTCCTAGATGCTGTCCTGCAGTGTTTGTGGGATGAGAAAGCTGTGGTGACAGTCATTTCAAGATAGTTTCTTGCTCCTTTCTGGAATAAAATGGTTACCAAGCACATCTGGGAACTGTTTGTTTGAACAAAAGATGCAAATAGTTGCCTGTATGGGACATTTCTGCGCTACAAATAGATGTCTGTCATTCTGAAGCTGTTTGTGCTTATAGGATATTCCTGCTGATAGGAAATCAAAGCACCAGTTCCTCTGCTTAAATCCTGTCACTCACTGAATCAGTTTTTTGTTGGTGGATTCAGCAGACTGAAACAGGAAGGAGCTGCCCTTTTAGTGCTTTTGTCAGATGTGTGAACAGTTTTCCAGATATCTTTTTGATCTCTGCTCCTGGAAGAAGGGTTGGTAAAGAGAGCGGCCCCCATCATCTCCCCCCTCCTCCCAACCACACACATTTAACACCAAACTGCTCCTTCTCCCCAAAGGCCGCAGTCTTCCAAACAGCTGGCAATTAACTTTACACACACACAAAAGGGAGAGCAAAGCTAATCTATTAGCAGCTGGTGCTTTTTCATTGAAGAAAGAGACTTTTCGGTAAACATTGATCTTTCTCATACTTCAGGGTAGGGAATGCCATCACCATCCATCCAAAGTACAAGGGAATTGTGTTGCAGCCTGGCTTTTCTAGATATCAGTGCACCCGTAAGAAGTTCACTTTATCTCGGATGTGTAAACTGTGCTGAAATAGCTGAAGAGTGATCATTAGAGAGGGGCTGTTTTTCCAACGTGTGTTTGGCCAAATGGTTACACGCCATTTATTTCTGAAATCTAAGGGCATTGTTCGTATACAAAACTTGTCTGACCTTAGATTAAAGCAGCATTGACTCCCCCAAGGCAGACCTGAATGATGTACATTTAAGTATAATAATCAGTGGGAAAGCACAAGCTGCTTCTCGGGGTAAGGAAAGAATAGATTTCTGGGTGTGATTTACAAAAGAAGGGATGGACTCTGGGAAGAAATGATTTCAGAAACACGTACTGTTGCTTCAGTCCTGCAGATTTTTGGCAGCAAATGAATATATGAAAGTTCATTTTGGGCCATGAGAGAAAAAGCAGAAACTGAAGAGTTTAGCTTTTGCTATGTGATTCCAGGTGAAATGTTTATAGCCTTCAGGGACTATGGGACACATGAGACGGGGGAGGATTCCTGTGGATTCTGTTGCATGGGCTACCCCAGAGGCCAGGCGTTCTTAAAGATATTTAACTAGCCAGGCTTCTCTGGGATTAGAATATCTAGTTTCCCCAGGACCTTTCGGATAAGTTGGTTGTCTGCTCTTTGAGGGTGTTAAGTCTTACTAACAGTCACATTTTACTGACCTTCCAGAGAAATTAATTTATTGAAGGCGAGGGAAGAACAGATTTCTCCGTTTTTCAGTTGGGGTTGGAAGGAGACGACACTTGAATCCACTGCTTGCAAGTGACCTTCCACAGCAGCTTCCTTAACCCCCGGCTACTGACTTTGGCGGGACAGCCGTGATCGCAGCTGTGCCTTGGTGGTGCCAAACCTTTTCCCCTTTACAATAATAGACCTGTCAGTGCCCCAAAGGATAATAAAACACCCTGAAACCTTCTTAGGGCCTTGCCAAATCTGTACCTTTGAATGTTATCCCAGAGTTCTTTCTGCAGCTCATTGTTTGACTTGTTTTGACCTTTGCTTCAAGTTAATTTTGTTCAGCAGAAATGGCTTGTTAATTTCACTGATCCTATACAGCATGAAAGAACAATTACAGAACTATTCCAAAAGTACTGAAGATTAAAAAGAACCAAAAAGGCTTGCTCGCATAAGTCTTCATACCCTTTGTCATAGCAAATCAAAATGAGTTCCAATTCAAAAACTTGTTTAACCAAGGCCCATGCTAAGTAGGGATGTGTAGCAGCTTTTCTTTCTTTTTTTTTAGTATGCACTCATCTTGAATTAGTGCGCACTAAAAACAAAATGAAAAAATGAAAGTGGGAAAAACAGCAGCCAAAACGGGGGGGAAAAAAATGATACAAAATGTTTTTGGGCTGCTAACCCCCTAATGCCAAGAGAAATGTAGCCCACCTGTATCCAGTCACAGTAACTGAGATGATTTAAATGCTCCATGATTTATATTTTTTAGACTTGTGAAAACCTTTGCAAGGCACTGTGTAAAATTAGATGGCATTTGAACTACACTTGCATGTTAATCATACACTCGTCGCTCCTTCCAGTGTTAGAGAGACTGTGGTCCCATCCCAAGAGACAGAGCAATGTGGCACCTCTTTCTCCCCTCCACCCACCCCGCAATGCAGTATATTCTCTCCACATTGGAATAGGCTGTGCTAGTGGCGTGTGAACTGTAGGTAGCAAGCATCAGGAGTTTTCATGGTGAAAGGGTTATTGTAACCAGGTGATCAGTGGGACAAATGCTCCTGCAAAAGCCCTATGTGGACTCCCAGCCTTTACTGGAACAGAGTAATACAATATTTTGTTATACTTTTTCTGTAAAATGCCTATTGAGTACCTCATCTGTGGTGCCTGTCTGTGTCACAAACCCAAGTGGTATGGAGCTCTGGGCTAGAGCATGTCCTGATCAGGCAGACCAAGCGATTTACAAGGTGTAAAAAAAGGAAAGCTAAAAAAAAAATGCCTTTGTAAGTCCAATATGAATTGCTTGCAATTGACTCTCTGCACCTGGGATTTGTCTTCCCTGGCGAGTTAAGTAGCTGACTAGCAGAAAGCTGGTGGGAGCAGCTGGATGTTACTGTAATTAGCAAAAACCTGTGGTTTAATCTCTGTGCTTGATGAACACACAGCTGAAACCTCCAGCATACAGACCATGTCTTCACATCCTTTTGTATAGATAGTGGCCATTTGACCTTATGCAGAAAACAGCTGATATAACAGAACTGGCTGTAATCCACATTGTGAAGCACCTCTCTTAGCTGACAATACTCACCATAAAATTGACTTTTCAGCAGGAATTATTGGTTCAAATTAAATCAGGGAGCATTAGGGGCAGTCTGTTGACTTGCCATAAAAGGGGGCTGTGATATTGCCATGCCTTATGTCAACAGTAAGCTCTTTGAGATTCAGTATGCTCGCTAGCAGACGAGTTGAGGGTTATTAGCCTAAGTGTGTTACTTATTAATATATGCTTATTTTGCTTTTACTTAATCTGTTATAGGCTGGGGAAAAGCACCTAACAGGTAGCCTTGAACAAAGAGCTGTCAAACAGCCCGATCTGATCCCTCCTTTTATTTGCAAGAAAAATGCTATAAATGCTAGATGTGCCACTTGTGAACAGTACAATTTACGAGTGAAAATTCTCTGGCAATCAGAAACTAGAAACTTGCAGTTGGCACCCTCCAGTTACATTTTACTAACCTATTACAAGGTCAGTCTCCTGTTGCTTTATGGTAGTATCACTGTAGCTTTGTTTATCAGAGTGAAAGTACTGTCAGACTGATGTATTGTAACCATGCATGTAGATGGAGGTAGTCTGCAATGCCACATGAGTCCAACTTGTTTTGTGTTTTTTTGTTTTTTGTTTGGTTTTTTTTTTTTTTAAATACAACCACAGGGTTTAAAGGAAAAAAACAAAACAGTACAACCATTTGGAGTGGTTTAAAATGTTGTGGCGATTTTTATTTATTTATTTATTTTTATAATCAGCAACACTGATATTGGCTGATAGCAGAGCTGGTGATAAAGAGCAAAGACAAGAACAGCATTGCATATATATTGGTATGAACAGGGACTGAAAAACATACTTTTTTACCTGCCTCAGGCAAGTTGATTTTCACTACTGGTGGGAACTGGGAAATACCTGCAGCCCCCTCGCAAAGAGCATCTCCAAATGATAGGGAACGGTGCCATGGGGAGCGTCCCCATTCACAGGAAGCAGCCACCTGGCAGGTCATAGCCACAGGGGAGCTCCCCCCATTGCTACTAACAGGAAGCAGGGTAGTAGAGCCAGGTTGCAGAGAGCGCCCTCCTATTGGAGGAGCAGCAGGAGGCAATGCCAGAGAACTTGGCTGCAGCACAAGGCCCCTTTTGCTGAAGAGAAACAGGAGGTGCTGCAGGAGCCCTTCTTATCCTCCCCGACTCCCCAAGACAGGAGCGTCAGGAAGTGTCTCAGGACATGGGGGAGCGGAGGGGTATGTTGAGAGAGGGCTGCAAGGTGATGGGTATGAGATAGATACTCACCATGTACGTTCACACCCTCTGCCCCTTCGGCATTGCATGGGGAGTGTATTTTGTCCCAAGTCGTGCAGGAATTTTTCAAACCCTGATTACCAAGTGACTAATTTTGTACCACATTTGATGAGACAGAAGATCATAAAATGAGAAAAGATGCAATTGGGGACCACAAAAATGTGGCAGAAAGATTCACTTGGGTGCTGGCGACCTGATTAAAAAGGACTTTCAAGCACCCCTTGATCTGTTACTTGTATGTATTACATTTTATGTCACAAGACGTGCAGTAAATGTGAGGTTTACCCAGCACACTCTGGTTTAAGAGCGAGGTTAGTTCCTGCCACAGTATGTGCAAAACAAACCTTTTTTTTTTTTTTAAAGATATTTTCAGGGCTCCCAACCTGAAGATGGGATGCTATAGAGCAAGACCTAGCACAGTTCAATGTTTAGAAGGTGATGTGATTCTTGCAATTGCTCTCTCTTCCCGGTGCTTTCCCTACCCGCCCCCCCCCCCCCAGCATGTGGGCCAGTATCCAAGTGACGACGCTCTTCCATCCTGAACTCTTTTAGCTTCCTAACCTCTCTTCACAAAATTTTGAGTGCCACAGAAATCTTTTTTTTTTTTTTAATATTTCTTTGCAGATCCAACTCTACAAATTGGTTACCTCCACTTTCCATCTGCTTTGCTTTATTTTCCTTTCTGGGTCCTATTCTGTATTTCCCTAGCATTCTCTTCCTCACACACCGAGATGATTTCATGACTGGTCAATAAAGGAGGGACTCTCTTAAGCTCTTTTCCTCTTCCATGCTTGCCTGAGGCATGGGGTAGCTTTCAGTGTTTTGTTTTGGGTTTTTTTAAAACCAAACCTACAGGGCTCTGTAAACGTCGTCACATCCTTGTATATTTTTAACATTCTGCTGTCTAAAAAAATCAACATGCATTACAGTAGTAATCTCTTAAACTGAGCTTGTAGCATACTTGGCACTTTTATAATGAAAGAACCATTACAGAAACATTCCAAAAGTAATAAAGAAGAAAAACCCCAAAAGTCTTGGTTGCATAAATGTTCACACCCTTTGCCAAAGCAAACCCAAATTAGTGCTGATTGGGAAAAATTGCCTTAAGACGTACGATATTGTAAATGGAGCCCACTTGAGTTCCATCACAGTAGTTGAGCTGTTTCTGTTGTATGAAAGCAGTTTGAAGCAACGGTCAACACATTCCAAGTTAGGAGCAGCCGAAAGAGCCCCGGAGATGAAGTTAATAAGATGGAGTGTGTTTGAATGTCCTAACGTTCAAAATAGTAAGGTTCATAGGGCATTTGGGTCCCATGTGTCACCCAAAGGCTGCGTCGGGAGGGATGAATCAAATTCACATTCGGAAACCTAACAGTAGAGGCAGCAGGATTAAGAGCTCTTAATTTGATTCGTCCCTCCCGATGCATATTAAGGCTCATTGGTAATAACCGCCTATACAGGCAGATTCAGTGAACTGCGCGAGAGAGCCGGCGCTCCGAGGCGAGCGCCCGCTCTCCCAACGTGCGCCCAGGCCACTCTCCTGGAAATTCATTGCCCTTTTCCAATATTTATTTGATTTATATTCCAATTTTTGGCATTTCACAGCAAATTAAATTCAGGTACTGTAAGAACACAGATGCCGGCAAAATTGAACGTCCGTTTTTCAACCCGTGGGCCGCAGGCAGAGGTTTTTTTTTTTTAAGATTTTTAATTTTTTTTTAATTTTTTGGGGCCTCTGACTTAATATCTCTATGATATTAAGTCGAAGGGTGTACACTTGCCTGATGCTGGCCGAAATAAGGCAGGAGTTAATTTCTGAGAGTAAAATGTGCGGCTTGGCTGCACATTTTACTTTCTGTATTGAGCGTGACTAACTAATAGGCCCATCAACATGCATTTGCATGTTGAGCGCGCTATGGGGGTTGGCCGCGCGTTTTCCATGCGCTATTACCCCTTACTGTATAAGGGGTAATAATAGCGGGTCAAACGCGTGTCCAAACGGAGGCTAACTGTGTGCTCGGATTGAGCGCACCATACTGAATATGCCTGATAAGTGAAACTTTCCTTTTTGTTCAAAATCAATTCTCTTCCTTCCCCACCTGCCCTGCCACCACCCTCTGGTTCCTTTTTACGGGACTAAGTTCTTACAACTGTTACTAATCACATTTCTGTTTGCTTTGCTGCCTTTTGCTGCAAGCTCACCTGAGGATTTCAGCATACTGACCACAATAAGTCCAAGGTCCGTTCCTAATATGGAACCCAGCATTGTGTACAAGTTGGGATTATTTTTCCCTATGTGCAGCACTTTGCACTTGTCCATGTTGAATTTCATGTACAAAAATGTAGATACCCAATTCCCCAGTCTCATAAATTCTCTTCTGCAGTTCCTCATAACCTGCTCATCTCTTAATTGGAATAATTTTGTGTCATCTGCAGATTTCATCATCTCACTCACTACTCAAATAATCAAACTGGCCTAATTCTAACTGTGTGGATAGTCCATCTGTCATCCTAGTTGTGTAATAAAGGGTAGACGATGTGTAATTGTTCTTATACAGGTCCCTGCTATTTTTGATAGTAAGTATTTAAAATGTTTTTTGAGAGGTCAAACAGCAAATCATTTCTTTTGAAGCTGAAGTGCCAATATCAAAAACTCACTTTCCAGTTCTAAGAAGGAACTGTTTTGTTTTGATTCATATAAGAGGACATCATCTTGAAAGAAAGAGATTGTTTTCCAGCCTCCCCACAACAGTGTCATCATTGGACCTGTGTTTCTCTGACAGCACGTGTAAAAGGGTTCAATATGTTGCAAACATCAAGGGTGAAAGGGGACACAGTTGCCTTGTTGTGCCCTTCTTGCTTTTAAACTTTTCTGATTCTGTGTCATTGGCTCATAGTCTAGATCAGCGGTTCTCAACCAGTGTGTCGCCACGCTTCCCGGTCCCCCCGCTGACCCAGCTGCTCCCCCTTCCCCAGCAAAATAGGAACTCTCCCTCCACCCGGGCGGACCGCGGCAGGAGAGCTGGAGTCAGCGGCACCAGCATGGTCTCTTCTTCCCACCCCCCGCGGCCCGGAAGAGAAAGTGGAATGCACTGGCCGCATGCATGGGAAGAAGAGATCGTGCTAGTGCATGCAGCATCGCCCCGAAGAAGAGAGCTGCGGCCTGGAGAAGAGCGACGCAGAGCAAAAGAGGAGCAGCGTCGGCCCCTGCAGCGGATCGGAGTCCTTTCTCGAGGCCGCAAGGGCTGGAAGTGGAAGAGGCTGCTGCCTTTGTTAGTTCGGTGGAGGGAGAGAGTGAGTGAGCAAGCGTGTGTGTGTGTGATTGAAAACCTGTTTGTATGAAAGAGTATATGTGTGTGTGAGATCATGTGTATGCATGATTGAGAGCCTGTGTGTATAAGTAAGAGAGCGCATGTGTGTCTGTGTGTGATTGGGAGTCAGTATAGGTGAGAGAGAAAGAGAAAGCATGAGTTGTAAGTGTGTGATTAAAAGCCTGTGTGTGTGTAAATGTGAAAAGATAGCATGTGTGCAAATGTGTGATTAAGAGCCTATATAAGAGAGAGAACAAGCATGTGTACATGTGTGTGATTGAGAACCAGTGTGAGAGAGAGAGGAGAAAGTTTACAAGCAAACCATTCCTCCTCCTGCAAATTCAAAACAATCTCAGGGCACCTAGAGCAAAGCATTATTTTATCTTTATTTTTCGTTATTGGGTCTTTGTGTCTGCTATTTTGAAATATTTTATTGGTATCTAGAAATTTTTTATATGAATTTTTAATGATTGGATATTCCATTCATCCGCTGTTTTGAAATCATCTGTTCTTTTTGTTAGTATGGCTTTACTACTACTGATTTTATATGTCTTGATTTGTTTTATAAGGATGGGTGATGTTTCTTTTTTTCCTTTGTTACACTGCATACAGTCTCTCTGGCTTGTTGCAGTTTCCAATTCAGTTTTTGTCTGCATGCTTCTAGTTATGCGTTTTGGTCTCTTTATTCTTTGTTAGGTGAGGGTCAGCACATGTGATTCAGGTGAGGTTTTCTGCTGGTGTGTAGTTTCTGTGTAGGGCTCTATAGCAGCCTGACTTGGTCCGTTTTCCTAATAGGAGATGTATTGGTGTCTTAAGGCCTGGTGTAATATTTTCAGTGTTGCCTTTTCTTAGGTAAGGTGTTATTGTTTGAGTGCTGGAAATTGGTGTTTTGGTATGGGATGTTTACTATTTATGCAATTTCTGTTCAGACAGAGTACTTGTCTTTCCCTTGTGTCATTCTTAACAAAAAAAACCTGGACATTTATTTTTTTATTTCCACTGTGAATTGTAATGAGCAGTGTCACACATGTGAGCCTGGTTTGTCAGATGTGTCACGATGGGGAAAAAGATTGAGAACCACTGCTCTGGATGATGGGCTGCTGTAAAGAGTCTGAAGCCAAGATATAAACTCTCTAGGGATTACGGGAATGAGAGAAAGCTGTAGGGGCTATCAGTGCCTTGTCGTTCTGTCCAACGAATCTGTACAACGTGAGCAATGCAGAAATTCATTGGCCTTTTCCAATATTTATTTGATTTATATTCCAATTTTTGGCACTTCACAGCAAATTAAATTCAGGTACTGTAGGTATTTCCCTATCCCCTGAGGGCTCACAGTCTAGGAATCCTTTACTAAATATTTTTCCCATAGACACAGAATGGGAGAGAGACTTGAGGGTTGATTTTAAAAGATCCGCGCATGCGTCCATGAGTGCACGGTTCCTGGCACGCGCACAGGGGCACGATCACTTTATAACGTGCGCATTTGCGTATGCTGTTATAAAATGATATCCACGTGTGCGGGCGGGTGGGCTCTTCTGCTGAAAGGGGGGGGGGATTTTGTAAATTACACGAGGCGACGCGATCGGTCTTTTTCCCAGTTCCCTCTGTGTCCGCTCCAGTTGAGCAGAGTGGGAGGGAACTTCCCTACCTAACCTTCCTCCCCTTTCCCTTCTCCAAGCCGACCCCTATCTACCCCAGAATTTTTTTTGTTACTTTTGCTCCAGATGAGCATTGAATCTTCCAGCCGGCTGCCTGCACATACTTCTCTGGGACTGGGCCTAATGGCCGTTGTCCCAGGTGGCCCTTTTGAAAGGCCCGGCACTTCTGCACGTACCGGGGGTTACGCACGTGGCCAGGCCCATTCTAAAATGCACGCGGTGCGTGCAAATCCTGGCCACGCCCACAGCCCCCAGATTTTGTTCGTGTGGGTTTTAAAATCGGGCTGTTAGTAAATAAGCCCTAAATTTGTGTCTGCGGCAATGGAGGGTAAAATGATTTGCCCAAGGACACAAGGCGTGGCAGTGGGATTTGAACCTTGGCTTCCTTGGTTTGTAATCCACTGCTCTAACCACTAAGCTACTCCCATGTTCTTTTCCTTATATAAATTGTCATTTTTCTTAAATGTAAATAAAGTGCAAATTTTTAAATTTATGTATTGCTTAAATGTAAAGAAAACCAATAGTAGAATCGACTGTATGCATTATGTCCTTTTTCTAATTACATAGTGAACACTACATTAAGGTGCAAGGGCATAAATCTTAACTGTAATTGATTCTCTAATTCAAGGGTGCTAAGTCCGGTCCTTGGGGGGGGTCCCCCAGCCACAGGTTTCCAGGATATGCCAAATGAATATGCATGAGATGTATTTGCATGCACTACCTCCTATATGTGCAAATATTTCTCATGCATACTCATTAGGGATATCTTGAAAACCCGGTGAGTGGGCGGGAGCCAGGACCAGTTTGAGCACCCGTGCTCTATTAATTTTGTTTTGGAACTGCTGAAGATTAACTATAACCTGTTACACAAGAATTTTTTCTGTTATTTTGAAAGGAGAGTGATTATAAAATTTTTAGAAAATTTCTGAAAGCACATTTATTTTGAAAAGCATTTGATAGCTGAAGTTTATTTTTATATATGGATATGTGTGTTTTATATTACATTTTGTTTTTGCATGATGTTTTTAACCCGCCTAGAATAGAGCCTGGCAATTAAGCGGAATTGAAATTATTGTAAATACATTTTTATTTTATTTAAACATTTTTATTTACTGCCTAAAGCAACATTTTTGAACTAGGCAGTTTACAAGGATACATAAATCTTAAAACATTTTAAATAACTAAAAAGATTAACAAACAGCAGTATAACATACATTTATCATCCAATAAAAATATTATAAAACAAGTCTATCAATAAATACAATGTTGAGGCATATTAAAAGCTTCCTGAAATAAGCAGATTTTTTAACTGTTTCTGAAATAACTTATCGGTCATATGTTGTAATATGCCTGGAAGAGAATTCCATAATATTTGACTGGTAATAGAGAAAGCTCAAGCTTTTACCAGGCGACTTTGTTTCAGTAACTGCACAGTCAAAAGTTGAATAAACACTCAGTGAAGGCCGAGTAAAGTTATACAATTCAAAGAGAACAATTGTTGCAGAAGTATCTACAGTCAAATAGTGAGCTGTAGTAGAGGGAGGGGGGTGGGGATAGAGATTAAGGGAGGGGTGAAAATAATTAAACATACCATACAGTTGTCATGCGTAGGCAGTTTATTGTTAGACTGCATGTTCATGCAATTGTGTTTTCCACACAATGGTTGTTATAGAATTGATGACATTTTATTGTTTTCTCTGTGCTTCATTCAATAAACATTAAATTACCAAAAAAAAAAAAGTGAATAAACTGACAAGTCTACTAAATGAGGAGGAGCAAGTCCATTAATCACTTTGAAAACAAGAAGCAACACCTTAAATAGTTATGATGTTTGGAAGTTAATATCAAGACTGTCCAAAAGAGTTCACAACTAATGTATTGAGCAGATTCATAAGAGCAGAATAATAAACTGAATGCACACTTCCAGGATGGTATAAATTTCTTACGGAGATAAAGATGGATATGAAACAATTTGCTTTGGCAAATAAGGGAACAGTCTTAGTAGATGTTGATATTGCAAAAGAAGATATACAATTGTTTACAGATATATATTTTTTAAAGTGGGTAAATCCATAATGCTCAGAGGTACAGTTCAGGATGCCGAATCCATCTGTCTACACTAAGGAAAACAAAACTATCAGGTAAGTAAATTTCTCCAATAGAATATTATACCTGACAAAGGGTTTAAATAGGATTTTTTAAAACTAATCTATGTAAGAAATATAAAAGAGAAGGAAGATGTACTGCTTTTGGGATTGTGTATACTTTATATTCTCGCAAGTGGTGTTATACTTTATGGTGGTAAGAGGTGATAGTTTTTGAGTGAAGAGAATCTATTTTACTGGGATTGCCTCTTGAAAATATAAAGAATATCTATATAAACATTCCTTATATTAGTAAAAAGGCATATTCTAAGAATGTGAATGAAACTGTCTTCATTAGACATGAGAATTTTCAAAATGACGCTAATGATGATTGAAATGTTGTATTTGGCACCTCGATAGAGAAGAGGACAATATTTTGCACTTGCATGGGAATTTTCTATACAAAGCTTTCCTGATACAGATTGTTT
Source organism: Rhinatrema bivittatum (assembly GCF_901001135.1). NCBI lineage: Eukaryota > Metazoa > Chordata > Amphibia > Gymnophiona > Rhinatrematidae > Rhinatrema > Rhinatrema bivittatum. Next base: position 17,884,662 of record NC_042627.1, on the reverse strand, counting down.
TCTGAAACTGCAAGAAACAATTTAATTTGGAGTATTTAATATATTATTGAGAAGTATTGAATAGCTGTTTTGTAAATTCCCGATTTGCTTAGCATGCGTTCTGATTCTTTTTTAAATACGTGTAGAGTAGATCTTTAGTGTAGAGTAGATCTTCCATCAGATATCTAACCTGAGTTATTCCCATCCCTTTTCATCTAATAGCAGCAAAAGTTATTAGTTCGAGAGATAAATTTCAGTATTTCTTACAAAGTGTGAAAAGTGGAAACGCTTCCTCAGTGCTCAGTCGTCTTGTCTCCTTCCAAACCTTAAACATAAGTAGGGACCTTCATTTTTGGTTTAAACAGATTTTCACCCATAAATCCTCGGATTTTTGCAAAGGTAAAAATCAGTTTAAGCTGATTTTCTCCCAAATTTTATAGGTGTCAGAAGCGGCGGGGCCATATGTAACTGCTGTGCCTGTTGCCGTCAGTAAAGCCTTTGGCCTGGCGTACATCATGTCCCACGGCCAATGCCGCTACCCGGTCGTTCACCCAGTGTGGGCCTTGCAGCCCCTCTGTCCCTCTTCCTGCTGTGCAGCTTCCGGTGCTGAGTGATGTCACGGAGCAGGTAGAGGGAGTGAGGCCTTGCAAAGCCGTGATTCTTCAGGAGGGCTCAGGTGGGAAATGGCACTGCCTTGCTGCTGCTACCTCAGTCGCCCAGTGCGGGCCTTGCACCACCTCTGTCCCTCTTTCTGCTCCGTGGCTGACAGTGCCTGAATGACGAAGTCAAGCACAGACAGCTGCGGAGCAGAAAAAGGGGGCAAAGCCTTGCAGGGCTGAGATTCTTTAGGAGGTCTCAGGTGGGAAGTGAACTGATGGCTGGGTGGTGATGGGCCATGATATTGTGGCAGTGCCGGGGCGAGAGGATTGGGAAAGAAGGATAGGGGGAGGGAGCCGAAGGCATTGTGAAGGTGGGTGGGTTGGGGGGGGGGTCATAGTGAAAGAATGAGGGATATGAGGGAGTGTGAATGAGGGTGAGTGAGGATATTGGGGGCAGGGAGGTGGAGGCAAAGAGAGCGAGCAAGGTTGGTGAGAGGATGGTTGGGCAGGGGACGAGCAAGTGGGTGTGGGCTGAAGGAGAAGAGAGGGTGTAGGAGGAAGGTGGGATACTGGAGGGGGGCTAGGGTCAGGAAGAAAGAGGAGGGAGCTGAGAAAGAGAGGCCTGATTATCACTTTTGTTGGGAGGGGGGGGGGGGAAGGACTCTTTTTTTTTTTACCTCCTCTCTTTTCCCCTCCTGCCACCACTCCAATCTGTAACCATTCACCTATCCTCCATAAGAAAAACAACAAAGGCTCAGTAGGCTCAACATTGTACTGTAAATTGTTGGAGCCTCAGAGCCTTCATTGCTTTGCCTGGCCCCAGACGCCTCCTCTGACTGTCTAGCATCCTACCTCTTGTCCCTATCCCCAGCCCTGCTTCTTGTTTTTTTCCTCTATCTTCTTCACTTCCATCCACCAAACTAAGCTCTGATATTCACCCAGAAAAATGAGGTGGTTTTTCCCACTGATTTTCTCCTGTTTTTATTCTTGTGAAAACAAACCCTGATAAATTCCTGGGGAAAATGTGTAAAAAAAAAAAAAAAAAAAATGCAAACTGAAAATGAAGGTTCCTAATTGACTCATCCAGTCTACCCAATTAACCATTGGTAATGGTAATGTTTATTTTAATATACTGATTTTTATTAAATAAAAAAATAAAAAAATTTCAGTGCAGTATATAATAAAAAAAAAAAAAATACAGCATCAATATAATACAATAAATACATTATAAAAACAAATAAAACATGGCAAAATATCAATTTAAATGAAATTATTATCAGCAGACCTTAAATAACCTAATCAAAAACCCGCAAATATAGCCAAGATTTTACCTGCTTCTGAAACTTCATAAAAATTAGCTTCTATACAGGTCGAAAGGTAGAGAGTTCCACACAAGGGGGGGCCTGATAGTGAAAAGTACCCTGCCTTGTGTCTTCTAATCTGATTTCTCGCAGTGAAGGAATTAACAGTTCTTTTTGAGGTGATCTTGGTACTCTTGCTGGTCTATAAGGAAACAGGAGATTAACTAGATAATTAGGCTTCCCTGGTACAATCAATATATGATTTAAATCAAGGCCTAATTCTCCACTCTTTCTCGGACATATAGAAGCTGGAGCCCAAGGATGTATCTGAGATTTTTCCCAGATATAGTGTGGTATATCTGTCTGCCTGAAAGCCTATCCATCACGTGCCTTGGCTGGCATGCCAAACCAAACGAATAGAAATCCAGCAGCCCAGCACCACCTTTTTCTATTGGAATGAATATTTTCAGATTCAACCTAATCCTTTCCATTTCCTTAGAAATAGACTCCGAATTATGTTCAGCTCTGCTATATCTGCCAAAGATGTATGTAAAGGGCTTAGCAGTGTTGGCAGGACAATTGTTTTAATCACAGCTACTCTACCAAATACAAAGTCTAAAAGCTTGGCTACCTTTTCCTTTCTTTGATTTTTAGACCAAGCTTTTGGCAAATTAATGTGTAATCTATTCAGTTTCATTGAGAAGTAACATGCCAAATATTTTAAAGTAGAATTCCCCCACTATAGAAAGGATTTTTGATTTATCAAAGCTTTTATACTAACCCCCAAAAAATTGCTGAACTTTTTGACAACATGAATAAGTCTAGGTGTCTGCATTTTGTGCAAACAGAAGCACATCATCGTTGGCTTGTTGCTGATTTGCATAAAGTTAGTCCAGTTTTGGGTAAAAATATTATATACTTCACATTTCTACCACCAGATGGGTTTTCTCTGTGTTCTGTAAATGTGTACTCATTCACCAGTTCCTTAACCACTCTTTTCTTTTCTTCACATTTCAGAATGGAAGTCTGCCCTGGAGCGAGGATGCTGATGGAGGGCGAGGAAGGGAAGCGTCTCGTGACTTTGCCAAGGTCGGACATGAATGCTTTCTTTCCCCCCCTATTTTGGACAAAATTACAGATATTACATGTTCATTTTAAAAGCTCTTATCTATTTAATAAGGAATACATAGGCTCAGCCTCACATAATAGTAGGCAAGATAAACTAATATAAGATTGGCGGCAAAGGCAAGTTTCTGAAGTACTTGTTACCCTGAAAATGTGCATATTTTATTCTGTTGGTGGCAGTGGGTTGGGAGACCTGGCACATAGCATCCTGACTGTAGAATTCAGAACAGGCATCATACCTTCCTCTGTATGTCACAGCATTGGTCTAGTCATTTGTTTCTCTTGATATTCTTCCAGCTTTATGAACTAGACAGTGATCCAAAAAGGAAGGAGTTTCTGGATGATCTCTTTATCTTCATGCAGAAGAAAGGTGAGTGTTGTCTTTATTCATCTAAAGGAGATAATTTGGATGTATACCAGCTTGGTGCTGCACATGAGTGTTGTGCATTGCAGTCCACTTATTTAGCTAAGTCAGGTACCAGTCCTATTGTCTGATCCCAAACCACATTGTTTCAGCCATCAAGTTTGTTGACAACTGATTTCCCACCATTCAAATCAGTATACCATCTGGTCCAAGTGATTTGTTACTCTTTAGTTTGTCAATTTGCCCTGTTATATCTTCCAGGTTCACTGAGTTTTGTTTTAGTTCCTGTGAATCATCACCTTTAAATATCACTTCTGGCATGGGTATCTGCCTTAAACCTTCCTCAGTAAAAACCAAAGCAAAGAATGTATTTAATCTTTCTATGGCCTTGTCTTCCCGTTGTGCTCCTTTTACCCCTCCATCATCTAAAGGTCCAGCTGATGCCCTCGCAGGCTTTTTTGCTTCGAATGTAGCTGCCAAAGTCGTTATTATGAGTTTTTGCTTCCAGAGTAAACCTCTTTTCAAATTATGCCTTTGCATCTAACTTGCCATTGTTTATGATGATTCCTGTTTTCTTCATTTTGATCCCTTTTTTGAAAGTTCTTTTGGCTGGAATAGCCTCTCACCTCACCTTTTAATCATAAGTTATTTGGCATTCCTTCCACATTTCTTAATGCATGGAATATATATAGTCTGGGCTTTCAAGATGATATTTTTAAACAGCGTCCATGTCTGATGTAAGCTTCTTGCACCAAATCACGTGTTCCACTAAAATAGCTCCCACTCTTGTCATACTTATACCAGCTGTTCCATGAAGTAGTCGCTTATTTCATCTAGAAACGTACCTCCTTAGCATGTTCTGATGTGGCATTCACCCAGTCAATACTGAGATAATTAAAATCACCCATTATTATTGTGTTGCTAATTTTGTTAGCTTTCCTAATTTCTGTTAGCATTTCATTGTCTGTTCATTCTGGCCAGATGGATGGTAGTACACCCCCACTGCTATTCTCTTCCCCTTCTCAATTGGGATTTCTATCTAGAAAGATTCTGTAGTTCATTTTGTTTCCTGCAGAACGTTTATCCTGTTTGATTCTACTCCCTCTTTCACATATAGCATCATCCCACAACCAGTTTGATCCATTCTGCCACTGACATATATCACAGTGTCCCATTGTTATCTTCCTTCCAGCAGGTCTCTGATATGCCAATTATGTCTACCCGTTCATTCAGTACTAATACATTCTCAGTCTCCCATTTAATTTTTTAGGTTTCTAGCATTTGTATACAGGTATTTCAAATTGTTTTTTGTTTGTATTAACAACCTGCTTATCAGTTGACAGAGGTATTTTAGAATCTTTCTGTTCAGTCTGCTCTTTACTTAAAGGCACTTGGGCTACATTAGTTTTTATTGCATCCTCCCTGTTGGGATGTCCCAACTTCCCTGTTTTGTTAGTATCCTTCAAAGATATATCATTCCAAACCATGTGCTACTGACCTGACTGCTTTCTCCCATGTTCTAGTTTAAAAGCTGCTTTATCTGCTTTTTAAACGTTTGCGCCAGCTGCCTGATTCCACTCTGGTTAAGGTGGACTCCACCCTGTCGGAATAGGCTCCACCATCCTCTCATCCAAGCATTGAGTCTCTGGAGCTCTGCCTGCCTCTGAGCTCCTGCATGTGGAACGGGGAGCATGTTTGAGAACGCAACCCTGGAGGTTCTGAATTTGTTTCCTACCTACGAATCTAAACTTAACCTCCAGAACCCCTCCCCCCTGTGCACCTTCCTATGTCATTGGTACCCATATGTACCACAATAGTCCGCTCCTCTCCAGCATGCTCTAAAATCTTATCTAGGTTAAACCAGTTATTAGCGCCCTCACAGGCTGTGCGCTTTAGAAAGGGGAAACGCAGTGATGAAAGGTGCGCAGTTTTTTATTCCACAAAATATATACATAAGAATCATTTAAAATAAAAATAGGAGACTGAGAAACAAAATCAGTAACTAGAGGACCAAGGTCAATATAAGGAAATAAAACCAATTCCCCCTCACTCTGATAACCAAGTATGTCCTGCACATTACCCCAATCTCTCATCCCCCTCCCTCATAATGATTATAAATGCATCCTATGTGAAGTACACCCTTAGATTTGGAATGTTTACCTGTTTGTACGTCCGCCTTTGTAACTCTGTGAATGTTAAACCTGTACACCGTTCTAATCTAGTGACTCTCACATGGAATGACGGTATATAAAACACTCAAATTCACATTGGTGGGCTATGCTGCCTTGCCGAGTAGTTGTGTTTGATTTCTGAGCAGGCAATGCTTAGTGGCCAGACTGGGGGCCATGCTAGCAGGTATTGGAGCAGCTTGCTGATTATGGCTCTTAGCTTAGTTATCATAGCAACTCCTTTACTAAGTTGGGTCAGGTATGTAAATCCCTGGGTAGTTATGAGTGAAGGCTCGTGATGCCATAGCCCAAGAGGGGCCGGTTCTGATGGAACAGGAAGCCCAAAGGAGCAGAGGAACCTGCTGGACTCCCCCCCCTTGCACAAAACAAAAACCCAAAACACATTAATGGCTTATTGCATACTTACTCAGATTATTAATTAGGGTTTGTGCAATTGTGAATATGAAATTTGTATGTAGGATAAAGGACTTCAGATTTAATTTTTAGTGGGTTAAAAAAAAATCCTGTATGAGAAATATTGAAACTTTTTCCTAAATAGAAAACCAAAATCCATATTCTTCTTGAGTGGAGAGCACTGGCCTTTTGAAAGGCGACTTCTGACTGTGTCTGCTTTTGTCCTCATTTGCTTTGCCCGCCCAGTGAGTTTGGGGCTTTCGTGCAGGCAGCACAAGCTCCCGTGTATACATGGCCCGCCGCCGGAGGTTTGGGATCCTGCAGCAGCTCCTGAGGTGGCAGCCTGCATGGGCAGACGTCCCCGTGTCCTAGATATCCGCAGGATGCACCCTTCAGAGGATCGGTGGCATAAGTAGACAACGTGTAGTACTGTATCCAAGACCAGTAAAACCCGATCAGCAGAGGTTTTACTGGATTCGGTTTTGTCTTGTGCCCTGCTCGTTCCCTTTCCCCTCTCCTTATTTCAAGAGCAGAAACCCCCAAGTTTTGTTTGCTGCTGTGTTTCTCAGTCCTGTAAGTACATTTTAATGTACTGTGTGTCTCTTGAGTCCATAGGAAAATCTCTTGGTATAATTTCATTCACATAGATGATGATTTTTAGATAAAGAAACGTTTCGGAATCTATATAAATATGTAGAGGTGTTTTTCTTCCAGGTAACGCCAGGTCAGTGACTCGGAAACTTGTTGCTCTTGCTTCCATTTCCTCGATGCAGCTGGAGTAGACCTTGTACCTTTTTTTTTTTTAAGAAAATTAACACTGTAACTATGAACATAAAAACCACCATGTTGGATCAAATCAAAGGTCCATGTAGCCCGGCGGCATGAATCATGCAACATCGCATAATAGATTAGGAAACTTCTGGTGCAAAAAAATAAACTACAAACATTGCCTTGGTTTCTAATTTTCAGGCTGCTACAGAACGGTGCACTCGGCCGAGCGTACTGTTTAGCCCCCGTTTGGCCGCGTGTTTTAGACGTGCTGTTATTACTGCTTATACTGGCCAAGGGCAGGTGTTAACTTGAAAGCACCGGGAAAAATGTACAGAAAAGCAGGAAAAACTGCTTTTCTGTACACCCTCGGACTTAATATCATAGCGATATTAAGTCGGAGGCACCAAAAATACAAAAAAAACCAAATCTGCCCGCTGGTCGGCGGGTTCGAAAACAGATGCTCAATTTTGCCGGCATCTGTTTTACGAGCCCCTGGCTGTCAGCGGGTTCGAAAACCAATGCAGGTAAAATTAAGCGTCGGTTGTCGAACCCACTGACAGCCGCCGCTTCCGCTAATGAGGAGGTGCTAGGATTGCGCTAGTGTCCCTAGCGCCTCTTTAGTGCGCGGCCTAATTTGAATACAGAATCGCACGCCCAGGAGAGGTGCCAGGGCACGTCAGGAGAGCGGGTGCTCAACTTGGAGCACCGGCTCTCCTGCACGTTTTTTTGCATCGGCCTATTTGGTAGTTATCTTTCAGACAGGAATTATTTGGTTGTAACTGTAAGTGTTTTTTAGTTAAACAGGAGTGCTTCTATATAACAAATAAGTTTGGGACAAATGATTATCTGCTGTAACAGGGTTCAGTGCTTATTGTGATATACATGACTTCAGTTTTTAACTCAAAACCAAGGATTGCTATAAAGGAGTCTGTTATGAGGGGCCAACATATACAACGGTTTGATGTCACTTAGCATCAAGATACCACTGCTTTGTAAATAATCTCCTCCTCCAGTAGATGTGGTGTATTTGGTTTTTCAGAAGTTTGACAAAGTCCTTCATGAGAGGTTTCTAAGAAAACTAGAATGTCATAGGATAAGAGACAATGTCCTTTTGTAGATTGCAAACTATTAAAAGACAGGAAACAGAGCAGGGTTAAATGATCAGTTTTCTCAGTGGAATGGTAAATAGTGGAGTGCCTAAGGGATCTGTACTTGGACTGGTGCTTTTTAATATATTTATAAATGATCTGGTAAGGGGTACGATGAGTGAGGTGAACAAATTTACAGATGACACAATTATTCAGTTAAAGCACATGTGGATTGTGATAAACTGCAGGAAGACATTACGAGACCAGAAGGTTGGGAGACCAAATGGGAGATGAAATTTAATGTGGACAAGTGCAAGGTGTTGCATATAGGGAAAAATAATCCATGCTGTGGTTACACAGTGTTAGATTCCATATTAGGAGTTACCAACCAGGAAAAAGATCTAGGCATCATAGTGAACAATACATTGAAATCGTCGGCTCAGTGTGCTATGGCGATCAAAACAAGCAAACACTATTAGGAATTAGGAAGGAAATGGCAAATAAAATAAAAAAAGTCATAATGCCTCTGTTGTATCGCTCCACGGTGAAGTGGCACCTTGAATACTGTGTGCAGTTCTGGTCTCCACATCTCAAAAAAGATATAGTTGTACTGGAGAAGGTACAGAGAAGGGCAACCAAAATGATAAGGGGAATGGAACAGCTCCCCTATGAGGAAAGGCTAAAGAGGTTAGGACTTTTCAGCTTGGAGAAGAGATGGCTGAGGGGGGTTATGAGCGAGGTGCATAAAATCATGAGAGGACTAGAACAGGTAAATGTGAATTGGTTATTTACTTTTTCAGATAATAGACTAGGGGGCACTCCATGAAGTTAGCAAGTAGCACATTTAAAACTTGGAAAAAATACTTTTTTGCTCTATACACAATTAAGCTCTAGAATTCGTTGCTGGAGGATGTGGTTAGGGCAGTTAGCATTAAGACCCAACGCATGCAATCTCGCCATAACACGTGAGAGAGAGAGAGCGCCTCTGTAGAGACCAGTATGTAAGTTTACTGTTTATACCACTAAGAGAGGGCACTTTTAACTTGGGGTGAGCTAGCTGCAGTCAAGCTAGGTAGAGAGTACATTGTACAAATCAACTCTTCTTTTACCTTTCATCTCTCCAAATGACAGAAAATCTTCACTGTCAACTTTGCTGTTCATACCTTTGACTGTGTACGTAAAACTACCCCCCCAACCTCACCCCGAGTTAAAAGTGCCCCCTCTTAGTGTTGCATGGGTGCGATAAATGTATCACGTATTGCAGAAATTACCTGTGCGATGCAGGAACAGGGAAATTAACCTAACCATGGCCCCTTTTTATCGCAGGTGCTATTTGTGCTATATTTATAGCATTGTGATGAATCTAGGTCTAAGTTTTGAACAATTTAGCTAGAAATCTAGTGATTGTCACAGTTCTAAAATTTCCCTCGGGTTCTCTACTTAACGGAGTATATTTGGAAGTAGGAAGTGCGAAGCGGTGAGCTCTCCTCTGATTCGAGTGCCAAGCTGGCTGCTCCTAACCCCCCCTCCCCTGTCCAGCAGGTCCCGTCGGTTCATTCTTTCTCCTGGAGAATGCAGTGACACTACAGCCAAGTTTTGCTGGAATGAGAGAGAATAAATCACAGCCAAAATAAAACCAGGGCCTGCAGCTTTATTATCCAACTAATAGTATGACAAACTGACAGCTGCATGCGTCCTGGTGTTGACTCTGTGTGAGGCCACAGGGCCCGCACAAGGACAGAGAAAGCAGAGTTGGTGAGCGTTCAGGCAGGATGTGACTGCTGCAGGCTGGAGAAGGGCTGATGGCAAAGCCCAAGATCATTAGCCAGCCTGATGGGGGGAGGAGGAGGGGATACACGCTGAGCCAGCACATGAGCAACAGCTTGTGTGTGTGTGTGTGTGTGTATATATGTATGTATGTGTGTGTTTAGGCGTCACCTCCCCTCTCTCCCCACCAATCTACCAGTCATAGGGTGACTAGATCTTAAAATGTTGCCTCTGCTTAGTATTGTGATTCTAGCTATGTTTTACCCAATCCGGAGACTTTTCACAGTGACTTTCTTCAGGTAGCAGATGGCAGCATTACTCACACTCTCTCTGTCTCGAGCAAGCTTATTGATGATAGTTATAATCATGGCTGCTCTGTGCTGCTTACCCCAGCCGTCTTGGAAGCCAAATATAGCCAACCTGCTGCTGATACCATGCCAGTTGTCCTAGCCTCCTTGGAAGATTAATGCAGTCAGGCTGCTGCTGCTAAGATGGAAACCATGGCCATTCTGAGCTGCTTACCTCAGCCTTTTTGGAAACCTGATGCGGTTGTCCACCACTCTGCCTTTTTGATTGTATATTCCCCTCATTGTCCCTCTAAAATTCACATGACTAAGCAAACACTCAATTCCCCCTCCTCTTTTTCTACCTGTTATCCTTGCCACTGCGCTGTCTATGTCGAGCATATTCAAATTCTGTCACTGTTTTCAGTTGTTACTACTTCTGCTGATAGGCTGTGCCAAACAAGAGTGTGTAGAGCAATAAACAAAACATTCTGCTACTTATAGCTCTTATACTGCTGTATTATATATAGAGAAGGTGTGGATGACCATCACAAGTGTCTAGTCACTGGCTCTTAATGATGCCTTAAATGACACTGAGACCTGGTATATATAGTGCAGTAGGCTGAAGGCACAATATCCAGTTTAATCATGGGTCTTTCCTCACCACAGTCTTTTATAAGCTCAAGATCACATAACTATGATGAACATGAGAGAGTGCACTAAACATTAATTTGGAGTGCACTTATCTAGGTCCTGAAGGTGATCCTCCAATGCTGCAGGGTTTCGGAGTATGACACTCCTCCTTCAGGGAGCTTCAGGATTAAACTGGATATTGTGCCTTCAGCCTACTGCACTATATATACCAGGTCTCAGTGTCATTTAAGGCATCATTAAGAGCCAGTGACTAGATACTTATGATGGTCATCCACTCCTTCTCTAAATATAATACAGCAGTATAAGAGCTATAAGTAGCAGAATTTTTTGTTTATTGTTAGGCTGTGCCAGGCATCTACCACCCTTTGTATTCTTGTTTCCTTTCCACCTTCCTTCTTGCAGCTTAATATTATGACCCCCTTGTCCTTAAATATCCTTTTATTGGAAAGTCTTACCTTCTCTTACTTAATTGGAGCTTGTCAAATATTTGAATGCTTCCGTCTTGTTACCCACATCCCTCTCTTTCTCCAGTGACTGCGTGTTCAGTGTAGTAAGTTTTTATTTTTGTAGAAGCAGAATTCTTTACTAGTACTGCCTTTTTCCCGCCTTTTGTCTCAGGATTGTAAGACAGTGACCCATGTATTGTGCTATCCCTAACCTATAAAGAGAGAGCTGTTTCAGCCTAGTTTCAAACCTGGGACCTATCACTTGTGAAGCAAATCTGATAACCCCTGCACTACAGAAATCCAGATTGGAGCTTCCACTTCAGTTTTTTTTGGCTACATGTTCCTGTTTCTAATTTGTAGTCATTTATTAAGGTGAGGTATTCTGCGAGCATATTGTTTCTGTATAGGAATCAGTAGTGGTCCAGCTTGTGTTTTTCAAGCACGTAGGAGGTGTATTGGTGTTCTGTTACCTGTACAGCCTTTTCACAGGTAGGATTGTTGCCAGTCTTGGCAGTTAGTGCTGTTACGTTACGATGTGTTTTTGGTCTAGGTGTTGACTACATTTTTTTGCATGGTTTTATGCCTGGTATTCAGAATTGGAATATGTTTTTGTATGGTGAATGTGGGAAATATGTTAGTTTTGCTCTGTGCGGCTCATTGCGGGAGTTTCTGCAGATGCTGAGTGTTTGCAGAATTGGAGATGCAGGGTTTCTGTTGGGCTTCTCTTCCATTCTGTACAGCTTTGGTTTAGTGATAGACCACCACTCCCATGTGTGAGAATTGGTTGAATGATGCTATCAAATAATTTGAATAGTAGTTGTACTGGAGAATTGCAATTGAACAAGATTTTCTTGTTTTGCAGAGAAGGCCCTTAGAACGCTCTGCTTTCTCTTTTGGGGATATTCTGAGGGCGTTTTTTTCCCTATCCTTGTGCATATTTCTTATGGAATAAAAGTTATGCATCTTGCATAATGAATATAACCCCCTTTTTTTTTTTGTCTTTAACTTTTGAAATTTCCTGCCCCGAGTTCATTTTCCAACTGTGCTGCAGCCGTGCTGCATCTGGCTCTGATAAGGATCAAACACATGGATTTACTTAGATTCCTAGTTTTGGAGGTGGTTACGGAGGAGGGAAAAGCTCAACGTTTATTGCCTAAAAATGAAATAAAAATCAGAAAGGAATCTTAATGATTTAATTTGATTTAACTATGAACTGACATACCAGCAAAAAAAAAAAAAAGTGCTAGAACATCCTGCTTTAAATCTTCATATTTGAGGATTACAGTAAACTTTTCTCTGCATTTCTGGTGTAATGGATAGGCTGAGTGCTAATGGCTTTTGGTTGTTTATAGTCAGGTTGGGTGAAGCTTCATGGAATGCAGGCAAACCAGTGACCAGTGGGTTAGTCTGTAAAGGATTGTGCTTAGGAGGGATTGTGTGAAAAATAAACTGCAGATTTCACAGGAGGGAATGAAATTGAGGTGGAAGGGCAGCAGCCCTTTTCATGCTGCCTTTTGCAACTCTGCCTTTCATGGGAAGTGACAAAACCAGGTGAAAGCAGGTCAATTGCTTGGTCTCGCCAGCCTTCAAGCACAGCAGGTCACCACTAACCATGCCAAGATCTTAAGTACAAGGATATCTGGGACAAACTCTTGTTTGCAAAGGATGTTTACAACTCTTTTTTTTAAGTTATCGATTTTCAGATTCAAACTTAAGGATAAACTTGAAAAGTAACAGATACATTATAAGGATAATTCAAAGAAATACAGCACAGCAAATCATATGATCCTCTGTCAACTATATTCTAGTCCACAAAAAAAGGGTGATATATCATAACCCAAAAAGAAATTTAGATATCTATGTGTATCTATATATTTCTGTGTGTGTAAAGTAATCAAATCTAGGCAGCACGTTTCAGATTATATATGAGAATATTGTACAGCTCAAGAGGTTACTACTTGGATAGGTTCTAAGGATACAAATTGGCTTTGCATAATTTTGTTATTCAGAAAACGGGTTAGTTGAAATGACAAAACAATATATAGAAAACTTCCTTATGTTTAACATAACAGTTGCAGGAAAATTTCAGAGAAAAACTGAGCATCCAAATGCAAGACTGTAGGTCTCATCAGTAAAAATTGCATGAGCTGCTTCTAAGTAGCTTAAGCCACATTGAGGAAGACCCTGGTTTTGCATTGGAAAAACCCATTCATTTTGATGCCAAAGCTAGATCTGATCATTTTAAAACCTTACAAATATTCAAGCTATCATCAGACATCAAATAGAGCGCTCCATTGGAGGGGCTCAGATTCTTTTTTCCTAAATGGAGGAAGATAGTAAACCCGCAGTCAGTGGAATAGACTTTTCTGGAATCTTGAGAATTTTAAGGTATCTCCTAAGCATTTCTAACGCAGAGACCAGATAATTGGGAAAATTGATAAAGCAAACATTATGCCGCCTCATACGATTCAGTATTTTCCAGCTTAGATGTTAAAATATTGTCCTTAATAGCTTCTTGTTTAACCTCTGTTTGACAAGTCACACTATTTATACAATTGGAGAAATGCACTTCAAACATCAACTTTGAAGTTTTCTAGAGCCATGGAAAGCAACTATCAAAGACGCCTGTGCTGTAAGAGTCCTATCACACCCCCCCCCCCTTCTGTGAAAACAGAAGGTCTGGCCAATCTGAAGACCCTGTGTTAATCTCTAGTATCCCTGATTGTTGGAGACCGCTGTGCTGTAGGGATCAGTTTCTGAGATCCAGCATCCTCTCTCCCATTGCTACTTCCATTGGATCTGGAATGACCGCCGCTCCGCGCTGCAGCTTCCTGTTCTCCAGCCGTCCTCCCTGTGCTGAGGTGCTCTCTGTCACTGTCATGGGGAGAGCGCCGGCCTCTGCATCATCTTGTTAGGCCTGTTCTGGTAGCTGGGCCCGCTGCAGGAGTTCTTGGTGCTGGGCTCAGCAAAACTTTCAAGTTCAAAGGAGATGGGCATAACTTGCCCCCCCAGTCTCCTTAAAAGCCCGTCATCGGCTGGAGTCGAGACAGCAGCAACAAAGGAGTCTATAGGAATAGCCATACGGAGCAACGATGGTGCCGCAGGATGTGTTTCTGGCCTTCCTTTCCTCTTCCTTACCATCAAGGCAAATTTAAAAGGTAGTAACTAAAAGTAATGCAAGAAGCAGGATAGCAAGTAGCAGGTACTCATCTTGTTACATGTTCCCATGTAGCCATCTTGAAATCCTCCCAGATGTTTAGAATCGAGTGCTTTGGATTGTGATAGCAATTTGAAAATAGTTTGATTACATTTTGAGATAATGAATAATAAATTGTTCTGCCAAGCATTGTGAATGGAGCTTTGTTTTTACCAGTTGTTAAGACATTGAAAAGATTTATAAGAATGCACACTGGTATTTTATGCTTCTTTTTATCATTTGAAAAACAAAAGTGGGACCAAGAAGTGCTTACAGTGCATTTAGAAAGTATTCAGACCCCTTCCCTTTCTACACATTTTGTTACATTACTGTCTTATTCTAAAATGGATAATATGCATTTTTTTTTCTCTCCTCAGTCTACACACAATACCCCATAATGACAAAGTGAAATTTGGTTTGTGGAAATTTGTATAAATTAATTTAAAAAAAAATACCTGAAATATCAGTTTTGTGGAGGTTTGTTTGTTTTTTGGTTTTTTTATTAGAGAGTCAAAAAAAATTTACCTTTTTTTTTTTTTTTTTTTTTTTTTTTTTCCTTAGCACCTACTGTTTGACCATAACTGGTTAACAATTTGACTGGCATGATAAGCCATCTCCCAACATTAACTGCCCATTGTTGCCTAGAGGCAACTGGGAGTACTTGTGCTGCATGGCATTACCCTTGACAGCCACACTTATTTCACATTTAGAGACTAAAATATTTTGTTTGCCGTGGTAGTCCCCTTGACTATGTAGAATTAAGGATCAACAAGTTGTAGCTGATGCCTTTTTCCTGGATTAACTCAATACTACTTTCCAGAGCTCTGTTTTCATCAGGTCAGTGAAAACCTCCGTTTTGTCATTGACCTGATAAAAGGAGCAGATCTCCCGAAAGCTAATCGCAGGTGCATTGAGTTAATCCAATATAAAAGTATCGCCTACAGCTTGTTTGAGCCTTATTTCTATGGATTTTGAGAAAGGAACTTGATCATCAGAAGGTAGAACAGTGGGGTTCGGGAGTAAGGATGGAAATGCCAGTTAGGACTTGTGGATGTGGGATGGGTAACACTGCTTCCTGTAACAGGAGAGAGACCAAGCTTAATAAAGGTGTAGGCTTCCTGATCATTAGAATAGGATCCCTTGTCATGCTAGAGCTGAACCTTTGTAGGCCGTCACTGGATCAGCGGCTGGGATCTGATAAAAGGGGCTGTCCGGACAGAGCTGTCACTGGTTTATTCAGCAGGCATTGTGAGACCTGTGGGCTTTTATTGGGGTGTCAGTGAGATTAGGGGCACCTGTCACATAGATCATGATTGATTATACTACCTGCATTTCCCCTTCATTCTCTCTCTCTCTCCCCTCCTGGGTCATATTTCTTTCCATGGAAATGTGAATCACTGATGGGTTTTGACCAAGAGATCAGCTGGTGAAAATTGAACATCAAATGGTGAACATGATGTTAAGTGGCGGGAGAGTAGATTAGAAGAGTGAGCAGGAGGAGATGCAGTGGTAGATTCTAGAAGAATGGGGAGATCAGGGAAGGTGAATTGGCACACTTCATTTTAAATCAGTAGTCCATGGTAGTTGGGAAACAGTTTTTTGTTTAATTATGGCTGATCCATGAATTTTGTTTCACTGTGTTCTATAAACTAATTACAAATTGAATTCAAGGTTAATAGCTATAAAAAGGCATTATCTTTACTTCTTCCCTGAGGCAGAGGGTGTCACAGGGAAGAACTTGCAGTCAGCGGCAGGAGGGAGTGGGGAAAAGCAATGTCACAAACATGAAATGCTCCCATTGAATTCTCTTGCACTCATAAGGACAGTCTGAAGGAAGTAGCATACAATGTCATCAGCATTTTCTTTTTCATTTTAGAAAAAAAAATTTTGCTCTTGTTTTTCTTAGATCTGAGAGGCATGCAGCTGAGAGGTCTCTTATTTTTCTATTAGAGTTGTATTCCGCACTCATTCATGGTATGTGTATAAAAAAAATGCACAATTCAAAAAGGACAAGCAAAAACAGGCAATGACAGAGAAACCATAGCATTCGCACTATGAAACATCTTTGTAAACATTAATCCAGAGTCCAAATGCACCTATTTAAATGCCAGAAACCAGAGACACTCAAACATTTGTGAGAATAAGCATGCTTCCATTGCCTTTTTTAATGTCTTCACATTTTGTCGGAATCAGTGCGGACTCTACAGAGTTCCACAGCCGAGGGCCTGCAACCAAGAAAACCTTATTCCTTGTGATTTCCAAATGCGCCAGCTTTGGCGAAGGAATTTCAAGCAGACATTTGCTGAGCATAGCTGACAGGAAGCCTTGTGGAGACATAATATCCTAATAATCCCGCCGCAAGACTCATTATTCAACAACTTGTAAATAAGTGATATAAACCTTGTGCTCTTATTTTCCGTTGCACCGGTAACCAATGTAGTGTTGACAAATAGGGGTTATATGATCCCTCATTTTTATAGAAATGAAATGACGGCAGAAGAAGACCAAACGGCCCATCCAGTCTGCCCAGCAAGCCCCACACATTTTTTCTCTCATACTTATCTGTTTCTCTTAATATTCTTGTGGCTGAATTGAGAACTAGCTGCATGGTCCAGATATAAAGAATTACAATAATGATTAAACCATTGCAAATAGTTAAATTGTATTCATGAATAGAAGAACATTTTGTGTATGATCTTTACCACAAAAGGTTTTATCCTCCCAGTCTGGCCAGGATCCAAACAACTTGATCTCCCCGATGTGGTCAGGTGACAGGGAGTTAACCTACACCTCCTGTCCTCCCCCTATATCTTACAGGTTCTCAGCAGAAAGACCAGGCATGAACCTACCTTGACTCATGACTTTGAGCTTACACTTGACTTTTGCCTAAAAGGCTAGATCCTTGATTGGCAGTGATGGCGGCCTAAGAATAAACATTCAGTATTCTTCCGTATACATATCCTCATTGTTCTGACCTTTTTCGCATAGGGTAAGGCAATTCAGTTTTCAAAAGATTTTCTGCAGCCTCCAAACTTTTTACAATTGGTGCAATGATGTGGCTAAATTACCTATTTTTAAAGATTAGTTGGTAATCCAGGGTTAATTTCAGTTATATGGGAGCCTAGTGAGTTTTCTGATTCTGTCTCAGAGAATACTAGATTTGATTCATGATGATCTTTCCTCACGTCTGTATGCATTGTTGCAATTTTTTGTTGTAAATGATTAATAAAGTTGGTTGTAAAAAGGCCAATTTTGATACCTTTATAAAATGCATTTGCGATATGAGATGAATGTATAATTAATAATGCTGCATTCACCCCACAATACACCTGAGAGAATTTTTAATCAATTTATTTTTTTTTACCACTATGCAAGTTTTGTCATCGCCACCAAATGTTCTCTGATGACTGCTCATTCTCCAAGGACAAGCAGGATGGTAGTCCTCACACATGAATGACCTCATCAGGTGGAGCCCGGCACAGAAATCTTTTGTCATCTACACGGGGACCATTTTCAGTCTCTTCCTTTCTGTGAAGCTTTTGCCTCGTGATCATGGAGTTCATGGTTTTTTAGTCTTTTTCTGCAGTTTTGATATCTCAGACGTCATGTAGGGTGTCTCGTGGTTTTTTTCGGGTTCTCTTCCTCTGCAGTCTGGTAAGTCATTCGGTTCTTTGCAGTCGGTCGCCGACAGTATCTCCCGCCGATTATCGATTGCATGCTGCGTTCTTTTCGCAATGGCATCAGGCTTTCACCGGTGCCCCCGGACTGTATCCCTCTCAGACCCCCACGAGGTCTGTGTCCTTTGCCTGGGGGCAGCCCACGATGTCCGCAGTTGTGATCTCTGTGCCTAGATGACCCACAAGGACCATTGGGCACGTTTGGAGAAGATGGAGAAGTTATTCAGCCCTAAGAGTTCGGATCTGTCATCGGCAAAGGGGACCTCCACCCCACTCGGAAGGGAGGTCCAGGCATTGAACCCTTCGAGGTCACCCCTGCTTCCACTCCTTGGTCCAGAGGTGGGAGCGGGGGGCCATGTGCATTCTGTATCATCTCATTCCTGGTTGGGTTCTTCTCCATTGCCGTTGGTTCTGGGAAAGGACCGAGGTGAACATCGAAAAGTCAAGGAAGCATCGTCTTTGGTCATTATCCTCCAAACTGGAATGTGGGCAGGCATCGGCCCACTCAGTGCCTCCCCCAAAGCGATCTTGGACAGAAGAATCAGTTCCCACAGATCCTTCCGAAGCCTTTCAGCAGCCTCCACCAAAACTGGTGGAGGGCTCTTTTTCCCAGTCCTCCGGGGGATGTTCCACTTCTGCCACCACTTCCTTCTCAAGCCGTTTTGTTCTCAGCTGCTTTTGAGGAGCAGTTGAAGGCGCATGCGGGTGGCAGTCAGTTGGGCCTTACAGGGCCTCGAGCCTGCTGTTCCACCTACCCACCGCAGTCCACGTCTTGGAGACCCTGGGTTTTCTGATAATTATCCCAGATCCCATCTCCAGTCATCCCTGCAACTCTACTTTATTGGGGCCATGCTGGACACCATCCAGGCAAAGGCCTTTCTACCCCGAGGCAGGGCAGAGACTCTTGCGACTCTCCCTTGGGTAGTCTCCGGTTGCTCCCAGGTCTCGGCATAAAAATGTCTCCGGTTACTGGGTCATTTGGCAGCGACTGTGCATGTCACGCCATTCGCCCAGCTTCACATGCTCAGGGCTCAATGGACGTTATGGTCCCAGTGGTGTCAAGCTACCTAGGACTTACGAGCTTGTGTACTAATCACCATGCTCCTTCGGTAGTCCCTCAGGTGGTGGTAGTCAAACTCCTCAAATCTGGAGCGGGGGATGCCCTTCTGGAGCCTGCAATCCCAGATTGTCCACACCACGGTTGCATCCCAGGTGGGTTGGGGAGCCCATGAAGCAGGCCTCCATACCCAGGGGCTTTAGTCCTAGCAGGAAAAGCAATCCCAGATCAACATTCTGGAGTTGCAGGCAATCCGATATGCCCTACAGGTATTCAGAGAGCAACTTCTCAACAAGGTAGTCCCTGTAAGACCATCAGTCAAGTAGCTATATGGTATCTGAACAAGCAAGAAGGAACAGGGTCCTACGTCCTCTGCTAGGAGGCAGTCCAGATCTAGTCGTAGGCCATCAAGAGTGGCGTTCTCCTCAAAGCCGTGAACCTCCCCGGAGTAGACGACAACCCTGTGGACTCCTTGAGCCGTGCCTTCCGGCCTCATGAGTTGCCCCTCAATCAGGAGATAGCGAACCGCCTCTTTCGCTCATGGGGGACCCTGGACATAGACCTCTTTGCTTCCTCGGAAAACAGGAAGGTGGATCGCTTCTGCTCCCTAGACCGGATGAGCAGGAGATCGGTGGCGGATGCTTTTTCGATTCACTGGGGCACCGGTCTGCTGTACGCTTACCCTCCCCTGCTACTCATCTCAAAAACGCGCCAAAGGCTCCAGCAGGACGGGGGTACCGTGATCCTGATCGCCCCTTTTTGGCTTTGACAAGCCTGCTTCTATGGGACCTTGCCACGCGCCCCCCCCCCCCCCCCCCAATCCAGCTGGGGACTGCTCCAGACCTACTTTCTCAGGACCTGGGCAGACTCCACCACCCTGACTTCCGAGCCCTGTCTCTCATGGCTTGGATGTTGACCGTGTGACTGTACAGGCCCTGGGCCTTTTGGAGGGCTTATCCCGAGTCTTGTTGGAGTCCAGAAAACCCTCCATGAGGCAATCCTACAATCTCAAGTGGAAGTGGTTTTCAGCTTGGTGTGTGAGGCACCGTCTTGATCCCTTCTGTTCCCCATCGAAGCTTTTGGACTACCTGTTGTCCCTCTCAAGTCTGGTCTGCAGACCACATCAGTGAGGGTTCACATATGTGCCATTGGGGCATACCATCAGGGTAAGGATGGTTCCTCCATTTCCACCCATCTGCTTTGTGAGGAGGTTCATGAGAGTCTTGTTTCAGCTTAAGCACCCCACTCTGCCACCAGCTGACAACTGGGACCGCAATATTCTTGTCTCAGGTCATAAAAGCTCTGTTCCAAGCCATTGCAGTCCTGCGACCAAAAGTACCTATCCTGGAAGGTCGCCATCTTGGTTGCAGTGACTTCCGCATGCAGGGAGAGTGAACTGCAAACTCTGGTGGTGTTACCCCTCTTATACAAAAATTTGTCATAAGGTGGTTTCTTTTGTGTACGCACCTGAAATTCCTTCCTAAAGTGGTCTCGGAGTTCCATTTTAATCAATTCATTGTGTTGCCTTCCTTTTTTCCGAAGCCGCACGCTCTCCAGGGTGAGCGGGCTCTGCACACCCTGGTTTGTAAAAGGGCTCTGGCCTTTTACTTGGAACGGATGGCATCTCACCGCTTAGCCACTCAACCTTTTATCTCTTTTGACAAAAAACAAATTGGTGGGGGGCCTGTGGTATCCAAACAGACCTTATCCCATTGGCTTGCAGACTGTATTTCCTTCTACTATGCTCAGGCAGGCCTTCAGCTTGATAGTCACGTACGAGCCTGGTCAGTCTTGGTGGCTCACTTGCGTGCAGTCCCCATTCACGAGATTTGCAGAGTGGCGACCTGGCGTTCCCTCCACACATCCACCTCACGTTATTGCCTAGATAAGGATGGCTGGTGGGACAGCCGTTTCGGACAGTCTGCCCTCCGTAATCTTTCAGCCATGAAAACCCAGCTCTCCCTCCGTGGGCCCTTCCTTGGGTGCAGGCCTGCTCCTCTAGTCCTTGTGCACGTAGGCATCTGTTCTCTGCTGCACATGTTGGGAGCGGCTTGGAGCTACTTACCCATGTGTGAAGACTACCATCCTGCTTGTCCTTGGAGAAAGCAGAGTTGCTTACCTGTACAGGTGTTCTCCAAGGACAGCAGGATGTTGGTCCTCACGAAATCTGCCTGCCACCCCCGCAGAGTTGGGTTTCCCTCGGTTTGTTTTTATTTTTCACGACCTCTGTTATAAGACTGAAGATGGACCCTGTGTGGATGTGTGGTTGGTTAGTTTTCTGTGCCGGGCTCCATCTGATGTCACCCATGTGTGAAGACTAATATCCTGCTGTCCTTGGAGAACACCTGTTACAGGTAAGCAACTCTGCTTTTAGGGTTTGAATTATGCAGTGTATTTATAGGTGATTAAAATCCATATGTTTGACATTTTACATAGGTTCACATCTTTAGTTCTAGTATTAAGACAGCAAGTAAGACCACACCTTTCCTGATTGGTATATTTTCAGTTTATTTGGCGCTGGATTCCTGGCCGGTATATTCACCTGGGACAACAATGTTAAATCTTTTGCCTGGATCCTTTCTAAAAATGTTCATAGAGGTAATGTCTGACCGTAAACTGTACTGTTAAACTGGGGCCTGGGGTGAAACATTTGGCAGTTGTGTAACGAGCTTTCTTCTTACCACGTCACAGTTTAACGCTGCATTCATGACACATTACTATAACATCTGTATTCTCCCTAATCTAAGGCACAACTGGACAGCTAATCTTAGAAAGCGCTGTGGACTTTGGGCTAATTTTTCAGTAGAGCAGAATAACAGAAAAAGTATGTGCGTACTCAAAAAAAAAAAAAAAACAAAACACCAAAAACCCCACACAGAAGGCAGTTTTCAAACACAAGCTACCTGTGTGCATTAAGTTTGAAAATTGTGTACATTTAGGGAAAAGGGGGGTTTAATGTCGGGCAAATCCTTTTGAAAATGTGTGGTATGCGTGCTCATCTAATACCTCCTCAGACTGCCTTTTTTTTTTAATGCAGAAAAGTTTACGTGCATCCCCTATACGTACTTGACTTGTGCGCATTGCCTCTGGTTTTACCCAAGTCTTCTAAAATTGATTGCATAATGTAACATTGTGTCCTTTATTTCTTAACCTTGTCATTCTTTGTTCTTCTGACTCTTGACATTGAACTTTTCCCTTACTGCCTGTTGACACACGTACCTAAATATACACGCACATCAGACACCTTGCTTTCTCTCCTTTAATTGTTTTCTTCTGCTTGAGACTCCTCTGCTTAGTCACAAGCTTTCCCTTCTTATACTCCCAGTCTTCACACACCCATTAACTTCTCAGTGTTGATTGCTGCCCTTGGTAACATATCAAGAATGTTAATTATATGAAGAAAGTGCTGCTTTACGTATAAAATGTTGCCTTTTTCAGAGCTGCAGATGTGCAGTAACATCCATCTGGAGCTCTTTTAGGATGAACCAGTGAAATGTAACAACTGCCTAGTGGAGGAGTAGCAGCAGGCTGCAAAACGGGAAAGCCAGGATTCAAATCCTGCTGCCTGTTCTGGTGCAAGCCACTTCACCCTCCATTGCCTCTGGGGACAGGGATGTACCTGACTGTAATCTGCTTTAAAGTACCTGAAAGGCAAAATATAAATGAAATGCATGCATAGTCTAATATAAAATGACTCAAAGTTGATCACTTGTGGGTATGACAGTTTGGGTGCAGTACTTCTACATCAACATAGCAGTTTTGGCCCAGCATTTTTTAAAAGCCTATTTAACTAATTACTTCAACTCTGTGTGTGGGTATGTGTGTGTGTGTATATTTCTGTTTTCTATATGTAATCACTGAGGGGAGGGGGATATTCATAAAGAAATGACAGCAGTCAGCTGTACCTCTTATTTGTCTTATGAAATGCTTCCATCTGATTGACTCACGATATGGCACCAATTAATGCACTCACAGAATTCGCTTATCACAAAAAAAAAAATCCTTGTGTAAGAGTTCACTGCACCTTCTTAACCAGGCAGCAGCTGTATTTCTCTTTCTGAGTAAAATTATAGGCGGATAAAGAACATGCTTCAAAAAATGCCTCTTAAAATAGAAAAGAGGTTTTCTGGTTGGATTCAAGTCTGTAAAAGTTTTGCAATCTTGAATTCAGTCAGAAAAAAAGAGATTTAAGTTTTCAAAAGTAGGTTTTTCAGCTCCTGTTTCCAGCCAGTCCGGAAGCTGCTGGTTCCACATATCGGAATAGGGTTTAAACTTGCACGGAACTTTTCTATAACTTTTTTTGATTTTTCAAACCTTCTAAACAATGTCAATTTATTTTATATTCCCAAAAAGAAACAGAGCTGGTGATGTAAAGTAGCTGTTTGAGAGTACTGCCATTGAGATATGGGCAGGGAAATGCATTTATTCTATTTTATTTAGCTCGCACTTTTTTGATGGTAGCTCAAGGTGAGTTACAATCAAGTACAGTAGGTATTTTCCTGCCTCCAAAGGATTTATAATCTAAGCGCCCTATTTATTAAGCATTTTTCCCATAGACACAAAATGGGAGATCACTTTTAGTTTTTAGGGGCATGTGCATAAAATGGTTGAGGGTGGGTTGTGCTACTGATAGGTATGAGAAAGTGGGAAATTCTAATTCTTCCATGCAGGCTATTCCAGGCAGCTCATCCAGCTTAGCTGTATGTTTAAATCTTTTTTTTTTTTTTTTTCTGACCACACAGCACATTTTACAATGCATATAAATGTGGGCTCTTCATTTGACTGCTGCCCCTGCAATATAAAGAATTGGCTCTTTGTCTAAATTTTGAATATATTTTCTGCATCTATGAAGCAACTTTCTTCATCTAAAAAGCCCTAACTTTAGTACTACAGAAAGGAATCCGAACTTTAGTTACACGATGTTAAGTTCCTTGTTAGGAGTTCCCATCCAAGAAAAGGATCTAGAAGTCGTCATGGACAATACTTTGAAATCCTCAGCTTGGTATGCAAAGCAGAGTGATAGCAATTATTAGGAAAGAATGTCATAATACCTCTGTATTGCTCCAAGGCGAGTCCACTCCTGGAGTACAGTTCTGGTCACTGCATCTCAAAAAAGATATAACTGAACTGGAAAAGGTGCAGAGAAAGGCTACCAAAATGATAAAGGGGATGGAACAGATCCCCTATGAGGAAAGGCTAAAGAGGTTGGCACTGTTCAGCTTGGAGAAGAGACGGCTGAGGGGGAGAATATGATAGAGGTCTATAAAATCATGAGTGGAATAGAAGTTGTAAATGCAAATCAGTTATTTACTCTTTCAAAAAAAAAAAAAAAAAGCAAAGACTTGGGGACACTCCATGAAGTTAGTAAATAGCACATTTAAAACAAATTGGAGAAGATATTTTTTCACTTAACGTACAGTTAAGCTTTGGAATTCTCATGGAAAAGGCAGTTAGTGTATCTCGGTTTAAAAAAGTTTGGACAGTTTCTTAGAGGAAAAGTCCATAAACCATTATGAACCAGGTAGACTTGGTGAAAGCCACTACTTATCCCTGGGTGTTAGCAGCATGTAGTCTATCTACTATTTGGGATCTTGCTAGGTCCTTGTGACCTGGATTAGCTACTGATGGAAATGGGATACTGGGCTTGATGGACTCTTGGTCTGATCCAGTACTGCATTTCTTATGTTTTTTTTGTGCAAATATCAACCTCTCTCATCCATTCTCTAGCATGGAGGTTAAATCCTTCCAGCCTACCCAGTGGTCACTTTTTACAGATATTTCCAGTCAAGGTTGGAAAAACTTCTGTTCTTAAGGAACCTGTTTGACCATGAAAAAATGTTTCACATGAACCATTTAGAGCTGAGATCCATTTTCATCTCAAAGTGTTCAGTCCCTGGTTGCCAAACAAGCTAGAGACAGACAGCCAAGCAGCCATTTTCTGTATCAACAAACGGGGATGAGCTCATTCAGCTTTTATCAGGAAACCTGCAGAATTTGGAGATGAACAATTTCTCAAAAGATTTTTCTTCAAGCTGTTTGTCTCCTAGGAGCCAAAATCAGGTGGCACAGACTGAGTTGCAACCACACAAGTGGTCATTAGGCAGTCCGTAGCCTAACACCTTTTCCAACTCTAGGGCACTCCGATTCTAGATCTCTTTGCATCACCAATAAATAACAAGGTTCCCGCATGCTGCTTCAGGATGTCCGTGGAGAACAGTATGGCCATAAATGCTTTCTGAATCCCATGGAGTCGACTGCTGTGTGTTTCCCCTAGTTCTGCTTATAACCAAAGTGGTTTCAGAGGTTAAGAAGTGAAAAGGATCAAATGATTTTGATAGCCCTGTTTTGATGTTGCCAAGTTTGCTGTCCCTAGCTTCAACACCTAGCTGTTAATATCCAATAAAACTGCACATATTACAATTCCAGATGTGGTAGAGCATGGGAATCTCCTACATTCCAATTGTCAATTGTTGGCTTTTGACTACATGGATGTTAAAAGAAAGCTATTATCTTCTCTACAATTACCTTCTGAAGTGGGCAGAGGGGTTCTCCTAGCATCTAGGTAATACTCATTGAGATCTTACAACTTCAAATGGAAAAGATTCACTATCTGGAACTCTATTTTTTTTTTTTTTTTTAACAGGACCAATTTTCCCCTTTTCCCATGTTGTTTTATATCTGTTAAGCCTTTCTGAATCAGGATTGAATACCAGCTCTGCCAGAATTCATCTATAGTTACATACCATGAAAATTTCAAGGATCTTTCTGTTTCTTTTCAATCTATGGTTGCCAGATTCATGAAAGACCTAAATCTCTTAAATCTCTGACTTAAAGATCTATATATTGCTCAGGCTTTAACACATCAAACTGTCAATTGAACCTTTGGCAAAAGCAGAACTGAAGTTTCTTTCTTGAAAAGTTTTAAGAGCAGTTAATTCACCTAGAGAGTAAATGAGTTAGCCTTAGAATCATGCTTTCCCTATTCTTGGATTTTCTATGACAGAGAAGCTTTAAAAACTTGTCCTAATTTTCTACCAAAAGTGGTATCTGCTTCATTTGAATCAATCCATTGTCTTGCCAACACTTTTTTTTTTCAAGACCCCACACTGCTAAAGGCGAACAGTATCTTCATACATTGGACTGCAGAACAGTATTGTTCTGTTTTAGAACAAAATCTTGCAGGAAGTCTTCTCAACTATTTGTCGCCTACAACCCAGTTACAGAGAGAACTCTTTCAACTTGGGATATCTGATTGCATCTGTTACAGCTCTAATCAAAGCCCATCAAGTCTGAGTTATGTCAACTTCCTTAGCTCATCTTTGCTCTCTGTTGATAGAGGATGTATGCAGAGCAGCCATGTGGACTTCCTTCCATACCTTTTCTGCTCATTACCGCCTAGCAAATACTTCATATAAACACAGCAGTTTTGGCCCAGCAGTTAAATCAGCCGCAGAACTTACTTAATTATTTAAACATTTTATATATCGTCCCAAGTGTAGATCACAATGGTTTACAAAGTGATATATCACCCTTGCTAGAAACTGAGAAGACTCATGCAGCTATGGCTGCATGGGAAGGTCTGCAAATGCTCAGAAAAACCTTCTCTGTCTTTCTAAGCTCTGAGCGAGCTTTCCATTTCAGTGCTGTCTGAAGATGCCATCCGCTTGTGTGGCTGATTTTTGTCCTGCTGTCTCAGTATTTCCCAATCACTGTGCCTTCAGACCTGATTAGGTATTCCATGGAAAAGTCAAATCCAGGCCAGCTCCTGGGCTTTGCTGTGAATACCTTGCAGCAACAAAAGACACCAGTGGTGGCTCTTAAATGCATAGGAGCTCCTTTCAGAGGCCATGTGTAATCATTCATGCCGCCTCTTCAAAGCTACAGCATAACAGCTGTGCCCCACTTTGTACAGCACACAAACTTCGCACAGTATCTCCTCATCTTCCTCCTCCTGAGCATCCTATTTTGAGTCCTTCCTGCTTTTGTCCTATACCAAGGTTGAGTGAGATGGGGAGAGCATGTACTGAGCATGGGAACAGCAACGGTGAAGGAGCTCTGGCAGCCACATGCGGCAACCGAGATAACTGGCTGGGCTGTCTGCCTACACCACACAGACTTCTCGCTTATCCCGCACTTGTATGGAGAAGGAGGTGTTCTGTTGTGATAGGGCACAGAGCCTCGTGTAAACCCTTCTCCCATTTATTTTAAAATTTGGACAAGAGACTGGTGGGTCTCGGTATTTCCCTATCTGCTCTTTTGGCTATATGAGTCCTTTCCATGGAGTTTGGTATACCTTGGGCTTCAAACATTTTGGGAACACAGGTCTATGGAGAACACCTGTTACAGTTGAGCAGCATTGCTTTGCTTGCTTAAAAGAGAGAAATAAAGTGGACGTAGAATGTAAGTATAAATTCAGAAACAAAAGTGCAAAGCATAAATAAGCATGCCAACATTGCAGCGACATAAAGAGATGCCGCTGCTTAAAGAGATTTCAAGCTCCGTATCTATAAAATAAAGTAGTCAGCTTAGATCTTTTAAATGTAAAGGTTTTGTTTGGAATAAGGGAGTGGTTAAGGGGAATGTCTTTCTGTAGTGGTAGAACGTTCTTAAAAATATGCATAGAAACATGGACCGTGAACACTATCATTTTTTTCTACTTAAATCACCCACGTATCCATCCACCCTGTTCTTGTTGAATTGTTTAATGACAACATATGCTACAAACCTTTAGGATTATGAAATAAAATTGTTAAAAAAAAAAAAAGTCTACTCAACCAGTTGCACTTTGACATATGTCACTGTTGGGTGAGTAGGGATTTCTCCTAGCCGGTTGATAAATAAGGTTAATGGCTACTTTGAAATGATGGGGTATTAACCATACATTCCATCTGCTAATCTTTTCCTTTGGGCTGTCTGTGGGGATTCACTTCCATTATAATCTCATATAAATCTATAAACACACAGGCCTGTTGTCTGACTGCTTAATTGTGTGTGCTTTTGTAGGAATGGTTACCTGTGTGTTCTTCTGTGTAAGGCAGTACAGAGAGAATTTCAAACACTAATGCTGAACAAGGGAAAGAAAAATAGAGGCAGCGGCTCCCCTTTAGAAAAGGATGAATCGTAGCCTGTGCTAGTACCGGATAAGCTTGTCGTTAAGTTCATTCCTTTTCCTTCAGCATCCCCTGACCCACATTCTGTTGTCTGATCTGACGTATATACAGCTGCACTATGCTCAGTGCAAAGCGCCTATAGGACAAGACATTCAGTGACCTGGAACCAGAAGCCACAAAGAGCAATTCTGATGGTAATGGGTCATGCAGGTCAGAGCTCTAGATGTCTTCTGCCATGAGTAAAAATCAGGGGTGTTTTTGCTGAATAAGGATTAAACATGTTGGATACTAAAGGCTCTCTACCCATTCAGAAGGCCTATAGTCAAAGGCATTTAGCCAGTTAATGTGTAAGCTATCCGGCTAAATGCTGAATTTTAAATATTTCCGGAACTTATCTGGCTAAATTTTAGCTGGATAAGTTGTCATTCAGCTAAAATTTAACAAAATAACAGGCCCATACAGTGTCCTGTGCGCGCAATACAGTAAATTCAAATTAGGGCCCGTGGTAAAAGGAGGCGCTAGGGACACTAGCGCGTCCCTAGCGCCTTTTTTTTTTTTTTTTTTTTTGACAGGAGCGGCAGCTGTCAGCGAGTTTGACAGCAGACACTCAATTTTGCTGGCGTCAGTTCTCAAACCCGCTGACGGCCACGGGTTTGGAAACCGGACGCCGGCAAAATTGAGCGTCCTGTTTTCAACTCGCGGGCCGATTTTTAAATTTTTTTTATTTTTGATTATTTTTAACCTTTTGGACCTCCGATTTAATATCGTGCGGGAATTACTTGTCGCGCTAGCTTTTTACCCCTTATTCAGTAAGGGGTAATAACGCTTCGAAAACGCGCGTCCAACCCCCGCCCCCTCCCCCAAACTAATAGCGCCCGTAACATGCAAATGCATGTTGATGGCCCTATTAGTTATTCCCACGCGATTCAGAAAGTAAAATGTGCAGCCAAGCCGCACATTCTACTTTCAGAAATTAGCGCCTACCCAAAGGTAGGCGTTAATTTCTCTCGGCACCGGGAAAGTGCACAGAAAAGGGGTAAAGCTAGCGTGTCAAATGCGCGTCCAATCGCGGGTTAACAGTGCGCTCCATTGGAGCGCACTGTACTGGCCTGTATATAAGGGATGTTCTGGGGTGGGATTGGGTTAGCCAAATAACACATCTGGCTAACTCTAGACATGGCTTGAAAGAAGGTCTAAAGTTATCTGGGAACATGTTCCCGGATAGCTTTATCCTCAACTAACTATATTTAGAAGAATATTGCCAGTTTAGCAAGGGCCTGTTTACAAAAAAAAAAGTGGCCAGCAGGCCCTGGTGACCTGAATCTCTACCCCCCCAGTCAATGTGGAAAAAATATGGTCACCCCCCCCCAACCCTTCCAGGTATGAATACAAAAATAATAGTAGTTGCAGTTAAGAACATAAGAACATGCCATACTGGGTCAGACCAAGGGTCCATCAAACCCAGCATCCTGTATCCAACAGTGGCCAATCCAGGCCATAAGAACCTGGCAAGTTCCCAAAAACTAAGTCTATCCCATTCTACTGCTGCTAGTAATAGCAGTGTCCATTTTCTAAGTCAACTTAATAGCAGGTAATGGACTTCTCCAAGAACTTATTCAATCCTTTTTTAAACCCAGCTACACTAACTGCACTAACCACATCCCCTGGCAAGAAATTCCAGAGTTTAAATTGTGCGTTGAGTGAAAAAGAACTTTCTCCAATTAGTTTTAAATGTGCCACATGCTCACTTCATGGAGTGTGCCCCCTAGTCTTTCTATTATCCGAAAGAGTAAATAACTGATTCACATTAACCCGTTTTAGACCTCTCATGATTTTAAACACCTCTATCATATCCCCTCTCAGCCGTCTCTTCTCCAAGCTGAAAAGTCCTAACCTCTTTAGTCTTTCCTCATAGGGGTGCTATTCCATTCCCTTTATCATTTTGGTCGCCCTTCTCTTTACCTTCTCCATCACAACTATATCTTTTTTTGAGATGCGGCGACCAGAATCGGTCACAGTATTCAAGGTGCGGTCTCACCATGGAGCGATACAGAGGCATTATGACATTTTCCATTTTATTCACCATTCCCTTTCTAATAATTCCCAACATTCTGTTTGCTTTTTTTACTGCTGCAGCACACTGAACCGATGATTTCAATGTGTTATCCGCTATGACGCCTAGATCTTTCTTGGGTGGTAGCTCCTAATATGGAACCTGACATTGTGTAATTATAGCATGGGTTATTTTTCCCTATATGCATCACCTTGCACTTATCCACATTAAATTTCATCTGCCATTTGGATGCCCAATTTTCCAGTCTCAGAAGGTCTTCCTGCAATTTATCACAATCTGCTTGTGATTTAACTACTCTGAACAATTTTGTATCATCTGCAAATTTGATTACCTCACTTGTCGTATTTCTTTCCAGATCATTTATAAGTATATTGAAAAGTACGGGTCCCAATACAGATCCCTGAGGCACTCCCTTCCACAGAGAAAATTGTCTATTTAATCCTAAAATGGGCCGGCGGCTGTCCAGTCGAAAACTGGACGCTCAATTTTGCTGGCGTCCAGTTTACGAGCCTGTGGCTGTCAGCGGGCTCGAGAACCAACGCCGGCAAAATTGAGCGTTTGCTGTCATACCCGCTGACAGCCACCACTCCGGGCTAAAAGAAGGCACTAGAAACGCGCTAGTGTCCCTAGCGCCTCCTTTTGCCCGTTTCTACCGCCGGGCCTCATTTAAATAGAGAATCGCACGCTCTCCCGCAGACTTTACTGAATCGGCCTGTAAGAGAGGAACTTCAGTAGTGCCACTTTTTTTTTTTGTGCAATAATTTTACCCCTCAATTAAGGGAGCAAATCTTCCAGTCAAGACAGATAATAGAAGATCCCCTTCTCCTTACTAGTTCACTTCCTCACTGGCCCTTATTCAGCTTTGCCTTTAAGGTTTTCAGGCATTCATTTTCTTATTTGGGAATTAGATGCCTGTTTGTTTAGCTCTAGAAATCTTGATCTTAATTTGGCTTGGGTCCCAAGTGAAACAAGCTTGGTGGGCTTTAAACGTATGTGCATGCTTGTATACAAACCACCATAGTCTCTGCTCGGCAAGACCAAGAACTCGTACGTGTTATGCTTTCGGACTGAAGAGTACTTGCACCACAGTGGGGTCTCTCTCCTGGAATAACAAGGGTGCTGCATGTTGGACGTTTGAGATACACTGGCAGAGATGTGTGGGGGAAGCTTGCACAGCACACATGAAGATTTTTCTCACATCTGTGAGCCCTGGAATCTGCACAGCATCTGATTCGGTAATGAACAAAAACATATATACCTTAGAGAGCCCAAGTGTGAAGGTTGGGAGCTGCAACACAGCATCAAGGCCTCAACCGTCTTCTATAGATGAATGAATGGGCAATGACAAGCTTCAAACTTGGAGTTATTTGGCAATGTTGGTTGCTTTTTTTTTTAGTACACTAAATCGCACAAGTTAAATTAAAAAATAGTCCTCCGTCTTTATAATGAATGTGGAGTCAACTATTGGTTTGTAATAAAGGAAAGGTTGTTATATCTGAATTAAGCTGCTATTGCACAAGATTTATTTTCTCTTAGTTTGTTATAGCAAGGGTTTGTTTTTTTCCTATAAAGACACAGCCCCTTGTAATCTCTCTCAGTAGACTGTAAGGCCATCATTCAAGTTTGATTACTTTTCAGGAGAGACTGCCTGGGGCTTGAAGCTGGGTTTGATTTCTTGGGGCAACCTGTGGTGAAAAATATTCATTCATTCATTGACACAAAGAGCATGTGGAGAGCAGGAAAAGTCCTTATCAGATTAAAAAAAAAAAAAAATCTCAGATCCAACACAGAATAAAGAATTTCTGGGACTCCGCCCTTAGGGAATGACTTTGGCTAGAGCATACAGTAAAATTAGGTTGCCGTTAAAAAAAAAAAAAGAAAAAAGCAAGTTCTGCCCTAAAATGGTGACCTTTCCCTCTGGAATTCTGCCCTTTGACCTCTCTATCATTAATCACCAAGTGCCCATTGACAGTAATCCATCACGGAGGTGACAGGACCTGAAACCGGCTGCTAAAAGGATTTGATCCGGCACTGGCATCCTGTCCCACGCTGCTCGTTTTCAGCCTTTCCTGTTCAATGCCTTGTTGTTTTTTTTTTTAATAGTAGAAACTTGAATCACGTTCACATGTTTGCTTCCTTTCAAAGCTGTGAAGGGTGGGACGCAGGCCCCCGTCAACCCCCACCAGCCCTTCTCTTTAGGGACTGACTTGAACGGCATTTCCTTCGCGCCGGCAATCGCATTTTTTTTTTTCAATCTGACTCCCCCCTCCCCCCCCCCCCTTAGTTTGCTGTTCTTCTCTGACTTTTGGTAGAAATACCAATGGTGCTGTGCTCCACCTCAGCGAAGTGGCACCAGGTCTTGGTATTCTCAGGGGGAAACAGTTAACGCTGTACATGTTAATGGCAGCTGTAGGGGGGGGGATTCTATATGCAGAGGAAAAGTTTGTATGCGTCTTGGGTTGACTTGGCCTGTTCCCTTAAAATTTAGTAGCCTGGCATTCGGCTGGGTTTCAACGGGATATTTCAACCTCTCAGGATTACTTGATTTGCTGTTGGCTTTGGCATTGAAGGTTGTATTAAATAACTGGAACAATAGCTCTCACATCACGATAACGTTCTGGTGCCGTTTGGTTTTCGATGTGTGTTTAATCTGGTTCTAGCTGAAAAATGGAGTTTTGTATAAATGTTAAATTTGATATGTTTATATAAACTGTTGGCCACCTTGAGGCATGTTAAATTATTTATTTGTTTGGTTTTTTTGTATACAGACATTGGATCGAGATATCACATCAGTTCACATATAACTGAACATAAGACATTGGCTGCTTATTTTTACGTTTTAACTTATAGAATAAATTAGACAGGTTAACTTACATAATATCTTAGAAATATTAACATTTTAGCATGTGACTTGGTGAGAAATAAAATAAATGGCTATTGGGCCGATACAGTAAAATCGCGTACAGGCCACTCTCCTGTGCGCGCGATACAGTATTTTAATTTATTTAAATTAGGCCCGGCGGTAAAAAGAGGCATTTGGGACACTAGCACGTCCCTAGCGCCTCTTTTTTGACGGAAGCGGCGGCTGTCAGCGGGTTTGACAGCGGGTGCTAAACTTTGCCAGTGTCAGTTCTCGAGCCTGTTGACAACCACGGGTTCGGAAACCAGACGCCAGCAAAATTGAGCGTCCGGTTTTCGACCCACCAGCCGCAGGCCCATTTTAAATTTATTTTTTTTTCTTTTTTAAACTTTCGGGACCTCATACTTAATTTCGCCATGATATTAAGTTGGAGGGTGCACAGAAAAGCAGGTTTTACTGATTTTCTGTGCACTTTCCTGGTGCCTGAAGAAATTAACGCCTACCTTTTGGATAGGCGCTAATTTCTGAAAGTAAAATGTGCGGCTTGGCTGCACATTTTGCTTTCTGAATCGCACGGGAATACCTAATAGGCCATCAACATGCATTTTGCATGTTGTGGGCGCAATTAGGTTCGGGGGGGTTGGACGTGCGTTTTGGATGCGCTATTACCCTTACTGAATAAGGGGTAAAGCTAGTGCAGACTGGGAGGGAACTTCCCAACCCCCTAGTCTAACCTCCCCTTCCCCTGTCCCTATCCTAACTAGCCCGATTTCTTTTATAATCTCACCTTTTGCTCCTGCCTCGGCAAGTGGCCGCTGTGCCGGGCGCCTCTAGCCCCGCCCCACCCCACCCCTTTTTCAAGCCCCAGGATTTACATGTGTCCCGGGGGTTTTACGCGTGCCGGGGTTTGAAAATCGACCCCTTAGGTTTGAAGGGTCCACAGTATTTATCTTCCAGATTGGCTTGGCATAATTGTAAGTGGCTATTTGGTCATCACAGTCTGCTCAGTTAGAGCTGTCGCCTGGATGTAAGTTTAGAATGAGTAAAGCGGGCTCTTACTGCTATTGCTCCAACTCCGGAATGATATACCTGTGGTAATTAGGACTGAATGTATTTATGATTCAAAAAATTGGTTGTCATATCTAGTCCCTAAAATTGTGCAGTAACATCAATAAGGTCTGGTAAGTCAGATTGTGAGGTGGATGGGTGGGTGTGGAGCTGTCTATAACAGGCTTGTTGCTGTGTGTTTTGTATTTTATTATTTTTATTTTTATGTATTTTCTTTTAATTTTTATTATGTATGTAAACTATTGTAAACTGCTTTGACAGGCTATGTGGTATATCAGTTTTATACGAAAATTAATTGTTGAGAGAAAATTGAAAAGCAAAGCCCAGTGACTCAGACACCCTAAGCAAATTTCAGAAAAGCCAACGGTTTGTCAAGCCCAGCATCCTGTCTCCAGCAGTGGTCATTCCCAATAAGTAGATTCAATTTCTTGTTTCTCACGCCTTGAGATAAGAGGTGAGTTTCTTGGAGTCACCTGCTTAATAACTGCTTATGGGCTTTTCCTCCAGGAACTTGTCCAAACTATTTTTTAAGCCTTGCTATGCTTGGTGCAGTGACCACATCCTCCGACACAAAATTTCATAGCTTGATCATACATAAAGTGAAAAAATACTTTTCTCCAATTTGTTTGACATCTGCCACTTATTGGTATTCTTTGAAAGGGTAAACAGTCATTCCCTATGTACCTGTTCCACCCAACTCATGATTTTATAAACCTCTGTCAGCCCCTTCTTCAAGCTGAAGAGCCCCAGCTCTTCTGCATAAGTGAGCTGGTTCATCCCCTTTATCATTTTTGTTGCCCTTCTCTGTACCTTTTCTAATTCCACTATATCTTTTTTTGAGATGGGAAGACCAGAATTGCACAAAATAGTCAAGGATCAGTCGCACCATAGATCTCTACAGAGTCAAATCACTTATTTATGGCATATTTTTCCAACAGGAGAACTTAAAAGCTTGTTAAAATGAGTATAGAAGTTTCCAAATAACAATATATAAATAGAACAGGGTATGTAATGTGGGTATATTTAAATAAAAATAGTGCATAATTGTGGGTATTAATAGAGAAAAGGGATATAGGGGATAAATTCAGTGTTTATCAGGTATTCATTGAGCTAATAATTCTAACTGGAGCCAAAGGCCAATTTGAAGATCCCAGGTCTTTACTAGTTTTCTGAAAGAAGGGAGATCTGGATCTGGGAGCGCATAAGGGGCGAGACATCTGTTAAGGTAAGTTAGAGCTAAACCTTCGAGGGTTTTGAAGGCTAGACCCAGGATTTAGAGTTTAGTGCAGTACAGTGTTAGGAGCCAGTGTAGGGATTTCGGGCCTGTATTTATTTATTTTGTTAGCGTGTGGGCTGCTGCATTCTGTTTGAGCTGGAGGTGGTAGTTTTAAGCTCTTGGGGGTTCCGATGTAGAGTGAGTTGCAGTAGCCCAGATGGGAGAGTAAAGAGGCTTGGATAGGAGTTGACAGCAGTGTCTTCCAGGACATGGCAGAAGTGGAAAAAGGCTACTTTTGTCACTGCTTGGATTTGGCAGTGAGTTGGGAGTCTAGTATATATAGACTCTGGGTTAACGTTGTCACCATGGGTCAGTTTCAGGTGTGGCCGAGTGGATTTTTTTAATGATATTCTTTGTTTTGTTCTTTCCTTTCTGAATAATTCATAGCGTTCTCTTTGCATTTTTGACCGCCGCTGCACATATTAGCTGAGGATTTCGGCGAGCTGTTGACAGTGACTCCGAAATTCTTTTTTAGGTGGTTACTCCAAATACGGAAGCCAGCCTTGTGTATCCAAAGTTAGGATCCATTTTTTTCCTACGTGCATGACTTTGCACTTGTTCACATTAAATTTCACCTGCCATTTGGATGACCAGAATCGCAGTCTGAGTCCTCCTTCAGTTCCTCATAGTTTGACCTGCATTATCTATTCAGAATATTTTTTTTTTCCTTCTGTAAATTTGATCACTTCACTTTGCCATTCCCTTTTTCTAAATCATTAATGAACAAGTTAAACACCACCAGTCCAAGGACAGGTCCCGGGGCCCTTCACTATTCACCTCTCTCCACTGGGAAAACAGTTTAGTCTTACTTTTTGTTTCCTGTCTTTTAAACAGTAAGAAAGCACCACCTATCCCATGACTATTTAGCTTTTTTGGAGGAATTTCACCTTTATCAAATGCCTTCATGTATAGTAATGATAGTACCTTTCAGCAATCTGATTAATGTGTAAATTAGATAAAATCAGCGTGGGAGTAAGGATTCCCCTTTTTTTCAGCATTTAAACACAGAAGATATTAAAGGATATCCCACAGCCTTTGATGGCTCTGTTCTGAGTGCTAAGGCTTAGTTCATGATCAGCTTAACACTTCCACCAGCAATCATTTCCTTGAATACTGATCTCTGCTACCGTCCTTGCTCCCAGGATCTCAGAATAAATGCCCTGCTACTGTTGATAACCACTTGGCTTCTAAGACTGCCTCTTGCATATTTCAGCTTTCTACCAGGTAATTTACTATATGTAATCGCCACCTGTACATAGCATTATATATGATTGGCAGGTTTGTTTTTCGGGGGTGACCAGGTCAGTCATCTTCTGAAATTAGGTATGATGTCCCTACCCTGTCATAGGCATGTGAGTTGGATCAGCTATTGGTGATTGATTTTGTGTTATCTGTAACGTGAGCAGAAATAAATACAAAACTTTAGTGACTATTTGATCTTTGTTTTATTTGTGTTCTTGCTTTTGGCTACACAATTATTTTTCCTCTTTCTGCTTTATGACTCCTTTCTTTGCTTCGGCTTCCTTTGTCTCTGCTATTCTGTCTCTTTTTTTTCTTCTTGCTGGTTTTCTCTTGATATTTCTCTTTTTTGGCTCTGCCTCATTGCCTTTTCTTCTCTTGTACTGCTTTTGTAACTGCAGGAACACCTATCAGTCGGATCCCCATCATGGCAAAGCAGCTGTTGGATCTCTACATGCTTTACAAGCTGGTGACTGAGAAAGGTGGGCTGGTAGAGGTCATTAATAAGAAGATGTGGAGAGAAGTCACCAAAGGCCTTAATTTGCCAACTTCCATAACCAGCGCAGCATTTACACTTCGCACACAGTGAGTGCCAAAACATGATGAGAGAGACACCAAAGCTACACCCATCCTGAAGAAGTTAGGGTCGGAGCTATGGACTCAGTCTGGTTGCCCTCCTGATAGAGAGCCAAATATACGCAAAACTGTTACCAACACAAATCCGAACAGCTAGTAAGAAACGATCAGATCCACACACAAAGTAGCCAGTAAGATTTTTATTTGAGGGACAGTCATACATGGGAAAAAATTCTGATACTTTATCAGAGAAAACCCTTAGATATGATCGTGTTTCATGGCTCTGCCTCGGGTGTGTAATCATTTATTTATTTGTTTATTTAAAATCTTTTCTATACCGTCGCTAAGTTAAGTACCATCGCAACGGTTTACATGTTGGCACCATTTAATTCCAGGTCTTTTTATTTTATTTTATTTATTTATTTTAATACATTTATATACCGTTTCACCAAGTACAAGAGATGACCGAAGCGGTTTACAATATATTCAAAAGAAAAATTAAAATAACGTAAATTTATGGAAATAAAAATAAAATAAAGCACAAGTGAGGTAAAAAAACAAAAGCAAAAATTATATTAAAACGTCATTTTAATCTTGCAGAGCCACAAAACACGATTGTTTCAATGTGTTTTTCTCTGATAATGTATCAGAGTTGTTTTTTTTTTTTTTTTCCCCATGTATGACTGTCCCTCCGAAAAGTCTTTTAAAAATTTATACAACTGGCTGGATTTTGTGTCGAGCCAAATGTACTGCCAGAAAAACCCTGATCTGAGTCAGACACCTTGGTAATGGAGGCACAAGGGCCTGGTATGAATGACGTTCCTCCATGCATGAACCACCCCCAATACACCTAATGTCATTATATTCATTATTTAATGTGAAAAGATAACATTTTAGTGCTTTCTATTTCATTAATGAGCCTTTTGCATATTTTAAAGTAAGGGAAAAGGAACCGAAAACGAATGCAAAGGATAAATTATGCCAATTGAAAGTTTTAGACATCAGAAGTAATTATCCTCTCCGCTTGTCCCAAGGCAGGCTTGGACGTTTGATGTCTGAGGTACTTCTCTTTCTCTCTCCCTCAGGTATATGAAGTACCTGTATCACTATGAGTGTGAGAAGAAGGCGCTAAGTTCTCCGGCTGAGCTGCAGGCTGCCATTGATGGGAACCGGCGGGAAGGGAGGAGACCCAGCTACAGCTCGGCCTTGTTCAGCTACTCTTCAAACACGGCGGTGCGGCCACCATCCCTGCTCTCCCCTCCCAAACATCATCTCCCGCTCATTGCTGTCCACCCCGGTGGCACTGGCACCCCTCGGCCTTCCCAAGGAGCCACACCCAAGAAAGGTTTGCACTTTTTCCTGTGTTACCAGATGGTGTCTGTGTCCTTCAGGAGAGGGAGCTACAGTTTGGGGGGGGGACGGGACATTTTGCACAACTAGTTACTTGTAATTACATTTGGGAATAATTGAATGCAACCAATTACTTCAGTTCTAGGTAGTTACTAGTTTAGATACTTCCTAAAATCAGTTTTCCATGATTCATGCGCCCTTACAATGGCAGCACAATCTGTCATGGGTTATTTTGGTTATATTTTAACTGATCCAAGACTTGTTAAATCCATAGAGTACAGTTACATGACTTTCTGTTAATTTCTGTTATGTAGATTGCCTGTTATATTTACATTTACTATTTGTACATTTTTTAGAAACATGATAGCAAAAAAAGACTATATGCTATTTGGTTTGCCCATCCACACCAACCACTCAGCTCCACAATCGCTTCCACTCTCTTAGGGATCTCTTGTGCTTATCCCAGCCTTTCTTGAATTCAGTTACTGTCTTATCTCGATTCAGGGAGCCTATTGCGTGCATCCACTACCCTCTCTGTAGAGAGATGTTTTCTTAGATAACTCCTGAATCTACCCACTTTTATCTTCATCCCAGGACCCTTTGTTCTAGAGCCTCCTTTCCATTCAGAGAGTCCTGCCTCCAGTGCATAGAAACATTGCTGGTATTTGTGTGTCTCTCATATCTCCCCTGGCCTACCTTTTCTCTAGGATATACATGTTTAGCTCTTTTAAGTCTATCTCCTTATGTTTTAGAAAGACCACTGACCGTTATAGTAACCACCCTCTGGACCGGCGCATACTCGTTTATATCCCGTTGAAGGTGTGGTCATGTGCCTACTATTCCAAACGAGATCTGACCAGGGGTCTATAGGGGGGCAATATCACCTCCTTTTTTTCTGCTGCCCATTCCTCTGGTTTTTGCTGTCGCCTTATACACCTATTAGGCCCACCTACAATTTGGAAATCCTTACCTGTGTTGCTCCAGTGCATGAAATGTTTGAAAACTTTCGAAGACCACTTTATTGAAGTTTGCTTTTGATTGACGCATGTTTTGTAGCCGTCGTAAGAATATGGTTTTATCAGTTTAATTTTGTTTTATAATTTAACCCTGCTTGATTTTTCCATTTTACTTTAATTTTGGTAGTTGGTTTTGTGTCTCTAGTTTTGTATATCACCTCATGCCTTGGTTGAGGTGATTAATAAACATAAATTAGCGATCACCCCCAAATCCTACTCTTTTGTGCTTAGAAGAATTTCACTCCCTAAACTGTACCTCTCCCTTGGGCTTTTGTAGCCCAAATGCATAGCTCTGCATTTTTTTAGCATTAAATCTTGGCTGCCAAACTCCAGGCCATTCCTTGAATTTCACTAGATCCCTCCTCATGTTTTCCACGCCTTCCTGGCTGTCTGCCCTGTTGCAGATTTTAGTATCATCTGCAAAAAAATGAAAACTTTCCCGGCAATCCATCCCCAACATTGTTGGGAGCATTTGCATCATTTTCAAGTGAATCGGGGAGGACCTGCAAAGTTACTAGTTGCTTTGGTTTTTGAGAAGCTAACTGGTTTCATTTGGTGAAAGCAATAAATGGCAGTAAGGAAGGTGGTGGGAAAACTGGATTATATTCTGACCTCTGTCACTCTGGGTGCTGGCCTTCACATGTCTTCATGCTCTGCGGGGTTGCCATAAACTTGCTGAGCCCTTATTTTGATTTCACCAAGTTATAAGGCACAGCTCAATAAAAGCACTCTGCTCCTTCCCAGGCCAGTTTATATTGATGACTGCTAGCAAAGTGTTTTCCCATTGATTACATCCTCTAGGATGGAGGAAAATTAAAAGGCAGGTGTGCCCTGTGATCCTGATCTCGATAAGACGTTTGGAAATATGGTGTTGATGTAGTTTATTTAAAAGGGTTTTCTTACCTGCCCTTCCCCCCCCCCCCCCCCCCCCCAAAAAAAGGGTCAGAGCGGGGTACAAAAGAAATACATAATTAATATTTGACAAAACCACACAAAATAATCATCAAGTTGTAGGGGTAACTGAGCTGAGCATGTTTAAGACAAAGCAAAGGAACAAGGCAATGCACCAGTCAGAAACAGGGAAGGCTTTGCTAAAGAGGTAGGTCTTCCAAACTTTGACTATTTTTTGTAACTTTCGCTCCTTCTGGTTATAGTTATCATTTGTTAATGCCTCTGTTCCCTGTAAACCGGTTTGATTTGATCTGCTATCATGAAAGTCGGTATAGAAAAGCGTTAATAAATAAATAAATGTTGCTATCTTAGGTAAGACGAATGTTGAGAGGCAGAGAGTTCCATAGTGTAGGGCCGAAAAGAGAGAAGGCACACACTTCAGGCATGGAGAGACAAGCTGAACAGAGGGAAGCGTGAAGGCGTGTGAATGCGGCCCAGGGAGAGGAGATGTCATGTAGGAGACTGTGACTAATGA
Source organism: Rhinatrema bivittatum (assembly GCF_901001135.1). NCBI lineage: Eukaryota > Metazoa > Chordata > Amphibia > Gymnophiona > Rhinatrematidae > Rhinatrema > Rhinatrema bivittatum. The sequence goes on along the minus strand of NC_042627.1, from coordinate 17,843,777 downwards.
CAGCTCTCTTACCTTGTATACAGTAGTAAAGGGACAGCCAATGTAAGGACTGGAGAACGGGGTGATATGTTCTCTGGTAGGGGTATCAGTCAGGAGACAGGCAGCAAAACTTAGATCACAGAGTAGATTGTGGTAAACGGCACAAAGAGAGTTGTGTTAATGGGTTAAAAACTAGTTTCAAATCATTTTTGTGAGTGAATTTGATATGCCACAAAGATGTGCAGCTGTTCTCTTGCACAGACCCGTGTGCTATAAAACTGTTATTTGCCAGTAATTTTCTGTCCATAAAATAAGTAATTGCAAGATGGGGCATTTGATATCAGGAAAGTGTTTTGGGCTCACATAGCCGAGAGAAATAAGGAGAGGGAGGCTGCAACCTTCACTTTAGTGTATCAAATAGAGAACTTAGGGCTTGACTTTCTAAAACTTTTTTTTTAAATAAATAAAGCCCATATTTTTTGTTAGTTGGCGAAACTGTTGTATTTTCATTTATTACCTAAATTCAAATTTCACGTGTTGTCGATATCTAGTGTAAGAGTTATCAGTTTGCCCTATTGGCTAGGGATATGAGTAGGCGTAGTTAGCTGGGCTTTATAAAACAAATCTGGAAAATGCCATGTGGGCCAAGTAATGCAGTTGGACAACAACAGAAGTCCATTCATTTTCTAATGGGAATTGAATAAAACGACCTGGTAGCCATGTTTGTCCAGTTAGTTACAGAGAAGTAAAGGCCAACATGCAAGCTGTGGAAGATGCCTTTTTGTTGGCCTGAATAAATCCGTGACGTTATCTCCTTATAGAGCTGAATGGAAATGTAGCGTAGTTTTGCATTTATTTATTTATTTTTTTTACAGCAGCTGAATGGAATATACTAACTGAAACCAAAGACAGAAAAATGAGTGTAGGTGGTGGAGCAGGTAGTAAAAAAAAAAAGAAGAGTTTGTAAGACTTGTTTCAAGCCCTACCTAAAATAATTTAAAAAAAAACAAAAAGTCCTTCAATCAGATAACCCACACCCTTTATTGATTTTGCTTCTGGGACCACACTCCTGGCAGTGTTCATCCAGCCAGCAGAATTGTTTACATTTGCCTGCAGTGTGACCACCCTGTCAGTTCACGGAAAGCAGCAATGCTAGTAGCATTTTCAAAATAGCAACTTCCCTTTTTTTTTTTTTTTTTCAGCTCTGTTTCCTTCTAAGTTGCTCCATAAAGCCAAGAAGAAAGTTCCTGTTGCATATTATTATAGAATAGCAAATATTCACTGTTGCAGTCTTTGTACCGTCTTGTTTTAAAGTTTTGTTATCGTTAATGCTAAGATTCTACTCTACATTCAGTTCTGTCTCTGAACATGTATAGTGTTTTATCAAGTATGAACTGCCTGCGCAGATGTGTTAAAATATATGCTGTGTGTGTGTAGTAGCTGTTGAGATTTTTTTATATAGTTATCTCAATATGATACTGAATGTGCTGCATGGATGCTGATGGAAAGCCAACTAAAATAAATATGGAAATTTAACTTTAAAAGCTAACCTGAAATGTTAATATAAAAACACTAAATCTGCCCTGTCCATACAGCTGTTTGAAAGTTGGACTGTACTGCCAATCCTCCCTTTTTTTTTTTTTAAAGGAGAAGGAGCCCCACTGATGGTGTCTGTACCAAGCCGTATGAGTGTACCTGTGGCCCTGGCCAGCCAGCAGGCAGCTGTGGCAGCGAGGATGGCCACGCTGGAACAGCTGAGAGAGAGGTTGGAGTCTGGCGAACCACCTGAAAAGAGAGCATCCCGTGTGAGCGAGGAAGAGCAACGTCTGCTCCAGCAGGCATTCCAACATAACCTGCTCAGCATGGCCAGACAGATCCCCATGAAGCTCAGAATCAATGGCAAAGGTGAGCTGTTTTCCATGCAAGCTGCACGCTCTGCTTTTCACTCAACGCACAATTAAGCTCTGGAATTTGTTGCCAGAGGATGTGGTTAGTGCAATTAGTGTAGCTGGGTTCAAAAAAGGTTTGGATAAGTTCTTGGAGGAGAAGTCCATTAACAGCTATTAATCAAGTTTTACTTACAGGCCGACACAGTACAGTGCGCTCCGATGGAGTGCACTGTTAGCCTGCTCTTGGACGCGCGTTTTCCCTTACCCCTTATTCAGTAAGGGGAGGAAAACTCGCGTCCAACCCGCGGCACCTAATAGCGCCCTCAACAAGCAAATGCATGTTGATGGCCCTATTAGGTATGCTTGCGGGATACAGAAAGTAAAATGTGCAGGCAGCCTAGCCGCACATTTTACTTTTAGAAATTAGCGCCGACCCAAAGGTCGGCGCTAATTTCTTCCGGCGCCGGGAAAATGCACAGAAAAGCAGTAAAAACTGCTTTTCTGTGCACCCTCCGACTTAATATCATAGTGATATTAAGTCGGAGGTCCCGAAAAGTAAAAAAAAAAAAAATTTTTGAATTCGGCCCGCGGCTGTCGGGCCGACACCAGATGCTCAATTTTGCCGGCGTCCTGGTTCCGAGCCCGTGGCTGTCAGCGGGCTCAAGAACCGACGCCGGCAAAATTGAGCGTCGGCTGTCAATCCCGCTGATAGCCGCCGCTCCTGTCAAAAAGGAGGCGCTAGGGACGCGCTAGTGTCCCAAGCGCCTCCTTTTCCCCGTTTTTACCTCGTCACCTAATTTAAATACAGAATCGCGTGCACCGGTGAAGGGCCGGTTCGTCCGCCGGGAGAGCGGGCGTTCATCCGCTCTCCCGCGGACTTTACTGAATTGGCCTGTTAGGGAATAGCCACTGCTATTAATTGCATCAGTAGCATGGGATCTTCTTGGAGTTTGGGTACTTGCCAGGTTCTTGTGGCCTGGTTTGGCCTCTGTTGGAAACAGGATGCTGGGCTTGATGGACCCTTGGTCTGACCCAGCATAGCAATTTCTTAGGTTCTTACTCTGCCTACAAAGTGCTAGGAGCATAGATCCTTCCTGGAAACGTGATACCAAATTCGGAGAGGCCTACCACATGGTGCAAGCAAGAGGAAAAGGTGACTGTCCCAGACAGCTCTCTAAAGAGAACGATATCCTGTGTTGTATCCTTAGGGGCAAAGGGACAGTAATCTCCTTGTTATAATCAATCTGAATGTTTCCTTTTAGGCGCTATCATAACTATAAGGCACCCTGAGTGATTTATATTTTGAGCAAAGAATTGACCAGATGAAAGGATAACTCATGCAAGCTTGTCACAGATGTATTGTTAGTCCAATAAAATGGCATTACCTCCAACTTCTTTGATCCTTACTTCCATGTATAGAAATCTCCCAAAGCTATCTAAAACTTGTGCATGGGAGATTTAACAAAGCAGGCTTAACTCTGTATGCTTTTGCAAAAAGCTGAGTATTTTTCTACTGTGTCCTATGTACTTTAAACACCAAGTTGTCATTTAAAATAATTTTAATAGTCTGCTGAAGGAAGATAAGCTGTATAGTCTTGATTTGGACTTGTAGGATAACCTCTCTGCAGTCCTGTTAGTAACTGGTTTGTCATCTAAAAGCCCCAGTTACAACAGTTTAGCATCATATGATAAGGATCTCCTTTCCGTATCTGTTTGCAATGGGTGATTGTCAGGAGCCTTCTTTTTCTATACCTTCTATTAATTGGATCAGTTTGAGTCTTGGGAGGTGTTGGTTAACCTTGGAGACTGTGGAGCTGGAGTTACAATTAGGTGAAACCTTGAATCCTTAAAGGTCACACTATTGAAATGAAAGTCGTTTCCAATGCTGATTATAAAGCACGGGGACCTGGCATGCTCTGCCTCAGGACCATATTATAATTAAACTGAAGCTATAAACAACACTTATTGCTGGAATCTTAAGAATGATTGCCGTCCTGTTAACAGCTGGCTTCTCATTCCTAGACCTTCAGATCTCTTTAATGAGAGAGCTTGACTTTCTTTTTATTCCAGCTGCAGATAGGAATGTGGTATTTTTATGGGGCACGTGGGCAGTTCTTCGTGCATTATAGGATTTTAACTTGGCCAGATCTGTGATTCTAGCTTTTAACATTAGCTAGCCAAGCAGCCACAGGTGTCTGTGAGAGTTCTGCCATCTTGTGTGCACTAAACACTTTTTCCTTACCCAGTCAGACCAGTCCAGATGAATGGGTTATGCTCACCGATCAGCAGATAGAGACAGAGACCAAAACATTTGCTGATGTCACCCCTTATAAGCATCCGTACTGATCTCAGTATGCCAGTATTCTCTGTCTCCTGTAGATGGTAGACAAGCATCCCATGCTGTAGGATGCTTGTCTGCAATGCTCCTTCTATCCTATTTTGGAATTTGAAGCAGGTCAATAAGACCTTGAGGGTGTCTCATTTCCAAATGGAGATGTTGAAGTCTGTCGTCATGGCAGGGGGAATTTCTGATGTCCTTGGATCCGACAGAAGCCTACCTACACATTCCAATCAGGGAGTGCCATCAAAGGTTTCTTCGTTTTGCAGGGCTGGGGAATATTTCCAATGAGCTGCTCTGCCCTTTGGTTTGGCCATGGCTCCCAGGAGCTTCTTAAAAGTTATGGTTGTGGTGGCGGCCGCTCTGCGGAAGGATGGGATTTTGACGCATCCGTGTCTAGATGATTGGCTTGTAAGAGTGAAGTCAGAATGGGAGAGTGTCACAGCCACCAACCAGATAATAGTATTGTTGCAGGATCTCTATTGGGTGGTGAATTTTTCCAGAAGCAATTTGAAACAATCTCAGACCCTAGAGTTTTTGGGAGCTGTATTCAGCACTACCCTTTGTTACAGGTAATACTGGCAGGCTGAAGTCAGCACAAATGTTTATAAGAGGTGACATCAGCAAACCTTTTAGTCTCTATCTTCATAACCCAATTTTCTGGACTGGTCTGACTATTCAAAGAGAGGATATTTTCAAGTAAGTAAGAATACATTTCTCCTTTCTTTCATGAACAAAGTTCATCTAGTACAATGCTGACCTACTGTACTTAGTAAAAGGCAGCAAGATAACTGCAGACTTTCTTAAACTAACAGGGCTGCCATCTTTTCATTATTTTTGAACAGTAAACAAAGCAAGTGAGACTTGGCAACCCCATGAGCAAGTTTCAGTTTGATTACATGACTTTCAGGCAGTAAAGATGTTTGATCAGTATTAGATAAATGTCAGTTTGACAAAATGAGACCTGTTCTGTGACTTCCAGCTTACAAATGCTGTATTTGCTGAAAGAGTCTCCCATTGAGGCTGCCAGCAAGTTGCGCCAGTTTTGATGGTGGTAATAACGATGCGGACATCTATCCACTGGAAGCTGGATTGAAACCACGAGTACATATTTTTCAGTGGGCAAAGCTTTGTCACTAAAATCACCATCACAGTTGGCACTGTCTGCAGAGGTAGCCGAGAGGCCAAGGATTGAAGGGCTGTTGTAAGTAAATAATTCTATTACTCTCCCCAGTGGTCATTACCCGTGGGCCCTCCTGTTTGGGAAGTATAATTGAAACCAGCAGCGTCAAATTGGAAGATGGATCTTAGTACTTTTTGTCCCGGTCCTTCCCAACTGCTCTCTTCTGTTGTCAGGCAAGGAAGCTCCCGTGGAGTGCTGCAAAGCAGAAGAAAAGCACGGTTTTGGGAGCCTTGATTGCTCAGCAACATTACTGCCTTGACTGTTACCTTCCTTCATCATCAGGAGTGCTATCTTCCGTATAACGTCCCCAAGACTGTCATCTTGGCAAACAAGCCATGTAATGAGATCCCACAAACAGAAACTTGGAGCCATATTTTGCAAACTACAAAATTATAAAGCATGAGACCTGGAATTTATTTTTTTTTTTGGGGGGAGGGAGGTAGTTTTAATTGATATGAATCTATTTTTGAACTACAGGACTATGCCTCTTGTGAGTCATTTAAGATTGAAAAAAAGGGACCAGCCTGGAGATTCAGTAGCAGTGCTGTGCAGTGCCATGTAGAGAATCTGAGTCTGATTTCTAGGCTGCTGCTTGAGCCAGTTAGGGCTGGAGATGCTACGGAAGGGATTCTAACTATCATGCAATAGCAATATCTGTTGGGCAGACTCAGAGCCCACATTGCTGAAGTTTGTGGCCCATGGTGCAGAATAGTTACTGTGATCACTGGGCAAAGTCAGTTGGGAGGGAATTTTATTATTAGGCCCACATAAACATTTGTCTGCTGCAGATTTCCGCCAACCAAATGATCAGATTCCAAATCATTTCTATGACGCTCAACATGTTCTTGTAATTATAGCTCAGATCAGCAATATATATGTACCTCATCTGCTACATGTACTGCCTGCACCCTCCAAACTTTGGAGGGTGCAGGCAGTAAGAAATTATGCTCAATATATTTTTATTTTGTAATTAACAATAACAAAGCGAAGTGCACTGGATGCTTACATACCCCGCAACCAATGAAATACAATTTATTTATTTTATTTATTTATTTGTATGTTTTTATATACCGAAGTTTGGCGCAGGTCTTCACTCCGGTTTACAGGTATAACAACGGTTTACATGAACGGTCAAACGGTTTACATTAATAACTGTGGGAGAAGGTATAACAAGAGTTTACGTGAACAGTCTTACCATCTACATTAATAACGATGGGGGTATGATTTAGTAATTATATCAGCTAATTTTAGAGGTTTCACAGCGAAGTGCTGCATCATATTGAGTATATTTTACAAGTGAAAAACTACTGGTTACAATGAGAACTGGTTATAATAAGTATAAAGGGTAGGTAGAGTTATAAGGTACTTAAGTGTTTGACAGTGATTATTTTTATAGGGTAGGGCAGGGTAACATTGAATTGTTTACCCTATCCCATCTTTGAAGGCTTGTCTGAATAGCCAGGTTTTGAGTAGTTTTCTAAATATTTTTGTGTTTTGTAGTCTTAGGTTTTCCGCTAGGGTATTCCAGAGACGTGGTCCGGCTATTGAGATTGCTCTTTTTCTTACAGTGGTAAGTTTGGCGGTTGTGACTGATGGGATGTCTAGCTGGGCTTTGTTTGTTGATCTAGTGTTGCGTTGAGTATTGTGTTTTTGTATTATGTGTTTAGGCTGGCACTTTCACTGTTGTATATTGAGTTGTGAAAGATGGTTAGTACTTTGTATTCAATTCTTTTTTTCTACAGGTAGCCAGTGCAGTTCTTTTAGTACAGGGGTGATGTGATCCGGTTTTTTTTTTTTGTGGCCGGTAAGGATTCTAGCTGTGGCATTCTGTAATAATGGGGTTCTCAAACTATCAGCTGTGAACCCCATAACTCCTCCCTCCCATTATCTCCCCATCCCAGTTGCCAAATAGACATAATGTTGCAGAGTTTAGCACTAAACTTCTTGTGCTCTTAGAAAGTGATTGAAAATAAGAGTTCCATGTTGCCAAAAAAGATCTTTGCCTCTTAAATAATATTAAAGACGCTCTGTGGTCAGTTTGTAATATATCATATTATAGATTGAGCCACTGCCAAAGAGATGGATCTGTGGGTTCCCTCCAGGCCAACAAAATAGCTTTTTTTACCCAGCAGTCAGGCCTTTCTAAAGAAAATGGCATCCCCTTTATTTTTAAAGGTCCGTGGAGGAAAATGTTCAAAGAGAACTACCTTTGGGCAAAATGGAAGCATATAACCCAGAAGTTTGGATACATAACCTGTTAGCAGAGCCCAAAAGTGTTGGGAATTCAGACACGACCAAAAGACGTGAAATAAGGTACCGGCTTCCAATTGGCAGCATACACAAGTCTGATTTTGCTATGCCAGCCCAATAAGCTCGAATTGGAGAGAGATTTGCAAGTCACAAAAACTTGTGATGAAGTTCACACAAGGAAACATTTCCAGACAGCTCCTTGATGTGGCGAAATTTGGGGTCTGTAATGTCAAGTCCATCATCTTGTGACCGATTGGCTATGGTCACCAGTCTGACCTTGGGAGCCTGTCGCCGCAGCAATTTTTGCAGTCTGGATAGAGATCTCTTGCTATATTCTGGACAAAAAAGATCTTCTATAGCATCTAAAAAAGCATAGGTCAGATCTTGTCTCAACAAGGAGGCACTGTAATGATTCAGTTGAAAATAGAAGTAACTTGTGTTGGACAACACATAAGTGTCCTTCAAGGTAGAAAAAGAAAGCAGCACACCATCCTCAGATAAAGTTGAGTAATTCCCCTCTCTGTCTATTCCCCAGAATTTTTAAAGTGACTTCCAGGGGCAAAGTCCAAATTCCCCTGAAGGGGTAACAATTGACTGTGGATGAAACTGCTGATACAAGGTAGTCAAACGTTTCCAAGCCCATATAAGAGGGGCATTCAGAACACAACTAGCCATCCCTTTAGGAAGTTTTGTTGGAGAAGCATGTAAGACATAGTTTAAATCTAAGAATTGTACTCTTGATCTATCCCTGTCTAAATTTATGCAAGCAGATTTACTTTAGAGCCAATCTCGCAGAACCCGTAAAAGACTGGCAAAATTATATTCTGCTAACTCTGGTAATGCTAGGACCACCCTGACCCCAGTCAGGTTTTAAGAGGAATATGGGATTTCTTCTCCTGCCAAATAAATTTCACGATCAAAGAATCCAGCCGTGCTAGATCTCTCTTCAGCAATTTGAGCAGTAATTGTTGAAGTACATATAGCCAACGGGGAAAAAATCAGCATTTTATATAGATGTGTTCGTCCCACCAATGAAATAGGCAAGCCCTGCCACGATTGAAACTGCCCTTTACTATGGGCTATAAGGTGATCAAAATTAAGGTGATAAAGATTGGCTGGTTGATATAAATAAACCTAAATATGTAAAAACCTCATCTGCCCATTTGAGTGGAAAGTCCCGACCCCAACAGTTCTGCAAAGCCAAAGCTTCAGATTTATCCATATTCAATCTTAGGCCTGAAAATACCCAAAGGTGGAAAAAAAGCTCCAACATGCATGCTAAAGAAGACACTGGATTAGTGAGGAACACCAAGATATCATCAGCAAAAACTGCAGTGATCAGCAAAAACAGCAGTGATCATCAAACGGTATGGTTTAATATCACTAAAAGAATAGGGAAAAGAACCACAAAGACCCGAGTTTTACAGTTCAAAAACACAGACTTTGAGGAAATGGGGAACTACCTGGAGGAAGAACTTAAAGGATGGGAGAACGAGAGAGATGTGGATCAGCAGTGGACCAATCTAAAGGAGCAATCACCAAGGCAACTGCTCTATATGTTAGAAATGTAAAGAAAAGCAAAAGAAAACTGAAACCTATCTGGTTCTCAATGGAGGTGGCTGACAAAATTAAAGCTAAAAGAACAGCATTCAAGAAATATAAAGGATCCCAAAGGGAGGAGCACAAAGAAGAATATTTGTATCAACTGAGGGAGACAAAGAAATTAATCAAGTTGGCAAAGAGTCAAGCGGAAGAGAGGATTGCCAAGGAGATAAAAAATGGTGACAAAACATTTTTCAGATACATCAGCGAAAAGAGAAAGGTCCAAAGTGGTATAGTGAAATTGAAAGGTGGTAATGATCAATGTGTAGAGAGAGACGAAGAAATGGCAGAAATATTAAACGAATACTTCAGCTCTGTGTTCACTAAAGAAGACCCTGGAGAAGGACCATCTCTAAACAACAAGAAACTGGAGGGAAGGGGAATAGATGAAAATCCTTTTACAGTAGAAAATGTGTGGGAAGAACTAAAGAACCTGAAAGTGGACAAAGCCATGGGGCCTGATGGGATTCATCCAAGGATATTGAGGGAACTCAGAGAGGTTCTGGCGGGTCCGCTGTGTGACCTGTTCAATAGATCCCTAGAAACGGGAGTGGTGCCGAGTGATTGGAGAAGAGCGGTGGTGGTCCCGCTTCACAAGAGTGGGAACAGGGAAGAGGCAGGCAACTACAGACCGGTTAGCCTCACTTCGGTGGTGGGAAAAGTAATGGAGTCACTGCTGAAAGAGAGAATAGTCAACTATCTACAGTCTGGAGAATTGATGGACCAGAGGCAGCATGGATTCACCAGGGGAAGATCCTGTCAGACAAATTTGATTGACTTTTTTGACTGGGTAACCAAGGAATTGGATCAAGGAAGAGCACTAGATGTCATCTACTTGGATTTCAGCAAAGCTTTTGATACGGTTCCGCACAGGAGACTGGTGAATAAAACGAGAAGCTTGGGAGTGAGTGCCGATGTGGTGACCTGGGTTGCAAATTGGTTGACGGACAGAAAACAATGTGTGATGGTAAATGGAGCCTTCTCTGAAGAGAGAGCGGTTTTAAGTGGTGTGCCGCAAGGATCGGTGTTGGGACCGGTCCTGTTCAATATCTTTGTGAGCGACATTGCAGACGGGATAGAAGGTAAGGTTTGTCTTTTTGCGGATGACACTAAGATATGCAACAGAGTGGACACGCCGGAAGGAGTGGAGAGAATGAGACGGGATCTAAGGAAACTGGAAGAGTGGTCGAAGATATGGCAGCTGAGATTCAATGCCAAGAAGTGCAAAGTCATGCATATGGGGAGTGGAAATCCGAATGAACTGTACTCGATGGGGGGGGAAAGGCTGATGTGCACGGAGCAGGAGAGGGACCTTGGGGTGATAGTGTCTAATGATGTGAAGACAGCGAAACAATGCGACAAGGCGATAGCAAAAGCCAGAAGAATGCTGGGCTGCATAGAGAGAGGAATATCGAGTAAGAAAAGGGAAGTGATTATTCCCTTGTACAGGTCCTTGGTGAGGCCTCACCTGGAGTACTGTGTTCAGTTCTGGAGACCGTATCTACAAAAAGACAAAGACAAGATGGAAGCGGTACAGAGAAGGGCGACCAGGAAGGTGGAGGATCTTCATAGGATGACGTACGAGGAGAGATTGAAGAATCTAAATATGTACACCCTGGAGGAGAGGAGGAGCAGAGGTGATATGATACAGACTTTCAGATACTTGAAAGGTTTTAATGATCCAAAAACAATGACAAACCTCTTCCGTAGGAAAATAATCAGCAGAACCAGGGGTCACGATTTGAGGCTCCAGGGAGGAAGATTCAGAACCAATGTCAGGAAGTATTTCTTCACGGAGAGGGTGGTGGATGCCTGGAATGCCCTTCCGGAGGAAGTGGTGAAGACCAGAACTGTGAAAGACTTCAAAGGGGCGTGGGATAAACACTGCGGATCCATAAAGTCAAGAGGCCGCCAATGAAGAGTGGGTGACTCGCCAGAATGATGGCTATTGACACAATACCCTTATTAAATAAACATACACATGCTTACTGTGACTCCTACATCGCTCTAAGCTTCAACAGCAAGAGGTAATGGAAAAAAGGATTTGCACTCACAAAGAGGGGAGTAGCTGGCTTGTTACGGCGGTTACTACCCCAAACCAAATATGCCTGATACTTCACTTTCAATGCATATACAGCATAGCTCTCTGCTTCAATGACAGGGGAGAAGAATAACTGATACTTCACACATCCAGCAGAGCTCTCTGCTACAACGGCAAAGGAGAAGAAAAAGGGTTCGCACTCAAAACGCGGGGAGTAGCTGGCTTGTTACGGCGGTTACTACCCCAAACCAAATGTGCCTGATACTTCACTTTCCATGCATATCCAGCATGGTTCTCTGCTGCATCGGCATGGGAGAAAGACTGATACATCACGCATTTCCAGCATAGCTCTCTGCTTCAACTGCAGGGGGAAAAAAAAAACAAAAACAAAAACAAAAAACTGATGCTTCACGCATATCCTGCATAGCTTCAACGACAGGGGTGAAGAAAAAAAAAGGATTCGCAATCACAAAGCGAGGAGTAGCTGGCTTGTTACGGCGGTTACTACCCCAACCAAATGTGCCTGATACTTCACTTTCAATGCATATCCAGCATGGCTCTCTGCTTCTACAGCAGGGGAGAAGAAAAAAAAAAACCAACAAGAGCTGTACAACATAGTCTAGGTAAAACAAATAAGCATGGGTGTAGCTTGCTTATCGCGGCGGTTACTGCCCCTACTACCCCTAACTAATCAAGCTAGATATTTCACTTGCATGCAGCTCCATCACTGCTCTCTACATTAATGGTGGGGGTGGAAGGGGAATAGAACAAGGAGCTAAGAGTAACAGATAAGAATGAGAGAAAAAATGTGTGAGGCTTGCTGGGCAGACTGGATGGGCCATTCGGTCTTCTTCTGCCGTCATTTCTATGTTTCTATGTTTCTATGTAAGTCCCCAGTTGCATGCCTTGTACATCCTCACACTCCTGAAGTGTACCTGGGAAAGGTTCCAAAAATATCGAGAACAACAATGGAAACAGGGGACAACTCTGCCTAGTACCCCTTTCAATATTGAAAGTCTCTAACCTGGACTGGTTAGTTGTGACATAGGTTGTGGGATTAGAATAGAATAAATTAATCACCTGTCTAAACTGGCCATCCAGACCCGATCTGGCCAGAACTTTAAATAAGTAATCCAACTCAACCCTATCAAATGCTTTTTCAGTGTCGAAGCTAACCACCAGAAAAGTTTCTTTGTCGTCTGCATTGAGACATTGCGCCATCACTAGGCGGACATTTGTCAAGGCAAATCTCCCCCACACAAAACCCAACTGGTCATGTTTAGCAGTTCTTTTAACCAAGATAATTAATCAGTCAGCCCAAATCTTGGCTAGCAACTTTTCTTCAAAATTGGAGAGAGATGGGCTGGTAGGATGCTGGTGAACTTTCATCTTTACCTTTTTTAAGAATAACAGCAATTTGTGCCAAGTTCTTCCCCAGAGGGTAAGACCCTTTTTCCATCAAGGCTGGAAAAACCTTAACAAATATGCTAGGAAGCGCATCCCGCAGGATTTTATAGAATTTGCCACTGAAGCCATCTGGCCCAGGGGCTTTTAATGATTTTGCCTGACCAATTTGTATTCTTATTTCTTCAGTGATCGGGCTGAGCCAGGCCAACTGATGCAGCAAGGAGTTTTACACTCAAGAAATGAGCGTTCTGAAATGGGAGCACTGCTTAGCACCCTCGCATGGAAATCCCATGCATATGAGGGCATGAAGCAAAACAGTACTCCCTGAGGCAGAGAGCTGTGCTGGCCAAATGCAGGCTTTCTTAGCACTGAAAACTTAATTCCTTAGTCAGAGATTGAGTCAAGTTTCCAGTGCTACTGCACTGGCACTTAAAAACCTTTAAAAACATTTTTTAAAAATATAAAATGTCTAGACTTATGTTTACCGCCGCCACTTAGAAAGGGTAAATTTATATTTACCTGCATAAGTGGCGGCAGCAGCAGCTCATGGGACTGCATTGTCTGAGACGTCCCCTTCCCGAGTTAAAATGTGCATTCAGCTTGTGCTGAAACTACATTTTACATTCAACATGCTTTTTTTTTTTTTTTAACTCCCAGTGCATTTGCATAGCATTAGCTTACTGCATCAGAAGTGTCAAAAAAGAATTTTAAAACGAGTATTAAAACTGCTGAAAACCAGCAGACTGTTTTATTATTGCATTGGCCTAACAGAGAAGAGCCCATGTTTGTGTGTGCCTAAGAGACAGGTCTGGCAGACAGAGCACATTGTCTTTGCACAGTGCACTTTCCACTGTTCATGGTGCCACCTGGCGGCCGCAGATATGATAGTGTGATTGGCCGACACAAGCTTTTTGTGTGGGTGTGTGTATATATAGATAGAGATAGAGATTTGTTCATTGTTTCAATTCAATAGTCTTAGCATTCCAGTTGTATATCAAATGCAAAATTTAGGTCTAATCATTGATTCTAATATTTCAATCAACGCCTGCAATGAAGTCTATTGTAAAATCATCCTTTTATAAGTTACGTATGCTTAGGTGACTTAGGGCACTCCTGGAGCCATAGGACTTTGACTTCTCCAGGCTATCGTTCTGATTGGTCTGGATTACTGTAATTCTTTGTATGCGGATTTCTCTACCTGTGCTATTTGAGCATTGCAGATTGTGCACAGCTCCGCAGCCCTGGATTAAATACTATTACCCCTATTTTGTCATCCTTGCATTGGTTGCCAGTCGAGTGGTGGATTCAACTGAAACTGGCGTCACTAACTCATAGACTTCTGCATAATGACTCAATTCCTTGGATCAATTCTGTACTGCATGTATATGTCTTCACGCTCCTTAGGATCGGTGCACAAAAATGTTTTTTAGAGGTCCCTTCTCCAGAGCTAGCCCATCTGGATGTCGCAAGAAAGCCTTTTCCATGGCTGAGCTGCTACTCTGTAAGTCTTTTCCAGAACAGCTGTGGTCCATACCCTCTCTGAAGTCCTTCAAAAAGTTCTTGAAAACCTATTTATTCGCACAGGCGTTTAATAATGAAACCTCTTAAGACAGCACTTTCTTATGAGCAGTGCAGACCAGGTTTTGCCTGTTTTGTTGTGTGTTTTTTGTCAGGTCTCTACTCTTGTAATTTTTAATTTGTGCATGTATTTTATTGTACTGCACTTGAACATTTTTTGTATGAGTGTGGTTAAATTCTTGTAAATAAATATGATTCTTCAGGGCATGGAGCATGGACAAGCCTAAGTTCAAATATGAGCAAGCAGAATCGGGCTCAGTACTCACAGCAAGTCCAGTCCCAAGATCAAGGTCTACAGATTCACTTCCACAACCTCAGATCCAGTTCCAAGGTCAAGTGAAAGTTATCCACAGATAACTCAGCAGGTCTACACAGTATTGTTTTAGCATTTTGCCCTTTTTGTTGAAGATAACCCTTAACTAGGGAATCCCACTTGTGTGAATTTGGTGACCCGTTTGTGTTCAGAGAATGCAAAGTTGCTTACTTGTAACAGGTGTTCTTTGAAGATAGCAGTGCACCAATCACATAGACCTTTCCTCCTCTTTTGGAGCAGTTCTTCTCTAGTAAAAGCTCTGTTGTCGGAGCTGAGGAGCACAGTGGAGCCACAGCATTTTGGAAGCTCCAATGCATGTACAAAAAAGGCCTTTAGGCCTTAAAAGCTCTAAACAAATGTCTGCTCAGCAGAGAGATCCACTTATCTGCTGTCTTCAGACATCTGTTACTGGTAAGCAACTTTGCTTTATTTATCATCTCATCACAATATTATTATTATTATTTGGATTTAGCTCACACCTATTTGTTGGTTGTTCGATGAGAGTGCTTACAATCTGAGCACCTTATTTACAATGCATTTTTCTCATAGACACAGAACGGGAGAAAACCTGTGCATCCCTGAAGGCTTGAAGGATGGTGTAATATTTCTGCATGGGGATAATGTGCACAGAATTGCAGTTACTGCCATAAGCAAATTGCTGGGCAAACTAGGCAGATCATTTGGTCTTTATCTGCTGTCATTCCTATGTAACTGTATAAATGATCCCCTAAGTTTGTATCTGAAGCAATGGAGGGTTAAGTGACTTGCCCAAGATTATGAGGAGCATCAGTGGAAGAAGTAGAATTTGAATCCGGTCTTCCCTGGCTCTGTCTGCTACTCTGACCACTAAGTTGCTACCCCTCACCAAAATGTATAGAATAGATTTTAGTGAATCAAATCTTTCTAAAACAAATGTGAAAGTAGAGTGATGGAACTTAAAATGAACAAGAACTAACAGACAATGAAATAACACATGCACGTAATATCCTACTTGAGCTTATAAGCCCATCTAACAATCAACCATTTAGAAAAGCTGCCCGAAATAGCAAAGCCTTGAACTTTTTCCTAAAGATACTATAATTGTGGCCTGCAAATCTGCTGGCAAAGAATTCAACATTAGCGGCCCAGCCTCAGAGAAAGGCATGACTCTGTGTATCCTTTAAATGGACTGCTTAATAGATGGAACAAGCTAGTAGACACCCATGGGAGGACCGCAGTGTCCTAAGAGGGGAGTATGGCATTAACAACCTAGTTAGAAATGCAGGTCCCTCTCTATAAACCTGACACAAGATCTTAAACTTGATTTTTTGACCAGTGGGCAGCCAGTGCAACTGTTGCAATATTTGTCGAATGCTCTCTAGCCTATCCAGAACCACGCGAGCCGCTGAATTTTGAAGTAGCTGTAAAACCCTCATGCAGCACTGAGGAAGACCAACAGAGAGAATTACAGTAGTCCAGAGGAGAGACTACAAAAGTCTGTACTACTGTACAAAAGTCTTCCATTGCTAAAATAAATCTAAGCGGACATAACATTCTCAACTTAAAGAAAGCATATCTTTAACATGGCCCATATCTGGGGTTTAAAGACAGCTTGGCATCAGTTAGAACTTCTAAATGTCTGCGACAGCTACATAATGGTTCTTCTCTCTAGTTTTATACCATACAACTGTCCGGTGGAAGGAAACGACTCACATGGACTTATATCCTAAAGAGATTATGAGATAAAGCCAAAAGTCACCAAGGGGTTACCACTTACAGGAAAATAGAGCTGAGTCATCTGCATAGACCTTATATTGCAGGCCAAAGTTATCTAATACCTGACAGGGGTTGAAGATAAATGTTAAACAGAACTGAGGATATGGATAAGGCAGAACCCTGTGGAGCCCCAGCCTGAATCAACTGCCAGGAAGAACTATTTTTCCCAGTACAAACTTGCTGCTATCAGCCAGAAAGAAAAGACTGAAACCAATGGAGCAAGTCCCTCCTATACCTAAACTGGACAACCTACCTTGCAGTAATTGAATGTAATCCACTTTGAAGTGCCAAAAAGTGGAATATTAAAACAAAATATCTGATAAATATGGCTACTCTACTGAAGGCGGATGAAATATTGAGGACATCCAGATTAATCAATCCACCCAGCTCCATTTCTCTTAATAAAAAATCATTAAGAATCAGCAACAGCCTTTCCATACTGTGACCAGTCCTGAACCTACACTGATATATTCAGTTATGAATTTGCCCAACTGAACCAGAGCAGTTTTTCTAAAACCTTTGCAATAGAGCATATAGATCCCGGACTATAATTAGAGAAACAGGATCGGATGTGCACTTCTTGGGTAGAGGTCAAACTGCAGCTTGCTTCAGCTTCTCAAGAACCATTCCTTCCGTGAGAAAAAGATTAACAAATCACTCAGCCCTGCTGCCAACGTTTGCCTAAAACTGTAAAGAACCCAGTAAGAACAGTCATCCAACATAAAACCAAAAGATTTCATCTTAATCATGATACACGTTTCAGCTTTAGAAACATGTTGAAATTCCGACCATATTGGGGGTGATATTTGCATATGACACATTAGATCCTCAGAGCCTTGAATAAACAGCTTTCCACCCGGGCTTTGCACCTTGGTCTCACCAAAATCAGAGGAGCCTTGATAATCCAGTCCCCACCAGCAACCAAGTCTGAAGTACTTAAAAGATGTTGCATTACAGTGAAAACCTCCAGTGGGCGGTTTAGAGGCCTGAATACGAGATTGAAAAAAAAAAAATTCTTTTCTCTAGATCATAAATTCATGTCTCTTTCCGAACTCAGCCCTGTACTGAGAGGAGTGTGGGTTTTGCGCCAGCCATTCGAATTGCTGCATTTCCCACTTTTTCCAAACTTTCTTGGTTAAACCACAGCACTTGCTGGTGCTTCTGTCACTCTGTTCCAGATTTCGTGGGAGCTACCTTTTGCCAGGGTCGTACTCAAAAAGCTCGAGAAAACAAAGCATCCAAGGCCGTGCCATGCTTTGTTGAACTTAAATAGATCCATAATGCCACAGCTGGTATTCTCATCTATATTGACTGGCTTTTCAGAAGCCCTGGTTGTAAAGATGAGAGCTCAAATGGTGATCTGACCACATGACTGTTTCCACACACAGGTTCATGACCAAATCAGTGCACCCTGGAGAAGATATAAGATGTTTTTTTCTGTGTCATTGCTTTCTGGGCGAGGAAAGGGAATATTTAAGAGAATGTGCCATTAGCTACATAGTGGCCTTGCTGCTGTGCTAACTCAGATCCCGGAGGCAGGATGGACTTGGTATGCTGGCTTTAGGTTTCTGTTTCTGCCTGTGATGAATGGGCTCAGTTATAGCTTGTGCTACTGAGAGGGACTGGAATATAATCATAACCTCTCTTACAAAAGTGGCAGCACTGCATACATGCCTGTGTCACATAATACAGCAGTCCAGCTGACAAGACATGCATTTAAAAGTTGGTGAGTTTATTTAAATCACAGAACTGTATCATGTAAGTGTCAGTGATACTGTAATTAAGAGCTTCCTAGCTTGCCTCTATGCCATTTTGTGCTTGCCTATTTTTTCCAAAATTGAATTCTTAACTTTCTTTTTTCCAGCAGAAGATAGATCGGAAGCAGCAGTTAGTGCATCACCTGGAAGCATTGGGAGCATTAATATGTCTATTGAGATCAACGGCACAATGTACACAGGTATGAAACAGACAACATTAAGATATAATTATTCCTATAAAAGCAGGAAACTGCCATAGACTTGTACATGTTGTTCAAATCCACACCCTTGGTATTGCATGAATCAGCTATAATGTGTGGGTGGCATCATCTGACCATGCAGACGTGGACCCAGCTCTCGGGGTGCAATAAAGATTTCCATATGTGTGTGCTGCCTTGTGAGTCCCTCTGTTTTCCTTCGTCCAAGCACGGGCATGTTCCCAGTTTCTCTCAATATTTTTTATTTTGGCCTTGTTTACTGCCTCATTGCAAACATATTTTCTCTTACTGCTGTCTCAGAAGCCCCTCATCAGAACTTTTCAGTCTTTTTAAAAGGAAATGGAGAAATCCAAGGCCAAAAAGCTTATGGCCTGTGCTTTGTGAGTATCATATGTCAGCCACAGAGACACACATTCTATCTGATATTTCTATCTGAACTGGAATCATGATGCTTCCAACTGTTACAGTTCTGGTTGGATGTCCCCAAGAGTGCGGCAGTACCCTGCCAGGAAGATGGAAGCACTGCGGAAGACACCATGCAATTAATTAATTGAATTTGATTTATATTCTGCTTTTCAGCACGTCTAAGTGGATTATTTTCGGGTACTGTGGGTTAAGACCCCAGAGCCTCTCTGCACAGTCAGGCAGTGCAAGAGCAAGGCGTCATAGGATTCTTGGCACCACGAGAAGCTGAGGAGAGATATTATATTAATTATAGACCTATTTCTATCAACACTTTCATAGCCAAAGTGATTTGAGGCCATGGCCTATAAACAACTTCAAAAATTTTGGTTGAGCTTTAGGCCTAAACACTCAACAGAAAACCTTCTCAGATCTAATCTAGACAGCTTGATCAGAGGCCTTGACCAAGGTAAAGAATTTATTTTTGTCCTATTGGACTTGTCATCAGCCTTCTATAATATTGACCACAATATCCTTACTCAATGGTTACCGGAAATAGGTATTGCTGGTTCAGTTTTATCTTGGTTTCATTTCTATCTTTATTTAACATCTGTTTGAAACCAATTTGAAAACTATCTGATCTAAAGTTAGATTATTCTTTTTATGCTGATGATAATCACTGTTTTTTCAAGTGCATCCTGATGTGAGCACAACTTTGGGGCTTTTTAATCTATATATTTGAATGTGTAAAGAGGTGGCTTCACCACAATAAGTTGTCTCTTAATATCAACAAAACTGAGATTAGATTGAGTCAACGCCCATCTTTAACGTTTCCATTAACTTTTCATTTTGAAGGATTTAACATCCCTTTTGTCAAAAAAGTAAAAACTTTGGGTATATTGCTGGATGCCAATCTCTTTAAAACTATACATTAAAGATGATGTAAAAAAATATGTATTTTGAGAAAAATTAAACAGTATTTGGAGATTTGATTTTACAGGCCCTGGTGCTTAATGGTTTAGAGTACTATAATTCACTCTTTCTTGGTCTACCTCATTATACGATAAAGTCTCTGCAGATGGTTCAGAACTTTGCAGCCCGTATCCTCACTAAGACTCAAAGTATTTCTCTACTCCATTGCAGTGGCTTCCAATTGCTTGGAAAATCCATTTTAAAATTCTGATAGTGTTTAAAGCACTAAATAATGATTCTGCATTAAGTATTAGCTCATTACTGAAAACTTATCCTGTGAGAGCACTGCAGTCAGCAGATAAAATACTTGATATTCCAAATACTCGGCTAACCAGATTAACGAAATCAAAAGAATATTTTTTAACAATGGCTCTGACACTGTGGGATAGCCTGCCTGAGCCTTTAAGGAAAGAAACTTGTTTAAAATCATTTAGGAAACAGCTTAAAACTTTCCTTTTTCTCAGAGGCTTTCAGGATACTTACGTAATTTTATATAACATAGCAAAGCAACATATTTTGTCTGTTCTTATTCTTTATTATATTTTATCTTGTTTTATTTTATTTTACTTTTTATGTTTTAGTGGTTTTTATCCTTAATTTATTTTATTTTAAATTTATGTTTATGTATATTACAAGTTTTATTGTAAGCTACCAAGGACCTTGGATTGAGCAGGGTATAAGTATTTAAAATAACTAAATAAATAGAAATACCTGCCACCTCCCTGGAGAGTTGACAGAAAAATAAACATGATGGCAGAAAAAGACTGTATGGTACATCCAGTCTACCTATCCATCTTATTTAGCATTTAGATATCCCATGTCTTTATCCCATTCTTTCTTGAATTCTGATACTGTTTTTGTCTCCACCACTTCCATTGGGAGGCTATTCCATGCATCCATCACCAACTCTGTAAAGAAATATTCCCTAAGATGACTCCTGAATCTACCCCCTTTCACCCTCCTCTCATGACCCCTTGTTCTAGAGCCTCCTTTCCACTGGAAACCTTTGAGATATTTGAATGTCTCTGTCATATCTCCCCTATCTTGCCTTTCCTCTAGGGTATACATATTTCGATCTTTGTCAGTACTCATATGCTTTATTACAAAGACCACTGACCACTTTAGTAGCCACTCTCTAGACCGATTTCATCCTGTTCATATCCTTGACTATCTTGCCTTGTGAAAAGATTGAGTGGCTAATGAGGCAACACACAAGGAACTCCCGCATATACTCAGTAAGACTTTTACTGAGCTCTGAGAGCTTGGTCAATATTAGCAGCGTCGAATGGTGTTACCCATGCTTTGGCTAATTTATCTTGCTGTCTATGGAGAACTCTGTTTACAGGTAAACCAATTTGCTTTATTATTTATTCAGTTTGATTGACCACCCTTCAATAATTTCATCAGAGTGGTTTATGATACAATCCAATATACTATATAGACAAAGTGACACAACTAAAATACATTATATTTAAATCAAACAATTACAATACAGTTTTCAAACTACTACAACAGAAAAAATATTAAAAACCAAGTTAACCTAGTTAACCTAAATTGGTTACAACTCGTAAACCTGTGAAAAGAACCAGGTTTTTAAATGCTTGTGAAATTTAGATAATTCTATTCCTTTCTGATCACTATTGCATACTGTTCCATATATCCTCAATAAAGGAGTAGGCTGATAAGCACACACATGACTGAGCAGGAACTGTGGTTCCCCAGAGGCCACAGCTTTATGAAAAAAATAGAGTATTTTAAATCTAATTCTATAGTTGATAAGGAGTCAGTGTAGCTCTATAAATAAGAGAGAGACCAAAGGAGATTTTTTTGCACTAACAAAAATTTGGCTGCTGTATTTTGAATTAGCTGCAACCTCCTCACCTGGTGAACCATACAATCCTGATATTGTGTACATTACAGTAATCCATCCTGGTAAGGATTTCTCATAACAGCAAACACATGAAGTCACTCATGCTTGCAGAAGCTAGCAGGATTATAGTGGGTGTGTTCCCTTGAGGCATGCGTTTGTGTGCATGGAAGCACATGAATAATTGTACAAATCTCATATATACCTCTCAGATCTATTGCTTATTATGCTTAACATTCATATATGTGTGTGTGACATTGTGACAAAGACCACAGTATGCATAAATGTAGGTATGAGAAGATGAGAGAGGGAAACAAATGTAACCTTGTACTAATCAAAGGTAAATAATTTACAAAATCAGAATGCTAGCGGAGGTGACATTTAAATCTGAGAAGGGAAGAAAAATAGCTGGTAGTACAGCAATGATGCCTGCTGGCCAGAGAGGCATCACTAAGTATAAGTCTCAATGGATACTTCCTGACTAGTGAGCGTTCCTCGTTGTTATGGTTTGGTCAGTTGCACAAAGTAAAAAAGAAAATAGGTAATAAAATAAATTTACAAAAAATTATTGCATTACAAAAATGTTGTACAGTTTCACTGTCATGTCTCTAGTGCAAACTAACCCAGTTCAATAGTGCCTGAAATTTGGTACTTTCTGACTATCATTATATTGATGAGCTCAGTCCTTTCCTTTGTGGTCTGCATCCCAGTCGACAGTAAAATGGTAAGACTGGGCCTTACTTTAATCCCAAATGTTTTTATTGGGTTTTTTTTCCTGAAGACCAGCAGCTCACTGTAGTCACACAAGTGAAGTTGCATGATTGCACTCGGTGTATTTAACATGCATGTATGGGATTTCCTGCTGTGCTGCGGCCCCTCTGATCCCCTCAGTTCATTTTTGTCTATTGAAGGCGTCAATGGTGTCCGCTTTAGAGGTCCTGCTTCTTCACGTTTTTCTCCATTCCTAAAAAAAAACAAACCTTCCCAGTACGTACAGGATCAGTCCAGATCCTATCTGCTGGTAGGGATACACAACCCACTTCTCTGGACTGATCCTTAGTACTACTGGAATGAAAATTAGCAGGTAAGAACCAATTGTCTTTTATTTTTCTGAGTCAGGTGAATATCATCAAATCATAAAATATAACTTTCACAAAACATGACATTTTTTTTTCACCATGTCAGAGAAGCAGTCTTCAAGATGTGCCCCAAGTATAAACATGACTGCCTATAACAAAGTGTGCCATAAATGTTTGCAGCAAGGACACAACGCCTCAGCAGTTTGGGGCTAGAAGATTAGGCTGCTCACCTAGTTTGCCAAAAGAAAAGTCCCATTTCATGAAGCGCTTGATGGCAAAAGTTTGACACACAGAAGAAAGAAATGCATGAATGCTGGTGCTGAAGCCATCTCAAAGGGCACCTTAACTTCTGGTTCCTCAGCCAGAGGATAGGCCCAGTAGCCTGAGACAAGTCTAGCTCCAGCTGAGACAAGGGCTTTGTACACTTGTGCATGGAACTGAGAAGGCAAACGGGGCACTTCTTCAATGCATGGTTTTGTGAGCATATAGGTGAAGGGGCTTTCACACCATCCATAGTAGCCATGAGGTGAGCTTAGCCTCCCATGCTAAGTTGTCAATGTATCAGTATCTAGAGGTCTATTCAGAAGTCTTTGGCACTGATCTCCGAAGAACTGTGGAGGACAAGTTTCCCTGTGAGGCCAGGCCCTATACTATCATATGCAATCTTTGAGACAGATGGACAGAAGGATCGGAGGAGGCACTTGCTCGGTGCATCAAGTGTGTCAAAATTTAAACGAGGAGTTTGATGCTCCTTGATGTGTCACACAGCCTACCCCTTAGTACCCAGCATGCTGGTATCAGTGTAGGTTTAGTGCTCAAAGCCTGTTTTTGAGAAATCTGAACAGAGTCAAAGCCATGAGGGGTTCAGAGTGGAAAGCCTTGGTTAGCCTCGATGCCCCAGGAAACAATGTTTAGGTTTCATGCTTCTTTGGCTCCAGTGTTGGCTCTCTCTCAGACTTTCTGAATCAGAGTCTAAACAATCCTACAGCTTACATGTCAAAAGTTTTGTTCCGAAGAGAAATACGCTTCTGACCTTCATTCAGAGCCCGTCTCTGCTATAGGCAGAGAATAGATCTCCTAAAGATAAGGTCCTTTCTCTCTCATTTAGAAGATTTATTTTATTTATTTTTAAGCTTTTAGAGACAGTCGTATAAGTACGGACCATTACATGGTTTAAAATAAGGCACCCAATGATTACAATATAAAAATTAACAGTGCCGTTCTAAAACATCTAATACAGTGTAAAAATTTAAAAAACAAAACCCATGTCTTGTATCATACCTATACTTAAAATCTATAAAATATCATATAAAATCATAAAAATAATATTAAAACTAAACTTTTTAAACTATCAAAGCAAAATTCTCACATAAAAGCTAGATGGTTAAAGCTATTCCTTTTGAGTTGGACGTAAAGACTGAGCCCAGGGTTCTAACTCTTATCCTCAAATAACTGAATTCCCCCAAAGAGTGAGTGCCTTTCAGGATGTACAAAAGAGGATGGTATATGCTGTGCACATTATATTTCCTGTTAGTAAGAAGGTGAACAGCAAGTACTGTGTCCAGGCAGACCAAAGATTTGATAAGCCCTAGCTACCACACAAGAGCACCGTTGTTAAATCCACAATAAAAAGGGCCTGGAAAGCAAGAACTCATACCTCTGTTTCCCCAGGATGGGATTCTAGGATCTGCACATTTTTAGGATGAAGCATTACAGAATGCTGTACTCCAATCCTGCTAAATCAACATGATGCGCAGCATCTTGGAAGCGGCTCAAATTCACCCAGTTCCTCAAGCTATTGGAGACTATTGAGGCATGCCAAAAGTATTTGGTCCATATGAACAATTGTGCTTTTGAGACTGCAACAAAAGCATCTGCTATGAACACTGATTGATGCCTGCAGACATCAGGAAAGTCATACAGAAAAGGCTCATAGACATGGCATGCAGTGGGGGGATAATTTCTTCAGAGATACAGTCAAGGAGGCAGCACACTTCAAACCCTAATCCCTGCCATTTCTGAACCACCTTCCACATTCCTGATGTTTCACATTGGATTGCCTCGGAACCAGAGCTTTGCTGACTGCTTGTCCCAGACAATGGGCTTCAAGGCCTTCCCATTGTGATTAGAGATACTCTAAGCCCCATACAACCATCCAGTCAAAACCAGGATCGGGTTTATGACTGGAGCCAAAGCAGATAGCTGGTATTCCAGACTCCGTTCTGGAGTCTCTCTTTCTAGAAGGGAGGCTGAGATATTTGGTAAACCATTGATCTGGGTCCTCTGGATAGCAAAGGATGGTTACAGATTACATCCCTCCAACTTGGCTTTCCAGAAGAACATTAGTGCTCATTCGACACCCAAACCTGCCCAGGTTGAAAATCCTTTCTTTCATGCAGAGCATCTGTTCCACTTTGTTCTGTTTACTCCACATTCTTCCTGGTCCCCATAAAAAGCTTGAGGATTCTGTCCTAGACATAAGAGCCTTAAATAAATCCCTGAAAAATAAAAAAAAGTTCAAGTCAATTGTTCCTTCCAACTATTTTTCAAGGGCCGCATTTCTTCAAAGTAGACCCAGGCCCTTCAGTCTTTGGGCTGCAAGAAAGTTGTCACTTTCTACCTTCTATAGACTAAAACATAAACACCCACTCAGCTTGTTTGGTTTGACACAAATGAGCCTGGGATGTCGGGGACAAAATAGACCATGGATAAGAGATTACCTCTCCTCTTGTTATGGCTAGGCAGGCTTGACATTAGAGGGACGTGTTGGGGCCCTAGCAGCACGAGTTGGCCTGATTAGGAGATTTGCAAGGCTACAATGTGGAGTTCAATCCACACGTTACTAGCAGGTATGAATTATCCGTTCTCCATGGCCGCTCGGGGATAGAGCCCAACTCTTTCCCCCTAGGGCCACTTATACTGATTCAGGTTGTCTTCCCTTTTATAAAAGTCAAACATAAAATATATTTAAAAAGAGCAAGAAACACCTGGGTTTCTTATGCTTTGGTAATCTTGGTAGAGTTCGTTTCCTCCTCCTTCTCCCCCCCCCCCCCCCCCCCCCCCCCCCCCCCCTTTGTTTTTTTTTCCTATTTCTGTTTAGGCTTAGATACTGTCTGCCTTCCCTATAAAGAAAAAAAGGTAACCCAAAATGGTTTACAATTTAGAAACAAGCTGTATTAATAAAACACAATACATAACAGATTAAACATAAAATACATACAAATAATATCAAAGTTTCTAAATAGTGTTGATCACAAGCGCCACGCTCACTGGGGAAAACAAAAAAGGCATTTCGTTATAGTTTTCCGTACGCTTGCCTTATGTAACCAACCATAGTTTGTTTGCCGAGTTATTACTATGAATGACCCGTTGTGAACTCTACATGGAATTACAGTATATAAAATGTCTAAATTAAAAATAAATAACACTCCCTTAGCTAGGGAATGCCACTTGGGGGACTGGTGAACTGCTTGTCTTCCGAGAAAGCAACGTTGCTTACCTGTAACAGGTGTTCTTTGAAGGCAGCACGTCACCAGGTCCCGTTTCTGGAATTGTTCTCCTCTAGACACAGCTCTGCCTTCAGATCTGAGGGGAGCAGCAGGGCTGGAGCAACTTAAGAACACTCGGGCAAGCTCAGTAAAGGCTTTTAGTCCTTTTCAGACAGCTCTGTCTTTTTAGCACTGACCCAGTATCACACGACAGCACTTGTGCGATAGATGGGGTGCTGTGTGTAACTTTGCTGATAGGACATTTTGCGAGATGCCTGCACTTTTGGTACCCCCGCTGAACTTACCTCCGGGTCGGCCTAGGACTTGCATTTCTATTGCTGTCCCATCTGGCACCGTAAGCTTTAACAAGCTTTATGTTCATTAAAATGCTTAGAAACAAAACAAAACAAAAAAAATGCTTTTTCCATTTTTATTGTAGTACAGTCCTTTTTTGGTTTTTTTTGCTTGCCTTGCAGGAGTGCTCTTTGCTCAGAAACCTGTGGTCCAACTAATCGGAGCATCCAGCAGCCAAAGTAGCAGCAGCAGCAGTAGCAGCAGCGGCGGCTCCCATTGCTCTCAGAGCTCTACCTCTTCAAAGGGTGCAGTCGGTGCTGAGCCCTCTACCAGCTGGTCTCTCTAACGGACATCAGGAAGCCACTTCCTCTGGGACATAGAGAGGGAGAGCCAAGCAAGGCGGTACACACATTACCTCATCTCCAGGAACTCGCTCAGACAATTGCCCAAGACCTTTTCCTTGGGCTGTTATTTTTTTTTTGGGGGTGGGGTGGGGGGGGGGGTGTGAAGAGCCTCCAGTGAAATTTAACATCTGGGCCCTAACTAAATCCACAGAGGCATTTTGCATTGACTGGTCCTCTGACAGTATTCGTGTGAGAGAGAGAGAAAAAAAAAAAAAAGCAACCCTTTACATTTAATAACACAGGCGCGATGTTGACATTGTAGAGGTTCAGGGTTGTCAAATACCCTCCTACATGTACGCCGAGGGCTTCTCATTTACCTGAAGCCTCTCCTGGGTTTGCTTGATGCTTAGGGACCCTGAAAAGCATTCCTGTCTGCTACAGTTTAGGCTGTTTGCTTTATTGGCAGGAGGTAAACTTTGATTTTGGGGGGGGGGGGGGGGGGGGGGGGGGGGCCGCGGGAATCCTGGACTTCCCAGGATGGACAGGGGTGGAATTGTGATCAGGGATCGCCAGCCAGTGTGGGCAGCTGAGCCCTATGGAACTGTGAGCTGCTTTTGGGAAAGGTCTGTTTGACTGGTTTGACAGCTGCCACTGCTATGTTCCTGGTACAGATGGCAGCTGTACTCAATCAGGGATAGTATACTCTCTAAGGCCTGGATGCCTGGAAAACATGACTGATGCATTGTGATTGTTTTTGGGGGTTGGGGGGGGGGGGGGAGGCGGGGGGAGGGCTAGGGACTGTGAACAGTAGCCCAGTGGGTGTCTTACCTCACCTATTAGTAGAGTATTGACAATCCAGTCGCCTCAGGGCATTTCAGAGATTTTATTGTGTTTTATTGAAACTATTATGTTTTTTTAAGTTGTTTGATGCCAGATATTGTAGAATCAGGGGCCCTTTCACAGGCTTGTCTGTACTAAGATTCGCTTTACATTTTATTGTGGTGACAATGCTTATGATTGGCTGCAGTGGTTTGAACGGGCAAATACACATTGTGCTTTCTCTGCCCTCCAGAGTGGGCAGGAGAGGTTTTGACTCGGGGGCATTAAAATCTTGACCTTCTAGTCACCAGGGCTGATTTGAGACTATGTCCCTTGCAGGTGGAGGGAAGATGTTCTTAGTTAAATCACCTTCATTAGTTTCACAAGCAATTCTGTCTTCAGAATTCAGAAGGACGCTTCATTTGGTGATCAGTCTTGTTCAGTATTCCCATGAGCCTGTCCTAGTGCTGCTATACTGAAGAGAAAATGGAAGCCACAACTGGAAGAGCCCAATTTGCAAAAGAGCTCAAAATGTAATCCTTGGCAAACGAGTGCATCCTTTAAAGCAGTAGTACTAACAAACACGTTTTTTATTCTTTGGGTAAAATTAAGACTGATTTTCGTTCAGCTTTTGATTTAATTCTTCAAAAAGCTATATGGTTTAATGTTTGAAAGCTCCTCTCACGCATGAAGAGTATGAATGGAGAACTTGAAAAGTGGAAACGGTGGGGGGAGATATTTTTTTGAAACAGGGCCATAAAAAAAAAAAAATACGGTAGCTTGTAGGGGACAATTTAAAGACTGTGCAGGGAAGAGTAAAGTCTGCGGGTACTTTTAGCCGCAGACGTTACATCATTTTTCAAAAGGAAACTGTTTCCTTTGCAAACTGAATCTGAAAACTACCTGCGCAGACTTGCACCTGCTATTTGTGTGGGTACTCTTCTGGCAGAATTTAAGCACATTCTTTTGGAAATTTAAAAGCATGCATGTAACTCCTCAACCCACCCCAGCTCTGCTCCTGACCCACCTCTCGCTGTATGCATGTAAATGTATGCGCATACAGGTGAAGCAGTTTTCAAAGGCATCGGTTATGTAGGTAAAGCACTGGTTTAACCCTATAAATGCCTTTAAAAATCGCCCTCACAAATAATAAACTGTTTGAACGTAAAACAAGAGGAATTGATTCATCCAAGAAACAGACAAGCTGCTATTTTGAACATTCTAGGGAAGTACTGCTGCATTAAAGGGTTTTTTTGTATTTTTTTTGCTTGTATTCAAGTGATGTCCATGAAGTGTATAGATGGTTTTGCATCACAAGTGACAAGAATAATCATTTCTGTTTCTGCTGTACGCTCAGTAACTGTGCATTACTGATGCAGAAACCCTTCTCCCATGGATGGAAAAGGGGGTAATGCATCTCTGCATCAGATCTGCATCCCCCTACAGGCACTGAGTTTTGATTGGCTTCATCCTGAGAAGTGGAATCAGCAAGTCAGTGAGAAGCCCCCAGGAAGAGACTTCTTGCTCAGGACTGTCCGTGTCTGCTACATGCCAACTTCTGTTTCCCTCTCTTGTAGGGCTTGTGGTTCAGTAGATGATTTTAAGACCAGTACTTGGTATCATTTTACTGATGTAGCCAGGAAACTCCTACTGGGATATTGGTGTGATAGTTAAATTCAAGGCTTATATAGAGTAATGGGTATTATTCTGGTGTTGCCACTCTTAACTCAATGGTATCCTAACAAGGCAGCCTGTTACCACGTTCCTTAACTTGCAGCTCTGTACAGTGTAGCCTTGGTGCACCAGAAGGCATTAGATGGGAAGTCAGAAACCAAAGGTAGAATTGATAACCACTTAGTGACATGCAGTTAGGTTAGCAGCATCCCCCATCTCTTTATATTCTCCTTCCATCCCTCTGTTTATTTTAAGCTAAAAGAAACTTTTTGAAGCTATCAATATTTGAAGAAAACTACCATGGGGGAATGTGTTTTGGTTTTTTGGGGGGGGGAGGGGGTGTTTCTTTTCATAACACTGTTTTCATGAGGAGAGCACAAGGCTTCAAGGCTCCTAAAAACAGCCTGAGAGAGACCGATCCGAGCACTCTTCATGTCCACTGTTCTCCAATGTCATCGGCGCTTGCTAGAAATGCCAAGAAGCATTGCGACTCCCACTGACCTCAGGACTCTTCCTCGGTGGTGAGCCCTCCACCAGTATCCATAGCTGCATGAGGCTGTGTGATACCACAGAAAATACCTCAGATTTTATGCTTCATGTTTACTTCTTCTTGGACATATTTGCATAATTTTAAACCTTTAGGAGGGGGAAAAAAATTATATATATATATAAATGTATGTGTGTGGAGGGTGGGTGTTTTGCTGACCTTTTTTTCTTTGTAGCACCAAAGAAAATCTAATACTGTGGAATAATCATCGTTTCTAAAGTCTTCGTTTCTTGATGATGATTGGTGGTGTTGCTGCTTTTCCCAAAGGCTCAAACTCCGCTGCTCCTACTCTCAGACACTGCTTCATTTTATCCCCAGCCCAGGACAAGAGCCTCCGCATAAATGCTTTTTTATTTCTGGTTTCTGTTTCCTTCCTGTGCTGACGTAAGTGTTAAACAACTACGTTTTCAAAGGCTTTTCTCCCATTCTGTGTCTATAGAGTAAAAAAAAAAAAAAAAAAAATTCCATTGCCTTTTCCAGGAGTAAAACTAGAGTTGCCGTCTGAAAATACATGGGTATTTTTGTAACACGCATAGACTTGGCTACATAAAATTAGAGGCATTTGAGGTGGGCGTTTAGATGTGCCAAGTGTACTGTATGTTTTCAAAAGGTACGTGCATAGATACCATGCCACTGATGTGCCTAACTATACACCCCCATTTTGGGTTTCTCCTACGTGCATACGTTTAACAACATAACCCAATTTTCAGATTCAGTTTAGGTGGTACCATTTGTTTGAAGATGATCTTGTTTTGTGTGGGCTTAATAGTATGCGCATAGCTTTGCAGTTAGGTGCCCTATTGGAAATGTAGCCTTAAGTGTGGTTTTCAAAGTGCCTGCTGGCTAAGCCAGACCTATCACAATAGGTTTGATGAAAGTTGGGTGCTATCGTGGTGTCTTAAGCAATGGATATCAGCAACACCTGATGCATATACAGATGAAAATGACAGAGTTAAGAAGAGACCATATATTCTGGGAACTATCACACTAATAAGAAAAGGAATTGGATTTGCAGGAGGAGAGAAGCCAACAAGTTGACTTGTTGAAGAAAATAGCACTGCCAATTTAAGAGTCAGCAGTCTTTGCACAGAAAATACTGTGGGATGCAGTGGCTGAAATACTCACTGGGGTGGAAATCCATTTCCTCATGCTGAAAGCTCAAAGGATATAGAGCTTAAATCATTTGTTTTTCTGGTTTTTATACAAAAAATATAAGTAAACAAGTGTCTGCACTGTTTTATCATGGACATAGCAAGCTTATCCTCATGTCGTCAGTTTGGATGCAGAATAGCTTCTCAAATCTTTATATAATGGTCATCCTCTAGTAAGCAGGAGTAAATCACTGGGACTCGCTTGTCGTGAAGCCTGCAGAAAATGTGGTTTGCAACTTAGTATTTTCATCTGTCTTCAGTGGCTTTCTTATGTAGACACCAGATGTGAGGGCTCAGTAGCCATCAAAGGCAGACATTTTATTTGATCAGTCGATTCAAGGAAGTATTACATAAATGTATTCCCAGAACTTAAAGCACTTCTCTGCGATTGGAATACAGTGATGCAGTGAACCATCACGGATGCGATTGATGTTATAGACTCTGTTCCTTTATCCCTGCACTGCAGTAGTCAAACCAAATCACATTCGACAGCACCAGCACAAGTTAGTTTTATATATTTGTAAACAAAAATATCACTCATCTATGATACTTGGGGTTTATTTTTCCTGCTCACTTGTGTAAGAAGTTTCCATTACAATGAATGTGGTTCCCCCCCTTTCCAAGTTGTAGATACAGTTTTCCCAGCTCGATTATTTAAAAATAAGACCATTATGTAATGGGCAACCATCATGGATTGTCATATTTTTATTTGCTCTTGTTTGAGTTCTTCAGCTTTGCCTTCTACAGAAGCCCACATCTGTAATTAAGAACAATGGCTTAGAGAATTAACAGTATAAAGTTCCTCCATCCATCTTCCCTACTTCTTGGTGTGAGTTCAGCAGCACTAAGGTAAAGCAGAAGGTTTGGGATGGAGCTGCAGGAAGGTGAGGGGGAGTTTAAGCAGTGACAGACTAATTTTCATCTTTGCAGCTGTTGACATGTCTAGAAGCCAAATCACCCGCTGCAAAGATGAGAATTTGTCTGTCGCTGCTTAAGAAATTCTTCCTCCCAGACCTGAGAGCGACAGCAGGTTGTGAAGGAGCTCGGGCCAGAGGAGCTATCCTAACGCATGCGACTCCGCACCCCGAGCCTAGGATCTTGCGTTAGCTTCAACCTTGATCCGTATTCCTTCAGTCTTCTGCCACAGTCGGGACCAGGACTGGCCTACGTTCTGAAAAATAATCCACAGGATGGGTGGAGAAAAGAAGGTGTTCCATGGGGCCTGTAAAAGACTTCATAGGCCATATGTTTGATGCCTCTGGTGGAAGCTGTTCAAGCTTTTAGTGGAAGCACAAGTAGGGTCAAGCAAATCAGGCAACAGTGGATTTCTGACCTGTCTAAGGTAGAGCTAAGTTGTAGCAGAATCTGGAATGGCCCTAACTCCAGCACATGAGTATTTGTTTCATATCGCAGAGCTGAGGTAGTATGTTATTTACACCTTGTTATATTGTATGAACCCAGTTCTAATGCGGGCTAATAAAACGCCATTTAATGTGCATTAGACAATATTTTCAAAAAGTCAACCAGTAAAGACTTTCACCGTGATGGGGAAAAGGCAGTTCTTGTTGATGTTGGCTTCATCCCACTGTAGCATTGAGGAAATGCCTGACCTAGATCATTAAATTATCAAAGAGAACTAAACATGAAAAAAAAAATAAATTGAAAAAACTGGACTGTCCCAAAAATCTGTTGTCCCCCTTTTTAATTCTCTGAAGAGGATCCAAAATGTTTGTTTTGTCCAAAACCGTGCATACGGAAGAAGTGAGAAATCTCTCCAGCAGAGATGGAGCGTCAGCTTTGTGCATGCATCGTTGAAGGAAATCATGATGAGTTTGTGCTTATCCATCGCATTCACAGAAGCAGAATGGCAGAAAACGAGGCCACATACTGATCAGAACTGGTGGCATAATGTTTCTCTGAAAATCAGTGCCTTTCTGAGGACTGCATAGAGATGCTTCATTCATGTTTATACTGTCTTCCAAACAGTATTTTGAAGCTTTGCTTTTTCTATCTTAAGCTGCCGTGATGTCCCAGTAAGTTTCTCTTTTTTTGGAGCTTGCTGGAACTCTCAGCTAATTCACCAACTGGACAGAAAGTCATCTTATTGATGAGTAGAGTAATCCTAGCAGATGCGCACCCTGGTTTTTGCATCACTGGAGGAGAATGTTACAATTTGCTACCCTAGAAAGCTCAATGTAGTAGTAAAGTACAAAATTAGGCACAAAGGGAGTTCAATCTCCATTCTGCTACTGACCATGGGACCTTTGGACAAGTGACTGTATCTTACTATTCCTTAGTTTACCCAGTTGTAATGTCTTAGTTTTAGAAGCATTATTCCTGTACCTCTGTCCTTTTTGTTAAACTTTCACATAGTATGCCACAAGTGCTAAATTAGTTACCAGAATATCCACTCCGGATGTAACTGTCTTTATGTGACTGGGTTAAGTAACAGTTTGGGTGAAAGGTGCTATATCCATGCTAATTTTTTAAGCAGCTATCTTGGGAAATGTTCTGTTACCAAAAAACTGCAAATGGCATCATCTCAACTGGTTCCCATTTGCCCACCTTGCTAGGAACATCAAGTTGGTATGATGGACATACAATGGTAATGATGCTAGGATCATCACTAATAGTATATTGTGTGGGCCAATCGTATACATGTTTGATAGCTTCACCAGCAGGTAGAACTATCTACTGTCTCTCAAAAACGAACTAATAGTTTGATTACTATTTCCAGCTGGTTACACTTTTTGGAAATGTTTCCCACTTTATTAGGTTATTTTCATGGAAAAGGTTCAGGTATACAAAATGTGTGGTACTCAGGGGGTTTTCATTTTTTCTGAACGGCCTCTGTTCTGTCTGAAGTGTAGCATTCTGGGATTTTTCAGAGGATGGCTGCCCCTAGTGGTTTAGAGAGCATATAGGTCCAGGGAGAGTTAAGTAGCTGTAACCACTGCTCAATTTCCATGACCAGCACAAGCAGACATTTTACTGGTTGCAAATCCACAAGCAGACATTTGGAGTTGACCAGTAACTCACTTATGACAGACTTAGTGAGGCCTCTAGTTTTCAAGTAATTCAAGATATAAATATATATATATATTTATACAGCTGTCAGTTTGGGTATTGTTGAAACTATTGGAGATATTTTTATATTTGACATACATGTGATGAGAGCACTGAAGGCAATTTTAAAGGCCTGTGGGAATGATTAGCAGGATGCATCAAGGTCAAGTCATTGGCATATCTAAGTGTGCACTCGATTTCACACAGTGGCCAAAGACTAGAGTTTGTCATGGAAGTATGCGTTGAATTTCTTAGATACTGTTGTATTTGTGAGTAAATTGTGAGCATATTTGTTGCATAAAACACTTTGAATGTGCTATGAGACATTACCATTTTGAAAAGTGAAGAGACACTTTTCAGTTTTGATCAAAAGCCTCCACAGCTTGCTTTGTTGACTTGCTTCATTTTATCCTCATCTTATCTTTCTGGGTCCAGTTGAGACCACCTGTCACCACTGCTGTTATATTTGAGAAAAGGGTTCTGTGCAGATGCATCATAGGACCATGTTTTGTAGCTCTACCTTTCTTCCCCATTACCTCCTCTCTTCCTGGTCTAAGTGATTTGCAACAAGGTGATGGCTGTGTGCCAGAGGCATTGAACCAAGGCTCTTTCAGAAACCCAGAATCAAGTGCTGCATGCTCTCAGGAATTGTGAGAACAAGTATGTTAGCGCGGGCCAATAGTCTTGCTAAGCAATGATACCAGAAATGCCTACCTTTTTGGGGTTTGATAGAATGATCTCCATATTTAAGCTGGCTAGAGATGGGAGGAGGCAGTTTGCGTCTCCAACCCAGGCTTCCCATATGCTACCCTGGCTTTTTTGTAATGCTGTAGAAGGATAACGTTCTCATTTTTTCTTTAAAACTTGCAATTACTATGATCACCATGCTAACCTGATCCATATTGATGATCTCACAAAAAGAGTTTCAAGCACTCAGGTAATTTACATGAAGTATAGCATCTGAATTCAGTGTTTATGTTAATTTACTAATTTCAGTTTTAAGTGAGTTTGTATAAGTAGAACAAGTACTATGTTTTTTAAAGGATATTTAAATTGGCTCTCACATGCCCTTATCTGAAAGCATAAGGTTTTGTACTCGTTAGTAACAGCCTTTTTCATCACTGTTCTCAGGGGTGACCACTGTAATGTTGTGCAGACTGTCTACCTTGTAAAAACTATTATATTTGGCAGTGCAGCCTCATTAGGTCCTATTTGCATGAAAGCAATAACCCCCAACAAGTTTTCTGGTTACATCGTCCATACACACACCTTGGGGCAAAACTCAAGTGCCTTCACACTTCAAGCAACCTGTATGTTTTAAGTGCAACCAGCTTTCTTGGAGGGCTTTATTGCCTTCATAAAATAGGTCAAAATTAGTTTTTCTTGGGGGGAGAAGTACTAAATACTAGGGATGTGCTTTCATTTTTAACATATATTGTTTCTAAACAAAAATAAAATAAATTCATGAAATTGTTTTTTTTTTAATTGTTCATTTAGTGCGCACCATTTTTTATTTAGTGCATTCTGTTGTTAGTGCACACTATTACAGTACAAATAGTGCCCACTAAATTGAAAAATAGTGCACATTAAATGAAAGAAAACAAAAGGGGGGGGAATAAACAGTTTTTTCTTTTTTTTTTTTTTACCTATAAAAAAATTAAAATACCCCAAGACGTTTTTTAAAGGCATCCCCTGAAGTGCTGTTTTCCTTTAACATATGAAGTGTGGAGAACTAAGTTGAGTGCAACTTGATGATATAGATGGGATGCACTTATTTTTTTTTTTCTTAACATAGGCAACATATAGTGCTGGGTCTTTAAAACGTAGTATTCTACAGTTATTCACTGTAGGTTGCAGATAGTCAGGCAATTCGCCATTGACATAAATGGCTTGGAAGGACATTTGAAGAGACAGCCCTGTGTGGATTTTTAAGCTGTGCATTCTTTTTGTGCTGTCAGGGAACTGGTATGATTCTTTAGAGGGGGGGGGGAGTATATTAATTTATATATGCTGTAATCAAGAATGTGCAAATGCATAAAAACCAGTCACAAACAAATTAACACATTAAGTCCAAGAGTAGGTAAATGAATTTAATAGAAGCTGGCCATGCGTTTGATACTGTACATTTGTTTAATGATGAGCCAACCTTCATGGCTCTTGGAATCTGTGGACTGTATTCATAATGATACAGAACTCTGTATTTCCTAGCGTGTAGCAGAACTCTGTATTAACAAAGGTCAAAATTATAGATTGATTTTTTTTTATTAACTAATACCAAAAAAGTCTAACTTACTCGACTGACGCTTGACATTGACCATACTACAACACTGAAGTGGGGGGAAAAAAAACCATCATTTGAACACATTTCATGCAAACTGTTGAAATGTGTGCTGAAAGAGCCCCATCTTAGTGTGTAGGATGCCTTTTACTCCTCTGCATCAAACACATTCCTGCACATTTTAACCAAAGAATAGTCAGGGCTGTGGCTGGACTTTTTAATTCTGTAAAATATAACCCATGTATCACTTGGGTAACCAAGACTGTCGA
The DNA here is from genome assembly GCF_901001135.1 of Rhinatrema bivittatum. Taxonomy (NCBI): domain Eukaryota; kingdom Metazoa; phylum Chordata; class Amphibia; order Gymnophiona; family Rhinatrematidae; genus Rhinatrema; species Rhinatrema bivittatum. Next base: position 17,807,217 of record NC_042627.1, on the reverse strand, counting down.
TAAAATACCTCAGGCATATTCTTACAGTAAGTATCTGTATATGTTGGGTTTTCTCCCCCATGTTTCACATATTCTGAATGTTTATATTCTAATAAATTTCTACCTCTCCATATGATACTGTCTGATTGTCTGTTTTTAATGGGGACTGTCCTTTTGTATCTTAATATTCCTTAATGATCTCTCTGCTAGTAAGTCTATTTTGGGGAAAGGTCTGTTCTTGGGATGAGGGTTATGGCTAAGAGATTTCTTTTTTCTAAAGAAAGGTGGGGGGCAAAAAGTCTTGTAGGCCAATATTCAAATAAGCCTCCAACGGCTAGCTAACTTGGCTAAAATTAGCCAGATAAGTTATCCATGATATTCAGTAGGATAAATGTCCTGCTGAATATCACCAAATAAAGTTATCTTGGTGAACCTACCCGGCTAGATTTTAATATCACCAGTTTGGTTGCAAAGTTATCTGGGTATAACTTTAACTTAACCAGCAATAATCAAAGAATATAGCTGGTTTAGCAATGATTATGGGGGAGGGGACTTAAGTAGGCCTCATGACCCGATTTCCACCTCCTCTCCACCCCATTCAGAGATCCCCAAAATGATTATTAAAGTTGTGGGTCTCTAGATCCAAAACAGCTTACTCCCCCTCTTCCCAGTCCCCTCAAGTAAAAAATAAATAAATAATGCAAGGGCCACAGCAATCAGATACCCTCCTCCGTCCCCTCCTACACCTAATAAGTCCACTCTTGTCCTTCTGCCCCACCAGTGCCTCCTAAATCTTTAAAGGTGATTAGGGGTTCAATCTTGTGGACATGTTCCCAGATACTTTTAAACCACCTGCTCACATTTAGACATAGCTGAATAATATCCAATAATCTGCTATCTCAGCTTTGCCCCAAAATACCCCTACTTCTTCAGTCTAATTTTAGCTGGATAATCACTTATCCAGATAAAATTTAGAAAGATAATTGCCAGGGATATTTAAAAGTCAACGTTTAGCCGAATAGCTTGAATATTGACCCCTTGGTGTCTGGCTGGACATCATTGGAAGTATTTATAAAGTCATGTGCTAAACCACAGGAAATCATTGTGCGAGAATGTTAGAGGTCAGCATGGTATTTTTGAGAGCCAGAGGGAAAGGCATTGGAGTGAAAGATGAAAATGAAAAGGTCTAGTTAATTTCACTGTAATAAATGCTAGGCCTAAATGATGATTTCAACAAAAAAGGCCATAGATCAGTTTGAGATTTGCCTATTGTAGGGACACCTTTCCTTGAGGTGCTGTGGTCACTGTCATTGCAGACTTTCCAGTTGAAAAATGGAGACCTATTGGGGGAGGAGGTGATGTCACGACCTAGATGGTGGTGTGAGGGATCTACTCTTCCCAGCATCCAACCTAATCTATGCTTTTACACTATCAGAACTAGCTCAAACTTCAGATCCTTTTCTTTGCCTTCTGATCATTTTTATATTTGTTGTCAAGAAAGGAATCAATTGACTTGAGACAATATTCCTACGGGAGTTACAGCATCCTTACTGAGGAACAAGATAAGATAGCGGCTTCCACTGCACAGGCTGAGACTACAGAGGTACAACGATCTGCTATATCTCTATCAAATGAACTACATTTCGATGGCCTTTCATGCAAAGATTTTGATAAATGGTTTCATGATATAAATAATACATCAATGAAAGCTGACATCGTACAAACAGTTGAGCTACACAGCAATCTTACTGAGTTCGTCTGGCAAACAGAGGAGGTTGAAAACCATGTGGAGGATCAGGGAATGTTGGTTTCCCAGCTGTAAAGCAAGATTGCAGATTTGGAAGCAGCAACCTTGAGAGGTTTCAAAAAGTTGGAGGATCTAGAAAATCGAGGAGGTGCAGCCTCTGTTTCTGAGGCATTCCAGAATTAAAGGATAATCCTGATGCTGTGGTTCAACAGATTTGTAAGACTCTACAGTCAGCAGGTGCTTCTGATGGTAATGATGTGCCAAACTGCAAACACAAAACTATAGGTCCCGCTGAGAAATATTCCTAGAGATATTGCATGTTTTCATCAGTTCAGTGTGAAGGACAAAAGTATTCAGTGCCACTAGGAAGGCTGGAAAAATGAGCTGGAAGGGTCATAATGTGGTTGTTTGTTTATGGCGATCTATCCCCCTACTATACAAAAAAAAATAATAATCTAAAAGATGTGACTATAACCCTAAGAAAGGAAAATAGCAGATATGGCTTTTCCCTTTCAGATTAGCATTCACTATTAATGGGAGGACTTAAAAAATCAAGATGGCTTCCAAGGCACTCCCAATTCTTAAATCTGCAGGAATTTCATTTTAGTTTTCAGACACACCTGATTCCATTCCCAACCGCAATAATCACCCTAATTGGCCACGGGTTAATAATGGACATAGGAGGATTTAATTCTTCCAAGCTGTCTGAAACCTGAACAACAAAGTTGGAGACTAAGAATTAGATTTTAAATGGGTTGCGTACAGCAAAACCAGGAGGATATGCGTACTCATGCATGTGACTTGCATGGGTACGCACCACATGGATTTTAAAAGGCCTGCAGTCATGCATGTATCTCCTGGTACATGGATAAAGTTTGCCGAAAAATGGGCATGGTGTGGCCGGGACATGGGCGGACTGGGACTGCACCATGCAGTCAATTACGCGCACTAGTGCATGCTGGAATCCCACAACTGCGTATCTTGCTTCTGCTTTGGACTGCATGTAAGTAGATTTTTTAAAAAGGGTAGTTAGTGGGGTTTTAAGGATCGGGGTTAGTAAGGTAAAAGGGAGGCTAGTTAGGTAGGGGGTTTAGGAAGTCCTCTCTCTTACTGGGGTGAACTGGGAAATAGGCCTAATGCGTTGCCACGCGCATCTATTAAAATGCCCCCTGCTTGCGCTTGAGACAGTATTTACACACACGTGTGCATCAATATGAAATCGTGCATGCATTTACGCACTGGTAGCCAATTTTATAACATGCGCACATAAAAGGCATGCATATTATAAAATCGGTGCATCTATGTGCACGCACCAGCAAACGCGCACACGTGCGTCACTTTGAAAGTTACCACTTCTCTATTTTTTTCCCCAGAAACTGATTTCCAAGTTATGAAGCTTATCAGGTAAATTTTTAATTGGCCACGCGTGCGCCGCACACATTTTTATAGAGACCTGGCCATACACGTAACCCCTTTTATGTGCAGAAGGGCCGGGCCCATAGAAAGGGGAGGGGAGGGGTGGGGCTTGAAGTGGCCGGTACAGCGGCCATTTGCCACTGTGCCAGAGAAGCATGTGCTAGCAGTCAGCCAGCGTACAGAAGTTGCTTTGGCTCTAACAGAGCAATAAGCAACATAAAAAAGGGAAAAGTAGGATAAAGGATTTAGGGGATGGCAAGGAGAGGGGAAGAGGGAGGGGAGTATGGGCAGGGGGTAGGGAGAAGATGGGACTGAGAACTTCCTTTCCTGGATTTGAAAGTTACGATTCCCTGGAGGCCTGCATCAAGATTAACGGGGGATGCTCCCATAATTTTACAGTAGGAAGGGAATTGAGACGGGTGTGTCCTCTATCCACTCTGTTGTTTACCCTGGCAATGGAACACTTTGTAGAGAGAGTCAGGAAGAGTATGAAGATCATGAATATACCCATAGGAGGAAAGCAGTGTAGTTTTTCTTTATTTGCCGATGATAGTCGTCTGAGGTCCTAATTGGAGAATTTGACTGGTTTTGTCATGTCTCTGGCTTCAAAATCAAGTCACCAAGGAGATACAGGAATATAAAGTCAGTCCCAAAATTCAAAGTTTTTTCAAATATACAATTATTTAATTCATTTTAATTAAATAATTGTATAATTGTCCCCTGACACGGACCCGTGTTTCGCCAAACGCGGCTGCGTCGAGGGGGAACAGTAGTTTCTTTGTGGCATTCAAAACTTTAAATTTTTACATCTTGACAGCGTTTCGGGCAAGGAGAGCCTTGCCCGAAACGCTCCGTGTCGGGGGACCCGGTGTTGAAAAATTCTTGTGTCTTTAGAGCAATGGAGTTGCCGCTTTGATGAATTAAATAATTGTATATTTGAAAAAACTTTGAATTTTGGGACTGACTTTACATTCCTGTATCTCCTTGGTGACTTGGCTATTATTTGGAGATCAGTTCTTGCTCCACTGTACTGCTTCTGGCTTCAAAATCAACATGGATATATCAGTTACTAGATATCCATGTTCCTGATGACTTGCTTCAAGGATAAATTATGATACTTGGGAGTCATATTGAGTGCGGATATTAGTGAACGTTTTCAATTGAATTACCCTCTATTAAGTTTCTAATCTTTTTAATGATCTTGATATTTGGGGCCAGTATGGAATATCATGGCTAGGTCAGATAGCTACCATAAAGATGTATATCCTACCTTGTTTGCATTATCTTTGCCAAACGCTCCCCATTGCTATCCCAGTTGCCTATCGAAGAAATTGCAAAAATGTATTTTTAGTTATGGTGAAGTGGTCTCAAGGGTACCGCTTACTGATAAACATCAAAACATGCAGGTGGCTTGGGGGGTTCCTGATTTTAAAAAATGTTTATATCGGCCCAATTCACAGCTTTGGTGGATTGGCACTTGAAGACTGATCAGAAACAGTTGGTACTCAGAGTAGACTTTTATAGGAGAAATACCTGCTAGATATCCGTTTTGGCTTCCCAGACATCTACGGATATTTTCTGGAATGTTTTCTCCATTTACCCATTTGACCCTCAGATTTTGGGATCGTTGGATGGGATCTTTGATGGGAAAGAGGGATTTCTTTTTTTAGCTCACCATTGAGACACAATAAAGGTTTCCCCCCTTGCTGTTGACTTAGGCTTCCAGAGTTGGGAGGCTATGGGAATATGGTGTCTTAGTCAGGTTTGGGGGAATAATAAAACCATGAGTTTTGATGACTTCCAAAGGACATATGGTCTATCTGATAGAGATAAATACCCTTACCTGCAATTACATCATTACAATAAATCTAATAAGGTTTCTTTGGATTGAATAAGGGTAAATCCATATTTAAAGAGTATTGGGCGAGGATGGCTAAAAAAAAAAATCATAAAACTGCTGGACTGCTTGGGGACCTGCCTAATAAACCAAGGCATTTTGGTATCTTGGGAGATGGATTTGGAATATCCTCTAGAGGAAACATCATAGAATCTCTGTTTTTTAGCAGTTGGAAAATACTCTATAATCATCTTTATTGGTACAGAATGGTTACAAGTTATTCTATATGTATAGATGGTATTTGACACCTGCGTATCTTCACAGAATTTATCCAAGACTTCAGCCAGATAGTTTGAGATTATGTGGGGCCATAGGTACTTTCTTTCATATCTGGTGGGAGTGCCCTGAATCCAGAAGGTTTGGGGTATGCTCATTCAATAGATTATGGAGATTGTTGACTATGAGTTCTAAAGATCCTCAGTATTTGTTTTTGTTGAGCATTCCTATTCCAGTGTTATCGGGGCCACTTCAGATTCAGGTCTCGCAAGTTTTTATTGCAGCATGAATTTCCTTGGCCTATTGGAAACAACTTGAGAGTCCTCCTTTGGAGATTATACATAAACGTCTGTATAGAATATACTATATGAAGTTTCTTACTGCTCTTCAGCAAGAAATTTTAGAAAGGTTCCATAAGACATGGCAACCCTATGAGGGCTGGCTCAACGTGAACTATTTATTCTCATTACTTACCTTAGATTTCCATTGATGATGGGCATTTATATTTCTATTTTTGTTTGATTTTGTGTCTTTATACCTTTATAACATTTTTTTTGGGGGGGGTGTAGGGGTTTTACATTTGTACATGGAATATTTCATTTGCTAGCCTCGTTGAGGTTCTGTTGTGAGGTGAACTTGTTAAACATTTTCAATAAACTTAAAAAAAAAAAATGAAGACCTATTGGGAGCTAAACCCAAGTTGTCATGGCACCACTGAGCTGCTGTTGATTGGGGTACTTTCAAATTTGGTCTCTTATGCTTGCATTGTAAACTATGCATCTTATTTATAATAATGTATTTGGCTTCACTTCACAGCCATTTTTTTTTTTGGCAGTAAAGATCTCCAAATTGCCAACTATTTCTAAAGCAGAGTTTGCAGTAAAGCAATGAAATGGAATTTGGTTTCTTACTGCTTTAGGAATAAGTTGTGGACTAGATGTTAGACTATATAGGTAGTCTCAAATCCTCTTGGGGGTTGTGTGCCTTTTCTTCTTACTCTGAGCATTGGGCAAGTCCCTGTACTTTCATTTGAATGAACATTCTATATCACTGTACCCAGCTGTTTGCATGCTGGGCCTACACTAATCAGATATTGCACCATTAAAAATCTTACTTCAGATTAAATTGTTGCCATTTCCTGCCCTCCACCCCAAGTCCTGATCAGCCTCTGCCACATATACACCCCTCCTGTTCAGGCCACCACCATCACTATCTCTTTCCACCCCGGACTGCCTCAGCCTCCTCTTCCCATCCCTGCACAGGAAAGGGGCTTTGTGACCAGGAGCGAGAGGTACACACACTAAGGCTACATGGAGAGGAGAAATCTGCGCATTGGGTCTTTTGCAGGGCTCTTGGATGGGGATGAAAGTGCGACCGATGTCTGCAGCATCAGTGACAGCAGATTCCTTTCCCTCCTTGTTTGGAGCAGGACTGAGTACCACAGGATGAAGAATGTGAGGGAAGTGCATGTCCAAAAGGCCAGCCACAGATGCCCATACCAACTCCCACCCCAAGAACAGTGCAACAGCAGGCACCCCCTGAGCCTACACTCTCCTACCCAAGATCATGGCCAGCCTCTGCTTCATGTCATCGTTTGAAAGTAATCCAATGTGGAAAATAATTTGTGATCACTGTTCTGTGCGATTTATTTCCTTCTCCCCTTTTGTTAAGTGTTTGTGGCTATCTGTCCCAGGATTGGTAACAGTCGTGTTTCAGGAGGGATTAGATTGCAAAAAATGTGAGGATCATGTTTGAGAGATTTAAAATCCATAGTGTCCAAATAGCTGCCTTCTCAAGCTACTTTTGAGCTATAGAATCCACAAAAAAAAAAAACTATGAAATCCAAATGTGTAGGGGCTATGGTTTCTGCAGCTTTTATATGTATTGGTGCTGTTTATGTAAAAAAATATTTTCTACACTTACTTGTGAATTTCCTAGTTATGGTGGATCTTCAGCTTAAGAATCGCCTGACCGTTTTCTGAGGCTTGCTTTTGAGTTCAAAATCACAGTTAGGGAACCCCTACCACAAATACTGTGTCTCCTAAAAGGAGGAAGTAAAATAGTTTCGTTTTACGGAGCATGTGACTTAATGTGAATTGAAGAGCAGATATTTTTACCAAATTGAAAGTTGTTCTGCAGAGAGGTGGCGCCCTGCTCCTGTGTTATAATTCCTGGCATTGCTGTTGCTCATGTGTGTTTGCTTTAATCTTTCTATATGTCAATGAGGATTACTAGGAAAATAGGATTCACAGTGAACCTATTTAATTTTCTTGAAGGTGGTAAGAAGGATCATAGTATAGATAGATATAGATGTATAGTGTGTGTATATAAATGTATATAGATAATCTCAAGACACAAAAATGAAATTGAGAGCTATCACGGGATACATTCCCGGAATAAAATTGATTCTAAAGAACAATTTTTAATACTTCTGGCAAGACATGCTTCTTAAGACATGAAAAGCTGTAAACTTAGATGTTCACTCTGTCAGTTCATCCAGGGGTCTGAGATAAGCAAGTGGAGCAGCGAGGTGCCTCCCAACACAGATCTTATTCGGTAGGTTGATGCAGTTTGCCGAATGGCCGCAGGCACACTTTGCGGTGATTTCTCATTTTCCACTGGTAAAACAGGTAGGTGAATCATCCGTTCCATTGAGAAATATCCACTGTCTTTGAGGGAAGTCGAAAGCAAGAACCCCCAGCTGTAGATTCAGTAATAAGATGTTGTTATACTATGCTGCATGCATCCCACAATTCAGCAGGATTGTGGGTTTTCACCAGCAGCACAGATGTTGCCTATTGTTTCCTAGGATGGCTGATATGATTGTATGCTCTTTTGTGGAGGATTTTCCAATACCCAGCCCTTTTAAATCCAAACGAGAGGTGTTGTCATGTACACTCTTTAGATTTTTTTTTAATTATTGAATTATGAATGTAAATGAAAGTTGCACAAATGGACAGTAGCCAGGGTTGAAGCCTTGACGATTCACGCTACTGCTCACAAGTTTCAAACTTGTGTTAATTCACACCCTTTTTATGTCTGTTACCATATGTCCAATATATGCATATATTTTTTCTAATTCTTTGTGAATGGGAAAGTTGATATTGCCCGATATCTTTTTCATTTCTCGAAGCACAATAACCTCCAGAGCAATATGAACTAGCTGTGAAAGCCACTCAGCATGGGGGAACGTTAGTCCCTCTCTCTGTCCATATCGTAGCATTTAGCTGCACATTTAGGATTTTTGTATTTTGGCTGCTAGACCATGATGCAGTGCAGTATTTTGAGAACGAATGTTCAAGAAGGTGGTGTTCCCTATAGTGTTCCAGCAGCTTGCCAGACCAGATTCACCATGGTTTTTACATGAGACTGATATGTTTCATCATAGGTAGGGTGACATCAGGTATTTCAGGTAATGCTCATGGGTAATATATCTTCAAGTAAACCTTAAATTTTCTCAGCTTCTATCTTGTTCAGATGGAATCTTGACACATCTCTCTTACCTGTGTTAGGGCAGCTGTCAAGTCCAGAAATAGTGCTCCAATAAATGCTTGTGTTAGCAATACAATGTTGCCAACATGGGCGAACTTGTGGGATTTGGTGTAAGGCATTGACCCCTGTGGCAAGATGTTATTGAGTGTTCATATTTGGCTGTTCCTCTGCATCCTAGAAGGTCAAGCCCCCCCCCCCAGTGGGTTATGCACCTCTGCCAGCAGAGGGAGATATGGCAAAAGTTGATGTCACGGATATATAGTCCTGGCCCAACATCAGCCTACCTGTATTCTCCATCTCCAGCAGATGGTGGACATACATTTCCCTTTGGGGGGGATTGCCTGTGAGTAAAAAAGAAAAAAGAAACATCAGAAGGCATTTATATAGCACCGCTTTCCTCCTGAAGTGATATCGTGCGATCCCTCCCTCAGTATAGAGACTTCAGTCCGGTAGCAGTGACGGGCTGAGAGAGGCATGGTGGTGAAGCCTTTTACCCTCTCTCCCTGTAGCTGAGACCTGTTCCTGCTCTTAGCCAGGGAGGGCTGAGCTCAGGTAAAAGTTTTTATTCTATATGGAAAAAAAAAACCCAGCAGGAGAGAGAAGAGAAGGAACTCACTAGTGAGTTTTCCTACCGGCTCTTTTTCCCTCTGTGTTTGGCCTTCCCGCTCGTGTCTGGGGAGTTCTGTGAAGTGCAGCGTTTAGTTCAAGCACAGAGGGTTGAACAGCCTTTTGGCTATTTGGCTAAGTCCCCTCTCTCAGGCTTCTCCTTTTTCACACACGGTAGGCCTCAGTGTTTAGTTTACATTTTTTCATCATGTTTTAGTGTGCGCCTCTGTATTTCATTGAGCGTCCACTGCCACGTCTCCCTTTTGGGCACGTGTGTGACTGGATGGTTTCTTGGACGCACATCCTGTGCATCCAGGTTGGGCGTTCTTTCTGGATGTGCACCTTGGGTGCCTAGCTTGAACGATCTTTTGAGCGTGTCTACCTGGACATGGTTTGTGTGCCTAGTTGGATGGGTGTGGTAAGCACATATACTTGGATGCACATTTTATGTACCCACCTTGGACAAGGTTGTTATGCTTGAGTTTCTGGCCACATATTTTGTGCGTCCAGCTGGGCAAAAAAGTCTAAGTGCTTATCTATTTATGCTGCATGCCACACCAGGGCAATACAGCCAGAGCTTTCTACAAGCCTGTCTCAGCGCTGCCTGGATGCTTGTGGGGATTTGACGCCTCCTGATTTTGCCGACTATGGTCCATCTTCTCGATCTAAGGCAAGTGGCACTGAGAGTGACAACATGGATATGCCCTCCTTTGGTTGATCCACTCACTGAGTCCCTTAGGGGACACTCGCTCTCAGGATGTCAGGTTTAGGCTTCTGGGGCCTAAAATGGACCCACCCTCCTTTTCCTGGGTGTAATTCTTCCAGGGATTTCCGACATTTCTATAGAGACAATCAGCTGTCGACAATACCTACTAGTTTAGGTCTGTGTGCCGTGGCGCAGCGCAGCCTGACAAGGTTCGAACACATGGGTCATGACACCGATGATGGCAGTGGCTCTCCTGGTGAGGAAGGGGACATTCCCCTAGTTTGGAGCTACACAGAACTCTTCTCAGTTTCTTTCACAGAGGTGAGTTGCTAATCTTGATCTCAGACCTTGAAGACCCTCAGTATGGCTGGTGCTGACTCCTTGAGGGGACAGATGAAGGACCCCATTTGCCTCACCCTACACAAGGCTTCCTGTTGCTTTCCCCTCCTGCATGCAATTCAGGAGTTGATTGATCTGGAATGGAATGTGCCAAAGGTATCCTTTCAAGGAGGGTGTGCTTTAGCGGGTTTATACCCCTTGGATCCGCAGGCCAGAGAGCAACTGCATTTCCCTAAGGGGGAATATTTGGTGTATTCTATCACAAAATGAACCTCCATCCTGGTAGAGGAAGTTGAAGCTCTTAAGGATACTCAGGATATCACTGCCTCAAAGGCTATCCTAACACAAGCCTTTGAGGCAGTGATTAATTTACAATTTGCTGCTTCTTGTGCCCTGGTAGATCGGGCTACCTTGTGTCGTTCTCAAACATCTGGCAGCGCCACTTCCAATAATGGACCTGTGGTAGAACCAGAGGGCTGCCTTAGCTGATGAAGGGCTGTGACCTGGTTCACACAGCTGCCTGAGAAGTTGCTTCTTATTGCAGCCAGGTGGCAGCTGTGGTGGTGCAACTGGTTGGCAGATACTGTTTCAAAGTCCAATCTTACCAAGCTGCCTTTTAAGGGTTCATTTTTATTTGGTAGTGAGTTGGAGAAGAAAGCAACAAAATGGAGGGAAATCCAGGTTATTCACTTGCCAGTGGACAAGAAGCTAATTTCCTAGACTTTTCGGGCGAGTGACCACTCTCGATTACTGGTGTTTCCAGCCTTATACGGGAGGTTTTTCCCAGAGATCCTGTTCCTTCCGCAGATCTCAGTCCTTTCGCCCCCAAAGGCTTTAAAAGGATACAGGCTCCAAAAGTGGAGCCCCTTGATCTTCTCAATGAGGATTTGCAGACTCCCCTGTTTGGGCAGGAGATAGCTGGCCACCTACCATTTTTTATTTATTTTTTTGTTTTATCACAGGAGGGTCCAGGTTATTTCGGATCAGTGGGTCCTCGAAGTGGTTCAGGATGGGTATGCTTTAGAATTTCTTCATATTTCTCCAGATGCCTTTATGATATTTCCATACAACTGAGCCATGATTCCCATTCCCGAATCACAGCAGAATACGGGCTGGTGTTCCTTGTATTTTGTTGTGCCTGAGAAGGAAGTGTCTTTTCAACCCATATTAGATCTCAAGTCATTTGTGAGTCACTCTTTTCAGGATGGAAAAGGTATGATCTGACATAATGGCTGTACACATGGGAATATCTCACGTCTCTGGATCTGAGGCATATCTGCATATTCCCATTCATTGGGAGCATCAATGGTTCCTTTGATTTGCCATTCTGAATCATCTTCACCAGTTCCAGGTCTTGCCTTTTGGTTTAACCAGTGTGCCCAGGACCTTTTCCAAGGTCATGGTTAATGGTAACAGTAGCCTTAGGCAAAGACGGCATTATAGTTCACCCCTATCGAGACGACTGGTTAATTCATGCCAAGAGCGTAGAAGAGAATCTTTGCACTTCTCACAAGGTAGTTTCATTGCTATAGGAGCTAGACTGGGCAGTGAATCATGCCAAGAGCAGTTTGCAGCTGACTCAGACTCTGGAGTATCTCTGAGTTCGCTTTAACACAAAGCAGGGCAGAGTATTTCTGCCAGAGACTTGAATCCAAATATTAATGGCTCGAGTTCGCACCCTGATGAACACTATTGGCCTGACCATGTGTGGGCTTAGCTAAGGTTCTGAGGTGGATGGCTGCCACATTGGAAATAGATCCCTGGGTAAGGGCACATATGTGGCTTCTTCAATGCGTGTTGCTTTCCCAATGGATTCTGCAGACACAGACCTATGGAGTGAGGCTGCTCCTACCATTGGAGGGGAAGTCTCAGTTGTGCTGATGGTTACAGGTGGATTATCTCAGGAAGGGAGTTTCCCTGGGAGATGCTGGATTGGTTGATATTCATGACAGATGCGAGCCTGCTGGGTTGGGGGGCTCACTGTCAGGAATTGATAGTGCAAGGTTGCTGGAATGCAGAGAAGCGGCAGTGGAACATTTACAGATTGGAAGCAAGGGCAGTTCAGAGTGTCTAGAGGCTTGGGCGGTCAGGATAATGTCAGACAATGACTGATTTAAACAACAACGATGGTTTAAATCAGTCATTGGGTGAAACCAAGAGTCAGCAGGCGTCGGAAGAAATAGATGTGCTCATAGTTTCAGCAGAACAACATCTCCTACACATTTCCACCTCTCACATTGGCAGAAAGGACAATATCAGAGCGGACTTGCTCAGCAGAAGGAACTTGGACCCAGGAGAGAGAGTGCAGCAGCCAAAACCTTTCGGCTTCTTGTGTACTACTGGGGCCTACTGGACCTAAACCTGTTGGTGACCTTCAACGGTGCAAAAGTTCCAAGCTTTTTCAGTTGCAGGCAGGATCCAAAAGTGCTGGGCATCAATTCTCTCATTCAGGAGTGGCCATGTTGTATGTGCCTCCCCCCTGGCCTCTAGTAGGCAGGATGATCTGGAAGATTGCAAATCTAACCAACATCGTCCTTTTAGTGGCTCTGGGTTGGGCTTGGAGGCCATGGTATGCTGATCTCCAGAGACTGTTGGAAAGCAGTTCCCTCAGGGTACTATCTCGCAAGTATCTGAGGCATAAACCCATTCTTCATGAGGATCTGAGTCCATTTTGTCTTATGATTTGACTATTAAAAGGGCTCAGTTGTTGAAACACAGTTATTTGCCTGCTGTGATTTCCACCTTTCTTTGGGCCAGGAAATTTTCTACTCCTTTAGCCAATGGTAGGGTTTGGAGAGTTTCGAGGTTCTCAACCTCTCAAGGTGGATATTCCTTTAGTTTTGGAATTCTTACGGAATGGCTTGGCCCTTAACACCTTAATTTCTTCCTGCAATTATTGACAGGTCTGACTTTCAGCCACTGCGCATGCTTTTCTTACGGCTACTTGAAGACGTTTTTTTCTGGTAGCAATCTGTTCGGCACATCGGGTTTCTGAGCTGCGGGCTCCTTCTTGGTGTGAGCCTTTTCTGCGTATGCCTCCGGGGCAATGCAGGTTCAGGCCGTGGCCTCTTTTTTGACAAAAGTGCTTTTGGAATTTTGTTTGCATCAGTCCATTTCCCTAGCTCCCTTGGACAGGGATAGAAATGACAGTGAGTATCGTCCGTTACGATTCTTGGATGTCAAACAACATTTTCTGCGTTACTTGGAGGTGACTAAAACTGTCCAGAAGACAGATCACCTGTTCGTGCTTCATGGTGGCAGTGAACATGGAGCACTGGCAACCTGAACAATGATAGCCCGTTGGATTAAAGAAGTCTTTACAGCTGCCTATATGGCAGCTGAGATTGCTCTGCTGAAACAAATTAGACTGCATTCCATGGAGGCTCAGGCAGTATCACTGGCAGAACCTAATTTGGTGTCACCTGCCAAGATTTGCCAAGCAAGCAGCAACATGCTCATCTTTGCACACCTTTTCCAAGCACTATCACTTGGAATTTCGGGCTACAGAGAGAGCCACATTCACATGGGCGGTTTTCACTGGACCGCTGGCAGTCTCCTGCCCTGATCAGGATTAGTTTTGGTTCATCCCACTGGTGGGATTGGCCTGCCGGAATGCAGTGGAAGGAGAAATTTACTACTTTCCTGATAATTTCCTTTCCTCTGAGGGCAGGTCAATCCCAGGCCTGCCCTAGGCTGCTGATGTTTAAATTATGGTTAGCCTTTTCGGGGCTGTGATTCCTGCTCTTCGTTGAAGACTGGTAAGTCTGAATAATGTCAACAGTATCCCTACCAGCTTCCCAATACTGATCACACCCCATTGTCCATCAAAAACCCACTGCTCCTGAAAACCACCTCATAATATGCCAGTCATGGCAGATTCATATAACCAAACGTTTGCTGGAATAACCAGCTGTTTACACTCTTTCAGCATGACAAATAGTTCAATTCCAAGCACATATTTAATAGAATTGTGTTCCATAACCAAGGTCAAAACAAGGAACAGCTCATTTTTGCATACAAGATAGCTCACCACTGGGAATAGGGGCACTGCTACTACGCTAGCCCTCTCTGCAGTTCATAATTAGAAAAGAACTCAGCCAGGTAAGCAGGCCTAGCCTGATGAAGACACTTAAAAATTAAGTGCAACTACCTTAAACTGAATTCTGTGTTCCAGTGGAAGCCAGTGCAGAACCCTGAGAATAGGGTCACATGATCTGAATTCCCCCTCCCAATAAGACGAGCATCTGTATTTAGAAGACATTGAAAGTGTTTTTAAGCCTAATAGCCAGTATGACTATGCTCCTTCATCACATTGACATAGAACTTACCTAAGCATATATCCCATATCATCAAGCCCCCTTTCAATTCAAAAGCAAATTCACATTTCAAAATGGTGTATATGTGCAAAACGGGTCTTTTTTTTTATTATGCTTTTTCTGAAATGGTCACTTTTTTTTTCAACTGCTGAGAATGGCAAGGATTCACTTTCTACCACCCATCCATTTTATATTGACAATGTACCTAAATAATCCAAAATGGGACAGAATGCTTTGCTTGATACCAATTTGTATTTAGTTATGTTAATTTGTGAGTTATTTCAGTTTTACTTGACTGACCTTAGTGATATAGGGAAGAACCACAACAGTGAAACGCTTAACTGAATTATTCATACAAGCAGTCCGAGACGGGTTTACAGTTTCACCCTGATAGGTTGAGCAGGTTGCCTGTATCTATGAATCTCACTGTGTTTTTTGTTTTGTTTTTTTTTACCTGGGTGTCCCTTACCAGACATAAGAATTATCATACTGGGTTAGACTGAGAGCTTATCAAGCCTAGTATCCTGTTTCCAATAGTGGCCCATGCAGGTCACAAGTACCTGGCAAGATCCCAAACATTAACTAAATCTCATGCTGCTATCATGCAGTGATAATTACTGGCTATTCCTTAAGTCATCTTGGTTAATAGCAATTTATAGACTTCTCCTCCAAACCTTTTTTTAAACCCAGCTATGTTAACTGCCTTAACTACAATCTCCGGCAATGAATTCCAGAGCTTAACTGTGTGATGACTGAAAGAATGTGCTACTTACTAACTTCATGGAGTGTCCCCTATCCTTTGTATTTTTTTTTTTTAAAGAGTAAATAACTGATGTACATTTATCCATTCTATTCTGCTCATGATTTTATAGACCTCTATCATATTTCCCCTCAGCCATCTTTTCTCCAAGATGAATAGCCTAATCTCTTTAGCATTTCCTTATAGGGATGCTGTTCTCAATCCCCTTTATCATTTTGGTCGCCTTTCTCTGTACCTTTTCCAATGCAACTATATCTTTTTTTGAGATGTGTGCCAGGTGTAGCCTCACCATGGAGCGATACGGAGGCATTCTGACATTCTATTCTCCATTCCTTGCCTAATAATTCCTAACATTCTATTTGCTTTTTTGACTGCTGCACACTGAGCCAAGGATTTCAAAGTATTGTCCACTATAATGCCCAGATCCTTTTCCTAGGTGCTGACTCCTAATATGGAACCTAATGTTTAACTGCAGTGTGGGTTACATTTTCCAATGTGAATGGCTTTGCACTTGTCTACATTAAATTTCATCTGCCATTTCAATGCCAGTCTTCCAGTCTCATAAAGTGGTCCTGCAATTTTTCACAATCTTCTTGTAATTTAACATCTCAGAATAATTTTGTGTCATCTGCAAATTTGATCATCTCACTCATAGTTCCCCTTTCTAGTTCATTTATAAATATATTAAAAAGCACCAGACCCACTACAGATCCCTGAGTCACTCCACTGTTTACCCTTCCCCACTGAGAAAACTGACCATTTAATCCTACTCTTTGTTTCCTGTCTTTTACCCAGTTTGCAGTCCACAAATAGGATATTGCCTCTTATCCTGTGACATTTTAATTTTTTCAGGAGTCTCTCAGGGCATTTTGTCAAACACCTTCTGAAACTGAAAGAGTAGCCTTGTGGTTAGAGCAGTGGGCTACAACCAGGGAGACCAGGATTTAAATCCCACTACCAATCCTTGTGACCTTGGACAAGTCACGTTACCCTTCATTGCCTCAGGTACAAACGTAGGGCCTGATTCATCAAGGTATTTTCCCATAGACACAGATGGGGATAGGGAAACACGTATAGTACTTGAATGCAATCTGCTTTGAAATGCCAAAAAGAAGAATATAAATAAATATAAATTAAAATAAGCCAAATACACTAATCCACTAGTTCGCCATTATCCACATGTTTATTAACCCCCTTCAAAAAAAATTGTAGCAGATTGGTGAGGCAAGATTTTCCTTGTTGGGTGTGTCCCATTAAACCATGTCTTTTTATATGTTCTGTGATATTCTTTAGAATAGTTTCAACTATTTTTCCAGCACCCCTAGATCCCTTTTTAAAGATTGGGGTTACATTGGCCATTCTCCAATCTTTGGGTACAATGGATGATTTTAATGATAGGTTACAAATTACTAGTACTAGATCTTTAATATTTTTTAGCTCATTCAGAACTCTCTGGTGTATAGCATGTGATTCAGGTGATTTGCTGCTCTTTAGTTTGTCAATCTGTCTTATTGCATCTTCCAGCTTCACCATGATTTATTTGTTCTTCTGAATCATCACCATTGAATACAGTTTCCAGCTCAGGAATCTCCTCAATATCCTAACATAGTAATCAAGGCAGAAGCCCAAATGGTCTATCCCGTCTGCCCAGCAAGCTTATAGTAGTATCTGCTCTGCCATACAGGTCGCCCCAATGTTTCTCTTAAGGGTAATAACTGCTGCACTGTGCAATTATCCCCAAGTCTTATGAATACCCATAAAAAATTTACTGCAAGCAACATTTTTACTGGGTGATATGCTGCCTTGAAAATTCAGACAGTGCTGCTTGGCATACTTTGCTTATGGGCTCTGCCGTAGAAACAATCATGCTTTTTCCCTTATTTATTTTATTTTTATTTATTTATTTATTTATTGCACGTATTTATATACCGGTATTCGTTTTCACATCATATCGGTTTACACAGAACAGATTAATGAGGAAGAGAAGTACATTTAACCGGTGAACTTCCAAAAGAGGATAAGTCGAAAGCTAAGGAAATGTGTAACAGCCAAAATATAGAACATGGTGGAACTTATGTACAAATAAGATAACAACTGGGGAGAAGTATATATATATATTTATACTTCTCCCCAGCTGACCTCTTCCTTTACTCTCCTATTATTCCTATTTATTTATATCTGCGTATCAGTAACCCAGACCATAAAAGTCAGGGCCCATGTTGGTGGTAGTCTAAATCCATTTCCTCTTCTCCCCTCACCTCCTGCCTCACCATCAAAGCAAAGAAAAATGTTGCAGTTGCATCAAGACTTATTACTTGAATAGTAATTCCATGCCTTTTGTTAAGGCATGTAATCAGGGAAGACCACAACCCGACTGCCTCGATACGTGAGAGGCCCAATTCTCGCGCCCGCCTCAGTATCTACTCTTTCGCTTGATGATAGTATAGCACAGTCCAAGTATGTGCAGAACACGGGTGTCCACAGTGAACGCGCGCAAAAAGTGCGTGCACAACTTGGATGTACGAGCACTGATGGTGGATGCACGCGCTGTGTGCGTCCAGGATGGACGTTCGCGTTGTGAACCAGGTGCAATGTCTGAGAGTTTTTGCCCCATGTGGGAGGTTCAGCAGGTCTGGATAGGGGTCCCAAAGCAGATCCCACATCCCATCCCAAATCCCAGGCTGAAAGCGCCCGCAATAACTAGACCTGAGTGAGAACAGCCTTTCCCCAGCAGACACAACAGACAGGAAATGTACAACACTTCCCCTTCTGTACAGTTATGCAGGTTATTCCCATGCAGAGGTTTTACACGTAAAGTTATCAGATTTACTACCCCATTACTTCATTTCCATCCTCTTGTGTTTATCTTACCAAGCTCTTTTGAATTCCATTACCATTCACGTCTTCTCCACCTCTTCCAGGAGGGCATTCCCAGCATCTGCCATCCTTTCCATGAAGAAATATTTCCTGACGTTGTTCCTGAGTCTACACCCTTAGATTCCTATCATGACGCCTTCCTTTCCATCAGAGCAGGTGTGCTTTTTTGTGCATCGTTAAGTTCTTTCAGGTGTTTGAACATCTGTATCATATCTCCCTTGTCTCTTTTCTCTTCTGGGGTATACATATTTAGGTCCTTCAATCTAAAATACTTACAGTAAATGATGGCAGATAAAGACCACAGCGGTCCATCTAGTCTGCCCAACAAGTATTTTTTTTTTTAAGGTAATTACTGCCGATCCATGCAGGTTGCTCTCAAGCCTTCTGCTATCGTTAGTCTCCTCTTATAAGTCTTTTGGTGCAAACTGCATACCATTTTGGTTGCCTTTCGCTGGAAATCAGAGTATTAGGTTTTGGGGTTTTTGGTTTTCTTTTTTTTTTGGTAGATTAGATTACTCTGTTCCGGATGACCTGGAGTCATCGTGCTAACTCTGCTTTGACAGGAGTACAGCAGGTATGAGTTCTCACTTTTTTTTTTCCTACTTAGAACAAAATGTATTTTTCCCATATAGGTATAAAATAACCTCTCTCATACTCCTAGAGAGTTCCTATACCATTGCAAAATATTTCCACCATTGAATGTTTATTCCTAGCTCTCTTTCTTTATTCCATGCCTCACTCCTTCCTAAAACAGCTTCTTGCCCACCTTGTCACAAAGGCCATTTTCCTGCACAGTATGTGTGGGTATTCTGCAGAAAACAGGATTGCAAGGGTAGGAATGCGTATGAGACACTGATTGGTCTATGGTCTCCATCTGGCATGCAGTTCGGTAACTAGACACAAGCGCTATGTTAATCCCCAGGCATTTGGCAAGGTCTCAAAGAGCCATTCAGAACATTGCTACTCTGTATGGGTCTAAGAGAGGTTTTTCAAAAGCAGAATCTCCCTGTATCCCTCTTCCTTGTTAGCTAAAAATGTCCTTTCCCGGACAGGCTCATATAAGCAGAAGTGAGTAAACAGTGGAATTTGCCTCCTGTAACCCTGCAGTAATTCCTGGCCCTGTTATCAGACTGGCACAAGCTACATCTGTGCTCTACCAAACGCCACACACTTCAGCCACCTGCTCGCTCCATTAAGGCTGTGCCTCACCTAAACAGAAGCAGTTTACTTTCTTTCGCTGAAAGAAGTCACCACATGGACATTTTTTTGCAATCTGTCCTCCTCGTGTAGATAAGGATGGGGCTATCTGAAGAATCTGTTCTTCTCGCACCAGTTCACGTCGAAAACCAAATCAGGTAGGAGTGGAAAGCAGCTGTGATTATGGCATAGAATTATATGCAGTGTAGCACTAGGTTATTTTTAAGGCATAGAGAGGAGTTAAGGATCCAGTGTGAGTAATATGTGCATAGCATTGTAGAGTGAGTGAAGACGTAATGTGCACATCAGTGAATGATCATTAAAGGGATAATGAATGTAGCACTGTTAAGTCTTCTGGGCTAATTTTGTATTTTCATGAGTCAGAGTTAGAGGGTGGAAATATTTTGATTTACAATTTATTATATAGGTACAATAGGCAATAAATGTTACTAATAATTAAACTCCCAGCTTTCAAATTAGGTTAAAGAATATCACAGCAGGCAAAACAGGGCATTGTATCCTTAACTCTGGAAGTTGATTATCTAGCTAATTCTGACATCTGGCTCCTAGGCACTAAAGCAGAGATGACTAACTCAGTCCTCGAGCTATAAACAGATCTGGTTTTTGGGATATCCACAGTGAACATGCATGAGATTTGTATGGACTGTCCATATATTTCATGTATATATGCATTGTGGAGATCCTGAAAACCAAGCCTGTGTGAGGCGCTTAAGGACTGGAATTGCCCACTCCTACACTAAAATATACTTAGGGTCCTGATTTTATTGGACTACTTTTTCTAGCAATATTGCCAAAAGAAGAGATCATGTCTCACTTGTTTTTTTTTCAATTTATTTTTCATAGCTTACCAATACGTGAAAACATTTCCCTGGCTCTTATTTGCCAACTTTACCTCTCGCTACTGCCTCCCTTCCTCCTGTATCCTGATCTGCCACTCCAGTCCCCACCCCTGCCTTAATCTGCTGATACAGCCACATTCTCTACCCTTTCCAACTTCAATTTGCAATGGTAGCCAATAATTTCATATTGTGTCCTTGGATGGTGGCAATTCCACAGTTTTTCTGAAGTTGATTATAAAATTGGGTCCCTAGATATACTGAATCTGTAAAATAAAAGCAAATATCTTATAGCTATTAAATGCTAGAATTCTGAGTACTGCTTAAAGCGAAAAATTATATCTGGATATAAATTTGTGTGTCCAGATTGATAAATTTTATTCTGGTACAAATTTCCTCTCCATTCAATGTTAGAATAGGACTGAGAGTTATTTTGTGATCACTTCGCCCCTGCTCAGCACTTGGAAATTTCAGGTCAAAATTTATCTTTGCCAGCACAGGCTCATAAATTCCGAATTTGATAAATGCTGCTTCAAGATCCAGCACACCTTGGCAATGCAGAATAAACTTCTTTTACCTAGGGTTTCAGGCATCCCCTGCTCTCCAGGGCATGCTTCAATGTAGCCTTCCTTTTACAGTATGCCTGAGGCTCGTTGTTCCTTTTCAGACTTGCAAAGTTGTGATAATATCACTCAGTAACATCTGGAATTGGAGGAAATGTCTGCCATAATCATAGTGTGACATCTGGCTGCTAGGCACAAAAACTAAAAATGCTTACAGTTCAGTTGGTTTACTGCCTGCTTTAAATATCCTCTCATCCACTTATGCACCCTGGCTACGTAGGCATTAATAGTGAAGCAAGCAGCAGCAAGATGCACACAATATTAGAGTAAAATAGTCTGATGCCTTGGGAAGGTACAAGTCTTGGAAGGCCAACAGGTAGTGTGTGTGTGTGTAAAATATATTTGTATTTGCAGATTGCTTGCTTAATTGATGAACAGCTTTTTTTGGACAGAAAGGTAGAACCACTGGCTCTTGCTAAGGTTTTATGCACACCTTTTGCTTCCTCTGCAGTAGCAGCACGCCCCTTTTCCAATACTGGAATGGCCTGGCCTTTAACCAGATCAAAGTAGCATAAAAAAAAAAAGGTAGGGAAACTATGAACGCTTGCCCTCCTGGCCCGTACCTACTGTAAGAGGGAGCACAACTAACAGCCCGATATCTAGAAAAGAAAGGTATAGTCCTATCGGGCCAGGAACCTAGACCCCTCTCCATGCCACCCATGCCCTGGTCCACAAAGTGTTATTCATCCACACACTTATGTGCATTTTATCTGCTGCCCTAAATCCAAGCTCCCATGGTGGGAGAGATGCTGTACTCTTTCCTTTTCTTCTCCGAGCTCAAACGAGGTGTTGTTTTTTTTACTCAATTACAGCTTCAGATTTCTAAATAAATTAAATAAAGCCCTGGCTGCCCTTTTCATGTGGCCACAGCTGCTTTTAAAGCACCAGTATCGCCTTTTCCCACAGCAGGGATCCTAATATCCGAAAGCACCAGCTGGAGGAATCGGCAGCAGTGATTGTGGGGTGCCAGCTCTGCGCCCTCCTCTTGCCAAGTCAGGCACTGAGTAGCAGCAAGCGAGCCTTTCAGATTGATGGGGTGTGTGTGTGGTACAGCAGCAGGGCTGGCACATCAGAACTATTGAAAGAGACCACCCCCACTCGCTTTTTTTTTTCTTTTCCCCCCTCACCTAACACAGCTGACAATTAACAGCAGCCTTCATAGAAGGGCAGCGTGAATTGTGGTTGCCTTTCTACTTGGTCGAGGTAAGATGGATCTGTATTTGAACTGCACCTCGTTGTCTCTTGAGTTCATCTACTCTTTTGTGCAAGCAGCTAAGGAGCTTCAGGCTGACCAGAGCCGTGGTCTCCCAGCTCTGAGACATTGCATGGATGCAGGCCCTCCGCTTGTTTCTCTGCTGAGGTGAAAGTGATAACAGCTTTGTATTATTTAGCTACTGGTTCTTGCCCGAGGGTGGCAGGAAGCAGGACTGGCACCCGTCGATCCTCTCTCTCCAGATGTCTACTCTTTTTTTTTGGCCAGGCTGTCCTACATTTATTTACATTGTTTACCCGGTTCATCATCTAAATACTCCAGGTGCAGGACAATATGTTAAAATATAGCAACTGTCTATTTTTGGAGCCATGCTTAATATTTTTGATCACCTCGTATATATCCCACATTGACCTTTTTTATTCAGCAAAGACCTGAACTTCCTGAGTTATTTGCCCTCCAGAGCCCAAAACTAGACTAAAATTGACCTTTTTTTTTCTTCTTTTGCCAACTCTGTTTTAGTCCCACGTTTTCTCTCTGATGTATAAGCTTTCCATGTCCATGTGCTGGAGTAAGGGAGTCTCGGCAAAGCAACACTGGGGAAAAATGGTAAATGTTTTGGCAAAGTAAGCGGGAGCTTTGCTCAGAAGGGAACTGTTTTTAGCTTTGCTGTCCAGCCAGCACGAAGTTGTAAGCAGTTCCATAGTAGGGGTGTAATGTATGAACAAAGCCCTGGCATGTGCTGTTACAACTAGACAGGATCTGTGTGCTTGGCTGGCGTCTCGGGATCTAGCCAGCATTTGCAAGACCGTTTCCTGGCCAGTGCTTGCATGTAGTGCGTCAGAGGCTGGACTGTACCAAGATCACACTCGGGCAATAATAGAGATCAGAACCATTGGCTGGCTGAACCAGAACTGATTTCTGCCTGCATCCAGTCACCTCCGTGTGCGCCTTTCTCTTCCATGAGATACTGTGTTTTCAGATCGCTGGAAACCAGTCCTTCAACTTTTTGATCCAAACTTGCACCAATTCAATGACCTAATAAAAAAAAAAAAATTGGTCTGTCTGCCTTTTGTATGCTGTGGATATCTTGTTCTCTGACTTCCTTATTGCTGAGTAAAAAAAATGTGAAATTTTAACTTTCTTCTTATATTCCTTTTGAAAAGTAGGTTCTGTGCTTATCTCAGACAGGTGACATTTTAAAACTCTGGGTTAACAATTCACCTTAGGGACTCAGACACAGGGTCTTAGGACCTTGCTGAAGGCCCCAGACACAGCCTCTATCTCAAGATATAGTGATCCCCCTTCAGAGAGTTGCTATCTAATAGCAAAGTGGCCCAACCATGTAGTTAGGATTGTGAAGGATTTGTCTCTTATTTTGAAGATAAAAGTTTCCTTGATTAACACTTACACTGATACAGGGGGCTTATTGCTGCCTTCTGCCCTTCAAATTGCTATTTTAAATTTGTCCTCCTTGATGTCATCCGTAAAAATAAATATGATCCTTACAAATATAATAAGAACATAAGAAATTGCCATGCTGGGTCAGACCAAGGGTCCATCAAGCCCAGCATCCTGTTTCCAACAGAGGCCAAACCAGGCCACAAGAATCTGTCAATTATCCAAACACTAAGAAGATCCCATGCTATTGATGCAATTAATAGCAGTGGCTATTCCCTAAGTAAACTTGATTAATAGCCGTTAATGGAATTCTCCTCCAAGAACTTATCCAAACCTTTTTTAACCCAGCTACACTAACTGCACTAACCACATCTTCTGGCAACAAATTCCAGAGTGGTATTGTGAGTTGAGTGAAAAAGAATTTTCTCCAATTAGTCTTAAATGTGTTACTTGTTAACTTCATGGAATGCCCCCTAGTCCTTCTATTATTCGAAAGTGTAAATAACCGAGTCACATCTACTCGTTCAAGACCTCTCATGATCTTAAAGATCATGCCTCCTGTTCTCTGGATCTATGTCCATCACAGATGGTTAAGGCTGCAAAGGTGCATCTTAAAGATGGCAAACGTATCTCTCAATAAATCGATAATATCCTCCCCATACAATTTAGTTGTATTGTTACAAACTTGCTCAAAATTATTAATGATGGTGAACTTCACAATAGATACTACTGACCATATAGCCTTCATTTGCCTTATCAATAACAGTCCGTCCCAGTTCATAAGTAGTGAATGATCACACTCTTTCTTGTTTTTCAAATTTTTGTACAATTAAAATAATAAACTTATCTGATTTTAGAAAATGACGAGCATGGAAAATCATGCAGCAGTCCTTCAAATAAAATTCCCCTGACACAGGTCCATGTTTCAAAATTGGGATCTGCATCGGATGGGGGGTCCTTGCATTGCATTTACTGCTGCTTCAAATGTCAAATTTTTGTATCTTACTGACTGGACATATGAGGGAAGAAAATACAAGCAATTGAGAGTGAGTGCACATGAGTGACCTGAAAATAATTATTTCTAATGACAATGCTGTAGCAGCAGAAAGAGAATAGAGAAGGAGTTGGGATCAGATCTGTACCAGATTGATCAAGACAAATGATTATTAATGATACAGAGCTTTGAGTAGCATCTGTTAAATGATGCCTGCAACTGCTTTCTGAACAACCAATTATCAGCAATCTCATGGATCTCAAGTGGAACAGTGTTCCTCACAATGGGCCCTATAACCAGAAGTCACCTCTACCATCCCTCAGGGAAGAGAGGCCAACATCTCCGGTCATGGGAGAAACTACCTGCGCATTTTATCATTACTTAGTCCACTGTCATTTAAGAAGCTGTGTTTTGCGATCACTTATGGACCTGTACTATAGGCACAAAGAGATGGTCGTGTAAGAGGGGCTTTGCAAACTGTGGGTTGGGACACCAGGTGGGGTCACAAGTACCTCAAACAGCAGCACTCTTCAGGCAGCAGCAGTCACAGCGTTAGTAGTGGAAGTCATGTGCTCACAGGTTGTGCAGTGGCATTGCCCTTGCATGACTTTGTGGTAACAGGAAGACCAAGGAGGGATCATGGCTGTTGCAGTAGCTCACAGGCCCTGTGCTGACCACTACTGATGCTGCTGCCACTTGCAGATCATCATCAGGATCAACTTGGTGGGGGTGTGGCACTTTATGTCTGGGAGGGTATAGAGTCCAACAGGATAAAATCATACAAGAGACTAAATGCTCGGTAGAATCTATATGGGTAGAAATCCCATGTGTGTTGGGTAAGAGTATAGAGATAGGAGTATATTATCGTCCACCTGGACAAAATGGTCAGACAGATAATGAAATGCTAAGAGAAATCAGGGAACCTAACCAATTTGGCAGTGCAATAACAATGGGAGATTTAAATTACTCCAATATTGCCTGGGTAAATATAACATCAGGACTTGCTAGAGACAAAGTTCCTATATGTAATAAATGACTGCTTCAAGGAGCAATTGGTTCAGGAACCTACAAAAGAGGGAGCTATTTTAGATTTAATTCTTAGTGGAACGCATGATTTGGTGAGAGAGGTAATGGTGGTGGGACCACTTGACAATAGTGATCATAAAATGATCAAATTTAAACTAATATCCCCCTTCCAATCAATAAGTAAATCTGCAGCTCTAACACTAAACTTTCAAAAGGGAAACTGATAAATGAGGAAAATTAGAAAAAAACTGAAAGGTGCAGCTGCAAAGGTTAAAAGTATTCAACAGGCATGGACATTGTTTAAAAATACAATCCTAGAGGCGCAGTCCAGATGTATTCCATGCATTAAGAAAGGAGAAAGGAAGACAACATGATTACCGGCATGGTTAAAAGGTGAGGTGAAAGAGGCTATTTTATAAAAAAAAAAAAAAAATCCTTCAAAAATTGGAAGAAGAATCCATCTGAAGAAAATAGGATAAAACATAAGCATTGTCAAGTTAAGTGTAAAACATTGATAAGACAGGCAAAGAGAGAATTTGAAATGAAGATGGCCATAGAGGCAAAAACTCATAATAAAAACTTTTTGAAATATATCCGAAGCAAGAAACCTGTGAGGGAGTCTGTTGGACCATTAGATGACCAAGGGGTTAAAGGGGCTCTTAGGGAAGATAAGGCCATTGCAGAAAGACTAAATGAATTCTTTGCTTCCGTGTTTACTAATGAGGATGTTGGGGAGATATTAGTTCCAAGATGGTTTTCAGGGGTGATGAGTCAGATGAACTGAACCAAATCACTGGAAGATGTAGTAGGCCAGATTGACAAACTGAAGATTAGCAAATCACCTGGACCGGATGGTATGCATCTTAGGGTACTGAAAGAACTCAAAAATGAAATATCTGATCTATTAGTTAAAATGTGTAACCTATCATTAAAATCATCCATTGTACCTGAAGACTGGAGGGTGGCCAATGTAACCCCAATATTTAAAAAGGGCTCCAGGGGCGATCTGGGTAACTATTGACCAGTGAGCCTGACTTCAGTGCCGGGAAAAATAGTGGAAACTATTCTAAAGATCAAAATCGTAGAGCATATAGAAAGACATGGTTTAATGGAACACAGTCAACATAAATTTACCCAAGGGAAGTCTTGCCTAGCAAATGTGCTTCATTTTTTTTTGAAGGGGTTAATAAACATGTGGATGGTAGTGTATTTGGATTTTCAGAAGGCGTATGACAAAGACCCTCATGAGAGGCTTCTAAGAAAACTAAAAAGTCATGGGATAGGAGGCGATATCCTTTCACAGATTACAAACTGGTTAAAAGACAGGAAATAGTAGGATTAAATGGTCAATTTTCCCAGTGGAAAAGGGTAAACAGTGGAGTGCTTCAGGGATCTGTTCTTGGACCGGTGCTTTTCAATATATATATAAATGATCTGGAAAGGAATACGACAAGTGAGGTTTTCAAATTTGCGGACAATACAAAATTATTCAGAGTAGTTAAATCACAAGCAGATTGTGATAAATTATAGGAGGACCTTGCAAGACTGGAAGATTGGGCATCCAAATGGCAGATGAAACGTAATGTGGACAAGTGCAAGGTGTTGCCTATAGGGAAAAATAACCCTTGCTGTAGTTACACAATGTTAGGTTCCATATTAGGAACTACCACCCAGGAAAAAGATCTAGGCATCATAGTGGATAATGCTTTAAAATCATCAGCTCAGTGTGCTGCAGCAGTCAAAAAAGGTAAACAGAATGTTAGGAATTATTAGGAAGGGAATGGTTAATAAAACAGAAAATGTCATAATGCCCCTGTACTGCTCCATGGTGAGACCGCACCTTGAATACTGTGTACAATTCTGGTCGCCGCATCTCAAAAAAGATATAGTTGTAATGGGGATAGCTGGGGCTGTCGATGCCATGGGATTCGACAACGATGTGGGACAGGACCATTTAGGGAGCTTGTGCTCACACGGTTACTGGCGGCTAGTTCAGTGGGAGCAAAGGGGGGACGGTATGTTTAGGGGAGATTGTGTGGCTGTCAGCTATGGGCCGTTTTCCTGGCCATGGGATCTTTTTTTTTTTTTTTCTCTTATCCTAACATGCAGGAATGGCTGTACAAATCTTCTCTTTAAATGTTAAGGGCATTAATATCCCCCGGAAACGACAGCTCCTGCGGCAAGATAAGGGCTTTCAATCAGCAGACATTATATGCCTGCAAGAGACACACTTAACCCGCAAATATGAACATGTACTTGCTTGGCCGGACTTGGCACACAGGTTTTATTCAGCAGCACGCAAGCACTGTAAATATGCTGGAGTGTGTATTCTCTTCAAAAGGGGCATGGATTTCAACATACATAAACATATCGAAGATGACAGAGGCAGATACCTTCTGGTTAAATTTGACTTGAAGGGGGAGGTCTATACCTTAGTAAATCTATATGCCCCAAATACTGACCAACGCAGTTATTTTACTAGGGTTAATCAATTATTGCGAGACGAAGGGGACGGAAAAGTGATCTTAGTGGGGGATTTCAATGTGACTTTAACCGCGGCTAGACAATTCGGGTGGTAGTAGTAGAGGGACGGGACCAGCCAGGAGGGGCCTGCGATCCCTCATGAAGGCGTGGCACCTTCTGGACATCTGGCGCCATGGCAACCCCCATAGCCGCAATTACACATTTTATTCTGCTGCCCACCACTCCTATACTAGGATAGACTATTTCCTAGTAGATAAGCTGCTTGCTGCTGCGGTCACTCTATCTGACATAGGGACCATTGCGTGGTCGGATCACGCTCCGGTGGTGCTTTCAGTAGCTCTGTCTCGGGGTGATAGGGGCTATCGCCCGTGGAAAATGAATGATTCCTTGATCCTTGATGAAGCTTACTGTGCTACTTTGCAGGCAAGGATTGAGGAATATTTACATCTCAATGATGGGCAACCGGCCGTAATATGGGACTGCTTAAAGGCAGTCGCGAGGGGGCATTTGATATCCCGTGGCTCCTACTGTAAGAAGCTTAGTACCCAGGAGAAGCAACGGTTGCTTACCGAAATAGCTGCCTTATCAGAGACCCACAAAAAAACGCTTTCTAAAGCGGTGTATGCTAAATTGCAGAGGGCTAGGGATAGCCTTCGGAGCTTGGCCGATGCGGAGCTGGCTGCCAGGGCTACTCTCCTCTTGCAGGAGAAATTTGAATGGGGGGACAGATCTGGACGTCTCTTGGCCAGATACCTGAAACAACGTATGTTACAAAATCAAATTTTAGGGATAGAGGACCCCGAGGGTCACCTGCTCACCTCCCCTCCGGATATCAGAAAGCGCTTCCAACAATTTTATGGCGAGTTGTATGCGGAGCAGCCGGGGATCTCCGATACCCAAATTGATGGATACTTGGAGGAGATATCCCTACCCACTCTCACTGGAGAGGATAGGGCTTTTCTGGATGGTGAGATCTCGCTATTGGAGATACAATCTGCTATTCAAGACTTAAAAGCAAACAAGGCCCCTGGTTTAGACGGCTTTACGCCGCAGTTTTACAAGAAAATGGTCTCGGTTGTGGGTCCCCCACTACAGGACCTGTTTAATTCCCTGAGAGGGGGTCACTCCCTGGGACCAGGGGCAAATGTAGCTGGTATCACCATCTTGGGTAAACCGGGCCGAGATGTAAAGAAATGTGGCTCATATAGGCCTATCTCACTCATAAATGTAGATTTGAAAATTCTGGCCAAAATTCTAGCAACTCGTCTGAATAGGATCATAGCCCGTTTAATACACTCGGATCAGACCGGTTTTATACCAGGCAGAATGGCTGCTGACAATATTAGGAAAATTATCGGTCTGGTGGAGAGAGCTAATCTGGTGGACCTACCGACTGTTCTACTTTCAGTGGATGCGGAAAAAGCATTCGACATGGTCCATTGGAGGTTTTTATTCCGGACCATGGAAGGCATGAATATTGGCCCTTGCTTCTTGACCTGGCTAAACCGGCTATATACAGATCCTCAGGCCAGGGTAAAGGTTAACGGGACCTACACTGATCCTTTCCGGATTCAAAGGGGAACGAGGCAGGGGTGTCCACTATCCCCCCTCTTATTCGCGCTTTATTTAGAACCCTTGGCAATCCGGGTTCGACAGAGTGGAATTATTAGGGGGGTGTTGGTGGGGGGGCGGGAATACAAGATGTCTATGTTCGCGGATGACGTCCTTTTTACATTAACGCAGCCCGCTGACTCCCTTTCGGAGGTCCTTACTACATTACGGGAATTTGGGAAGGTGTCTGGTTTCACGCTGAACGCGGAGAAATCGGAAATCTTAAATGTAAACGTTCCGGAGTGCGAGATTCCGCAATTAAAGTCGTCACTTCCCTTTAAATGGGCCACCAAAAAACTGAAGTATCTTGGGGTCTTCATTAGCAGTAACATTGGTGATCTTTTCCGGTTGAATTATCCCCCGCTCATGCAAAGAATTTTCAAAGATCTAGACAGGTGGGAAGGGCTCTATCTCTCCTGGTTTGGCAGAATCTCTGCTATCAAAATGAACGTCCTGCCCCGTTTAGGTTACTTATTCCAAGCTTTGCCCATCCACATTCCAGCTGCTATGCTGAAGCTGTGGCAAAGGCGGATATTCTCCTACATTTGGAGACGGCGGCCACCACGAATAGCGCAAGCGGTTATGTACCGACCCAAATTGAGGGGTGGGTTGGGAGTCCCAAATTTGACCTGGTACCTGTTGGCAGCCCAGCTTAGGGCCCTTTTCGACTGGCACCGGACAAAGGAATCCAAACAATGGGTAGCAATAGAACAAGCGTGGGTGGGCAAAACGTCGTTAAGGTCGCTGGTATGGCAGCCCAAAACTACTTGGTATCCGTCCTTATCTATGGCAACGGCCACTAGCACCACATTGTGGTTTTGGGACAAGTGGAAAGAGACCTTGGTGGGTACTCGAAACTATTTTTACAGTTCTGAGATGTCTAGTAACACACGGTTCCCGGCAGGGAGTCAATCTCGGATCCTCCAACAGTGGACGGTGAAGGGGCTTAGGTATATGGCACAGTTGTGGGATGGCAGGAAGGTGACTGACTTTAAAGTTCTTCAGGATAAATATCATCTCCCAGAGTCTGACATTTTTCTTTATCTACAAATTCGTCACTTTGTGCAGAGGGAGAGGATAGATTTAGATCTCGCAAAGGGAAAGACTCAATTGGAGAACTGGTGTGATCAGGCGGACAATCTGAAAGGGGCAATTTCGCAAGTTTATAGTTATTTAAACAGGGACCCCACAGACAAGTCCGCCTTTATGAGGGCATGGGAGACGGACCTGGGTGCACCCCTATCGGAGGAAGATTGGGACTTGGTTTTCCTTGGTACTAAAAAGAGTTCTCCATTTGCTGTTCTGAGCGAGAATAGTTACAAGGTACTCTTGCGGTGGTACCTGACTCCTTTACGTCTCCACCATTATTCTAAGTCTAAGGATCCTAGTTGTTGGAGAGGCTGTGGGCATGTGGGGTCCTATTACCATATGTGGT
Source organism: Rhinatrema bivittatum (assembly GCF_901001135.1). Lineage (NCBI taxonomy): Eukaryota > Metazoa > Chordata > Amphibia > Gymnophiona > Rhinatrematidae > Rhinatrema > Rhinatrema bivittatum. The sequence goes on along the minus strand of NC_042627.1, from coordinate 17,776,028 downwards.
GGTCCTGCCCTAATATACAGATTTATTGGCAGCTCATCAACACTATCATTCATCAGGTTACGGGCCATGCCATTGCACTAACACCAGAACAGGCCCTATTAAATATGCCTATAGAGGTCCCTCGTGCGCAAGGCCGACTCATAACCCTAATCATTATTGCAGCTAGGTACGAGATTGCTAAGGGTTGGCGTTTGAGTACGATACCTACTTCTATTGCTCTCAAATCCCGTCTGTCCAAACTATACTCTTTGCACGCACCCATCATTAGTCGGCAGAAGCAGCAGGTGCACTGGGGGCCCCTACAAGCCTGGTTACATCCTCCTGAGGGGCGTGGGGAAGTGGTTGTTCTTAGTTTCCTCCAGTGTGCTCGCCTTTCTTGCAGGTGCTCGAGGCTTGCGGTGGATCCTGTCGCAAATGTTTCCCTATGACGTGCTTAACTATCAATCCCTTGTTTCTATTATCCGGTATGCCAAAGGGGGGGGGGGGGGGCGTCTGAAGTGCGGAATGCTTTAAATCCAAAGCTCACTCAGTGTGTGGGGCTTCCAGCTTTTTAGTTGAGTACTTGCAATTTAGATAGGCGCTGTTCAAGTGTTCTCATAACTGGTAGCGCACAATGTTGTTGACTGTTGACTGTTACATTGTATTTCGGATTCTATGAATGCTGTACTATGCTATGTTTGAAATATCAATAAAATATCAATTACAAAAAAAAAAAAGATATAGTTGTGATGGAAAAGGGACGAAGGGCAACCAAAATGATAAAGGGGATGGAACTGCTCCCCTAAGAGGAAAGGCTGAAGAGGGTTAGGGCTGTTCAGCTTGGAGAAGAGACGGCTGAGGGGGGTTATAATAGAGGTCTTTAAGATCATGAGAGGTCTTGAACGAGTAGATATGAATCGGATTTTTACACTTTCAGATAATAGAAGGACTAGGGGGCATTCCATGAAGTTAGCAAGTAGTATATTTAAGACTAATCGGAGAAAATTATTTTTCACTCAATGCACAATTAAGCTCTGGAATTTGTTGTCAGAGGATGTGATTAGTGCAGTTAGTGTAGCTGGGTTCAGAAAAGATTTGGATAAGTTCTTGGAGGAGAAGTCCATTAACTGCTATTAATCAAATTTACTTAGGGAATAGCCACTGCTATTAATTACATCAGTAGCATGGGATCTTCTTAGTGTTTGGGTACTTGCCAGGTTCTTATGGCCTGGATTGGCTACTGTTGGAAACAGGATGCTGGACTTGATGGACCCTTGGTCTGACCCAGCATGGCAATTTCTTATGTTCTTAAGCGATGGGGGGAATGAGTGTGCAATGGAGATTACCACTGCTTCTCTATCCTCACCACTGAACCTATCCAAAAAAAAAAAAAAGATTGCCCCTGTCATCAATCTACCCTCTCTTCCCACTAGTTGTGATCCATCTTTGGCCCAAAGGAAAATGTTGCTGCTGACACTAGCCAGGTGGGATGTTTGGAGGAGGGGCTATTTGAAGGGAGACATAACATGCATGAGGTAATTGAGGGTTGGATCAAATGGAGAGGGAATGGATATGGAGGATGGAAGAGGATGCTGTAAGAGAGGACCTGGGGGTGAGGGGATCAACTTGGCGGGGGGGGGCGATAAGAGAAGGATTGGAGAAGAGGTCAGAGGCTGGGAAGTGAAAGAGGGAATAGGGAAAAGAGGGGCTTGGGGTGAGAGAGGATCAACTGGGGGATGTGAAAAAGACTGGCAGGGGTGAGAGAGGGAATAGGATGGATGGGCTGGAGGGAATGAGAGAAGCTGAGGGATGTAAAAAGGCATCAGCGGTGACTGAGAGAGGAGATCTGCTGGATAGGGTGGAGATTGCAGAGAGGGAATCAGATAGAATGTGGGGAGGGTGAGAAGGCATGATAGCCCAAAAGGGGACTGCATGCCTGCTTATTTCTTTTGGTCATCCTCTGGGGGTCATGAATTTTCAAGTGCTGACGTGCTCACCTAGAATCTGTGTGTATATCAGACCATAATAGATCTCCTTCATAATTCTTGGAAATTCTGCACCTTGACTCTGAAAGGCCTTGGACTGTTACATGAGCTGCACAATCTCTGGGAGTATTTGAAGGGCTAGATCTCAGGCCCTGTTCCCTATTGATAAGTGAGTGTTGCTGTACCTGAATCGTTGAATCCCAGGTGTTCTGTTTCCCCTTTTAGAACTTTATCTACAGCTTCGCTCCTTTGATGAAAGGACCTTGTTGAGTATTTCATGGAAAAAGCGAGTGTAAGAAGGTTCAGTGGACTGGTGTTTAAAAAAAAACAACAAAATCTTATCACCAAGTGTGTCAACTAAAGGAATGCTGATTACAACAGGAGTTTTTCCATAACTCTATCAGTTTATATTAGAATATCTGAGCATGTGTTCTTCCTGTGGTTGATGACATAGTTATAGCTTAGTGCATACACTTCCTGGTATAGGAATAAAGCAGGCACCACACTGTGCTCCAAACCGGGACATTGTACTCATGCATCACAGCTCACTCTGTTTCTAACAGTCACAAACTAACGATATATACATGTGGGAACTTCTGAGTTCTGCAGGGCCAGGTGTGACTCCTGACAAACACATGTATGCAAAGGTAGAGAGTATGTGGGGTGCTGTCTCTCTGCCCAACACTGATCATCTATCCCATGCTTCGGTTCCTTTAATCTTCTCCCTCATAACCCACAGCAACTGATCCCTTCACTCACTCTCGCCCTCCCCTCTCCTCCATTAGCATCACCACTGCAGCGGTGAGCTGCGTTTTCTGGGCGCACTGCTAATTCTCCTGGCAGCGGCGACCATATGGCATATTTTCCTTCCTGCCCACATGGGCTACAGGACACTACTTTCTCTTCTGAGCTGGTGCAGTAGGAAAAAGGACCTGCCATCACCCACAGAGCCATGGCAGTCTAGATGGTGCCTAGTGCTTCCCGGGGCGGAGATGTATCCTGAAAAGGTTCTTTTTCCTTGTGCTGGAGAGACACATATCCTTGGTACTAGCAGGCCGAGAGTGAGGCAATGATCACAGTTGGCGAGAGGGTGTGTACAGGTTGAGTTGGTTATTAAAGTCCTTGACTGCCCTTAATGCTAGGACAAGGATTTTGAAAATGGAGCAATGGGATGTTGGGAGCCAGTGTAGAGATTTTAGGAGTGGGGTGATCAGTTCGAATTTGCTGGCACTAAGCAGACTTGGTGCTACTGCGGGTATCGAGTTTAGAAAAAGTAAAAGTTCTTAAATTATGCAGGTAACATAGTAATTACGGCAGATAAACACCAAATGGTCCATCCACTCTGCCCAGAAATTTGCTTAAGGTAGTAACTGCTGTTCCAATCAGTTTACCCCATACATTCTGTTAAGGTTAGTGCCTGCTGCTCCATGCAATTTACCCATGTGTTTGTTAAGGGTAGTAACTGCTGCTCTGTGCAGGCTACCCCCATAAGAAATTGCCATACTGGGTCAGACCAAGGTTCCATCAAGCCCAGCATCCTGTTTCCAACAGTGGCCAATCCAGGCCATAAGAACCTGGCAAGTACCCAAAAACTAAGTCTATCCCATGTACAGGTGTTAGTAATAGCAGTGGCTATTTTCCAAGTCAACTTAATTAATAGCAAGTAATGGACGTCACCAAGAACTTATCCAATCCTTTTTTAAACACAGCTATACTAACTGCACTAACCACATCCCCTGGCAACAAATTCCAGAGTTTTATTGTGCATTGAGTGAAAAAGAACTTTCTCTGATTAGTTTTAAATGTGCCACATGCTAACTTCATGGAGTGCCCCCTAGTCCTTCTATTATCTGAAAGAGTAAATAACTGATTCACATCTACCCGTTCTAGACCTCTCATGATTTTAAACACCTCTATCATATCCCCCCTCAGTCGTCTCTTCTCCAAGCTGAAAAGTCCTAATCTCTTTAAGTCTTTCCTCATAGGGGAGCTGTTCCATTCCCTTTATCATTTTGGTTGCCCTTCTCTGTACTTTCTCCATCGCAATTATATCTTTTTTGAGATGCGGCGACCAGAACTATACACAGTATTCAAGGTGCGGTCTCACCATGGAGCGATACAGAGGCATTATGACATTTTCCGTTTTATTCACTATTCCCTTCCTAATAATTCCCAACATTCTGTTTGCTTTCCCATGCATTCTGTTAAGGGTAGTAGCTGGTGCTTCATGCAGGTTAACCCCATGTGTTCTGGTAAGGATAGTAATTGCCATGCCATGCAAGTTCCCTTTTGCAGAAATGTTACACACCCCCGTTCTTCTTTTTCAACCTCAAGCCTTTAGAGATCTGCAGTGTTTATTCCATGCTCTTTTGAATTTGTTTACTGTTCTCGTCTATACTATCTCTTCTGAGAGGGCATTCCAGGCATCTATCACCCTCTTTGGGAAGAAATATTTCCTGATGCTGGTTCTGCTGGGGTTTTATATCATGACTCTAGTTTTATAGTTTCCTTTTCAATAGTAAAGATTTGAAGTTTATGAATCGTTAATGCATTTCGGGTAGCTGAAGGTCTGCATCACATGTCCTCTGCACCTTCTCTCCTAAGGGTATACATATTTAAATCCTTCAGCCTCTCCTCGTAGGTCTTCTATAACAGCCCCCATACTATTTTGGTCACCTTCCTCTGGATTATCATTATCCTGTCTCTATCCTTTCTGAGATACAGGCTCTGGAACTGAACACCGTACTCCAGGAGAGGCCTCGCCAAGGACCTCTACAAGGGCATTATCATCTTCCTTTTCCTGCGGGCTATTCCTCCAGTGAAAGAGCTATCATGGAGCAAGCCTCATGAAATAAAAATGCTTTGCTTTCTAAATGTCTTGGATTTGTTTCACTACTCTAGGCAGCCTATTCCAGATTCCAGGTCCTGCTGTTGAGAGAGCTTTCAATCAAATTGTCCGTAATTGAAACTCCTTAACAGATGGTAAAACCAATGGCCATTCTTAGACTGTAACACTCTTCTAAATGCTTCTTGCATTCTTTACATATCATTATAAATTTAAATTTGATTCACATTGCAATTGAAAGCCAATGCAAAGTCTGTCAGACTAAGGGTGACCTGATTGTTTCTTCTCATGCCTATGATTCAACGAGCTGCTGCGTTTCGTGGTAGTTGTCGTGCTCTTACGTGCTATTTTGGGAGGCCAAAATAAAGTGAGTTACAGTAATCTAATGTGGAGAAAACTAACATGGGTCACTGATCTGAAATCATAATGACTTGGATATTATCTTAAGCACCTTACTAATTGCAGTTTATAAAATGTTTGTTTTAGCATTGATTTTCTGTGGCCGAAAACTGATTTTATCATCTGTTAATGATTGAAAGATCTTGTACCTCTGAAGATATTGGAGTAAACCTGATCATTAAGATGTACTCCATACAAGTCATTAGGTCTGGCTTGCTGTCTGACCACACTATTTCAGTTTTTAGAAAGATTCAGAATCATACATCTCTGTTTCCACTGTCTTTAAACATGTTATCAGGAATAATGAGTTGCAGATTCTTGCATAGAATTTACATGTTCTTCCCTTCTCTCTCTCTTCCCATGCCCACCCTCCCCTTGCTTTCTCCTCTCTCTCCCATCCCTCACTTGCTCTCTTTCTTCCTTTTGTTCTACCTTCCACTCATCCCCCCTTTCCTGGGTTCTGTAGTGCAGGAGAAAGTTCTTCTGAACAGCTGCTACTGCTTCACTTCCCACCACTGCTTGATGCTGAGGAGTACAACAAGCCAGCAGGAGTGGGAAAGTAGTTATCGGGTCTACTTTTATATGTTGCTACTCATCATATGCAGAGCTGTACAAAAGCACCTAACAGAGAGTCCCTGCCTAGCAGAGCTTACAATCTAATGAAGACAAACAGGGCATAAGAGTTTGAGAATTTCATTTATTAGGAAAATGGTTAAAAAATCAATCAGGTTGTAAGCGAGATAATCAGGGGTTAAGATTTAAAAGCAGCCTCAAAAAATGTGGGGTTTTAGGCAATGAGGCACCAGCTCAGGAGTGCAGCCAGGTGGAAAGCACGCAGTTGGGAGTTAGCGGTATAGGAGATGGGCATAGATAGGAGAGCTTTGCCTGGTGAGTGGAGTTCAGGAGGATGGGTGTAGGTTGAGATAAGAGAGGAGAGGTAGTGAGGAGCTGCAGAGTGACGGCTCTTGTAGGCAGGGCCGGTGGAAGCACTAGGCGAACTAGGCGATCGCCTAGGGCGCTGAGCATTAGGGGGCGCCGAGCCGCTGATGGCCAATGGCCGCCGGTGGACGTCATCCCAATAGCGGCTGAGCGGTGAACTACTGCTATGCTGTGCGCCGGATACACACAGCAAGAAGATCGGCGGGGCCGTGGTGGAGCTCAAGTCACCACGGCCGGAAGAAAACAATCGCGTCTAAACATGCTGGTGCTCCAGCTCCTTCCTGCTCGCGGCGGCCCCAGAAGAAAAATGTTGCCGGAGCCGCGCGGGCAGGAAGGAGGAGGAGGAGGAGGAGGAGGAGGAGGAGCATCAGGAGCTTCTCCTCCTTCCTGCCCGCGCGGCCCCGGAAGAAAAATGTTGCCGGAGCCGCGCGGGCAGGAAGGAGGAGGAGCATCAGCCAATGCAGGAGCTTCTCCTCCTTCCTGCCCGCGCGGCCCCGGAAGAAAAATGTTGCCGGAGCCGCGCGGGCAGGAAGGAGGAGGAGCATCAGCCGCGTGCAGAAGAGGAGCAGCGCGGCTCGAGAAGTCCGGGTCCGCTGCAGAGCCCATCCTGCAGCGGCCCGTGAAGAGGAGGCCCAGAGGTGAGAGAGAGACTGAGGGTTTGTACAGTGTGTATGTGTGCGTGTATGAGATGAGTTGAGAGACTGTGTGTGGGAGTGAGGACCTGAATGTTTGCAGAGACAGCATGTGAGAGCCTCTGTGTGTGCGAGAGTCAGACAGCATGTGCCAGTGTGTATGAATGATTGTATGAGAGAGAGCATGTGACAGTGAGAGCCTGTGTGTATGAATGGTTGTATGAGAGAGAGCATGTGACAGTGAGAGCCTGTGTGTATGAATGATTGTATGAGAGAGAGCATGTGACAGTGAGAGCCTGTGCTTGAGCAAGACAGCATGTGGGAGTGAGAGTTAGACAGCATGTGCAAGAGAGAGACTGTGTATAAATGATTGTATGAGAGAGAGCATGTGAGAGTGAGTGCCTGTGTATGTGTGTGTGTGTGTGTGTGTGAGAGAGAGAAAGCATGTGAGAATGAGAACCTGACTGTGTGTTTGAGGGAAGAAGACAGATGGAGAGAAAAGAAATATGTTATAAAAGGAATTGGCAAAAAAATAAGAAAGGGAAGGTGGAAAAAAAAAAGCCTGTGAGCAACCGATTAGAAAACTAAGATCAGACAGCAAATGTAAAAAAAAATAAATTATTTTTTACTGATTGGAACATGTAATCTTTGGGAATGTGCAAGAGTAGCACTTTCTCTATGCGGATCTCACAATGTACGAGATCAGCATAGAGGAACTAGAAGCCCATGGGGCCTGCACAGAGGAGGCAGCAGAATGGGCTTCAGTGCCAATAGCAGCAATCAGCACCTCCGCAATAGCCATACAGCAACAGTGACAGTGGCAGCAGAGGAATGAGAGAGGCTCTGAGGTTGCTGGCAAAAGAAAGAGAGGGGGTCTCTGCCTTTAGTGTGTGCATGTGTATGAATGGGAGTTTGCCTGGCGGTGTATGTGTGTGAATGCATGGGTGCCTGCCTGAGGGTGTGTCTGTGTATGAGAATGAATGGGTGTCTTCCTGGGGTTTGTATGTGTGAGAATAGATGCCTGCCTGTTTGTGCTGTATGTGTGTGTGTGTGTGTGTGTGAGAATAAATTGGTGCCTGCCTGGGGGTCTGGGTGTGAGAATGAATGTGTACATGCCTGGGGGATGGGGAGGGAGTGGTGTGAAAATGAATGGGAGCCCGCCTGGGGGTCAGTGTGAGAATGACTGGGAGCTTGCCTGTGTGTGTTTGTGTGAGAACGATTGGAAGCTTGCCTGGGAGTGTGTGTTTGTGTGTATGTGAGGGAGCCAGTGAGAGCATGTGTGTATGAGAAAATCCAGGGGAGTAAGAGTTTGTGTGTGTGTGGGGGGGGGGGGGGTGTGGAGGGGGGAGAGAGTGCCTTAGAGCCCTGAGTGTGTCAGTGTCTGTGAGAGCGAGAGGTTATGGTTGGGTATAAAAGCATGAATGTGTATGTATGTGACAGTGTATGTATGAGAGAGAATGGACATGTGAGTATGTGTGAGAGAGAGAGGATAACCTCAATCAAGAGCTCCCATGTATGGACAGCAGGGGCTTTTTAAAATCCTTATTAGTTTTAATTATTGTGTGTTATTTGATATATGTGTTGTTTTGAAATATTTTATTGGTTTTAGGAAATTGTAAAAAATGTATATGATTTTAATTAATAGAAATTCTATTTATCAGTAGTTTTAAAATATTATTTTATTAGTATGGTTTTACTATTATAACTGATGCTTTATGTTTCTTGATTTTATTTGTTTTATGAGGAATGGTGATTCTGTTTTTCCATTGTTAATACACAGGGTCTGTTTTCTTGGGGTTTCCATTTCAGTTTTTTCTAATTTGTGCTCCTTTATTTTGTATTCTGTATTTGGTGAGGGTCTGTCTCTGCTCTGTGTGTGTGACCATGATGAGAGATTCTGCTAGCATATAGTTTCTGTATAGAGATCTATAGCAATCGGGTTTGTTTTGTTTCCTCAGTAGGTGGAGTATTGGTATTCTAGGACCCAGTGTAATATTTACCCTTGCTTATTCACAGGTAGGGTTATTGTTGTTTGAGTCCTTGGTGTTATTACTGTTATGTTATGATGGGATTGCAGTATAGATTTTGAGTGTCTTTTTTGTGGTGTTTTGTGTTAGTTCACAATGTGTCTGGTAATGGAAGGTGTTTGTGCTGCTGTTACTGTGAGGTGACACCAGAATTTCAAAATATCTTTTAGTATGATGAGCTGTAAGGGAAACATCCAAGCTCCATTGTTTGGGGGAATTTCAGTGGATGCACAGAGTTAGAGAACTGGAGGTGCAGGATTTGTATTGACATTCTGTCCCTTCCTATATATTCCAGACTTCACTCTCCTAGCCACATAGAATTAGTTGAATGAGGCTATCAAATACTTTTATAGTGTGAAACTGGCCAGCTTTTTAAAATTGCGCAGAGGACCCTTTGGACTTTTTTATTAACACTTTTTTTAAATAACCAATTTTAAAGCAGGATCCATGCTATAGAGGTGGGAGAGATGAAGAAATGTTATTTTGGCTCCCCCCCGCCCCCCCCCAATTCTTCTGTCTGGAGACACCACTGATTTTCTGTGACCTTAAGCATTAGTACAAGAAGGATTAAGGGGGGATGCTGGAGAGGCTCACACAAATGCATTGGCCCCCGGGCACCGGAGACCCTTGGTGCGCCACTGGGTGTGAGCCATATGGGGCCGCAAGTGGTGGCAAAGAGGAGTGGAGATTTGGCAGGCCGCGAGCAGTGCCCAACCTGCTCGCGACCCAGAAAACCCCAGTCAGCGGGCGTGATCAAGAATGAGGTAGGCGTCGGGGCCGAGACAGGGGGGGGGGGGGGGCGCAAGGGAGAAGGCTCGCCTAGGGCGCCAAATCCCCTTGCACCGGCCCTGCTTGTAGGTGAGTAAGAGGAGCTTGACTTGTGCGCTGAAACAGACAGGGAGCTAATGCAGTGACTTGAGAAGAGGGGTTTCATGGATGTAGCAACTCTGACAAAACATATCATGCGGCTGCCTCACTCTGCCCTCAGCCGAGTGCTTTCCAAGGCCTGGAATCACCGCTGCAGGCTGAGCTTGGGTGTACTGCATCCCCTCTCCAGTTTCTCCTCACATGCTACCTGTAGCATGTATTCTCCAGACATTTTTTTCCCCCCTTATATTTTCATTGTGTATATTAATTTTACTGTTCACCATTCTGCTTTCTTTTTGTTAGAAAGGCAGTTAAAATTAAGTAAACTCTTCTCCCCCCATTCCTGCAGGCTTACTGAAGGGGAGCAGCTGGAGCAGTAAACAGAGAGGCCTGGATCTTTTTAGTCTTTCCCTGGAGACCTGGCAATTGATGCAAATTCCCTGCGCCTCCTGGAGAGTTCCCAGGTAAGGTGACGATTGTGTGGTGGAGGGGAGAGCAGGAGCATAGGGATCTTCCATACACCATTGTGACAGTGGAGTCAAAGTCCATGGCGCCTGGAGGTTTAATCTCCATTGCTGGAGACCCAATAATTTAAATAAAATTCCAGACTCCCTACATGAAACGGGGCTCCACTCATATAGTGCACGTGGTTACCCAGTCCGTCTGTGGGTGGCAGAAAGTGGAATGACTTTCAGTGAAAGTTTAGCTATGACATAAGCAGGGGTATTTCTGACAAAGAAGCAGTGGTGGACCAAGCCGCAGTGTCACCAGACTGTTGTGGAGAAATCAGATGGTAATGCTTTTCCTGCTGAAAGCCCACATATAGTTTTTGCCAGTGTTATGACAAGATACACGTAGGTCACCATTATAATAAGCCTGCATGGTCCCCAATTATGGGGTTGCTCAGGTTCTCAATGACAGAGCAAGTGGAAGAAGATATCTGGATCTCAATGACTCTGAAGGTAGGCAAAGGCTGCAGCACAACAAGATCTCCAATTGTATAGGGCTTATAATAAATAATAAAAAATAATAAATAATAAATAAAATAATAAATAAATACAATCTTAGGGGGATGTAGTGCCCCCCACACACACACATCTGGCACAATCATCCACATTCTTCCCTCACCCCACCCTTCCTCTGGCACAATCCCTTCTGACTGGAAGGAGGAAAGCAGCCCCTTATATACTGTAACATTATTTAGCCCCACTTACTGATTTATTTATTTTATTTATTTTTAACTTTTTCATACCGACGTTCCTGTAGAAAATACAAATCACACCGGTTTACAATGAAACTAAAAAAAGGTCGCCCGGGAGCGATACAAGGAACAGGTTGTATAAGTAACTGGGAACAGGGAACTATAGATATCTTCACTAAAATCAACTTTGAGCACGCACATTGATTACAGAGAATGTGAAAACCGGTAGCATGCCATGTAATACGCTCACAACTTTGCATTCAAGTTAAAAGAGAACATTTAAATGCATTTGAGAACAACTTATGTACAGGTTAACATAAGAGAACTTAAATACAATATTGAGTAGGTTCCGAATAGGGGTGATCTGAACATACTAGTGGGCAGTCAGAAGTAGAGGGATTGGGCCATTGAGTGGAAACACTCTGGGGAGGATCCAAGGAAAGATCTGGGAAGACTAGAACGTAAAGTCAGGGATGACCCTGCCAATCTTGGCATAAGGGAGTGTTATATTTCCGGGAAAGCTTGGCTGAAGAGCCAAGTTTTAAGTTTTGGGTTGTTTTTTTTTGAATACCAATGGGCAAGGTTCTTGGTGGAGGTCCTGGGGGAGCGCATTCCATTGAGGTGGACCTGCTGTGGATAAGGCGCGCTTCCTTAAGGAGGTTTTTGCTGGGGGGGGGGGGGGTGCATACAGTGTGCATACAGTGTGCCTTTATATGCTCTTCTGATAGGTCTGTCCGATGTATGAGGACACAGTTGGATGCTTAGATTGAGGGGGGTGAGGTTGTGAATGGCTTTGTGCATCATCATGAGAACTTTGAAGGTAATCCTGGATTTGATGGGTAACCAGTGGAGGTTCTGAAGGATGGGACTGATGTGTACTCTTTTGTTGGAGTTCATGTATATAGGCATCTCTTTTTAGATTACATTTTTTTTTACATGCAAGACGATTCCATGACTACTCCGAATCCCCAATGATTTCTCCGACTGGCTTAGCCTCCACAATGGCTCACATCTTAGATACTGTAGACTTGATTCATGAAGCATTTTTCCCATAAACCTAGGCAATGTGGATCAAATAGATGTAATGTTTCATCAATTGGGGGTTTTTTTTTATGCTTTATATGGTATGGATAGTATTTTAAGAATTGTATTTGAATATATATACTGTGAAATCTGCTGTAAGCCATTCTGGGCAATCCTAAGAGACTGAAAGGATGGGGGTAATAATTTAATTAGAAATAAGACAGGGAGAGAACCTTACTGATTCAGGTACCCAGGTGTACATTTGTGAATTTCTTTTACCTGATACCGTCACATTCCTTCATGACGTAAAAGGCTTCAGGGATTACCCTTCCAGATGTGCGGGGCTTATATAAAGGAACCTGACCTTAGTTTCCACAGGTAGAAGTCCAAACTGCCCAAGGCAGTGAAACAAATGTAGAGTCGGGGGAGATAACATGGCATGGAAAGAGCATGAAAAACCCTTTCGATCAGTGGGAACACGCCGAATAGCCTTAGTGTTGGTGCTGGCAAGATCCTCCCTCAAGCAAAATGTTAAAAGGAGCCTTGTCAACACTTATTGTGTTAGTTGCACACCACCTTCTAAAGAAGACAATATCTAGATAAAGGCAAGGAATGGGAGTTAGGCCGTAGGGATTCTCATTGTGGGCTCTAATTTAGGAATGGGGGTTGGGAGCAATCAGGGAATACCCTGGTACTTAGAGGGTACATGGGTCTTCACTTGCACATACACTAGATCTCCCAATACTGGCACCAGTGTACCTTTTCCATAAAAAGGCCAAGCTAATGCCTCTGAGTGCTAAGAGATACTGGAGCCAGGAAAACTAGAGGCTCGGAAAGTGGGGGATGGAAAGGAAGAAGAAAGTTTAAAGCTGTCCAGTTATTCATCCTAAAGTATACATTTGGGCAAAACATCAGAGAGTTTTTATTGGCACAAATTAAAGGGTACATTGCTTAAGACTTCTGAGCAAAACAAACCTAAATAAACAATAGACACAGGGAAAGTGATGAGCTACAGTCAACACGCTAATAATGTTTTCTTACCTTTTAAACGCAAGCCAAGAAATCACACCCTGGAGTAGCAATGCTGCAGTGCAGAGTACGTTAAAAGCACCAGAAAGCTACAGTTCAGAGGCAAGTACTGCAGAAGCCGAAGCCTCTTAAAGAGTCCATAGGTTCCTATTCCAGAGGCCTAAGGCAGGCAGGGTCTAAGGTCTAATAGCAATACAAGGCAGAAAGCACAGCCATTGGAAGGATCAGCAGGCATTGGGAGATCAGCCCCCGGTGGATAAGTCACTGCGGGAGGATGAGGCAAGGCTAACCACCAAAACAGATGAACACCAATGGAAGAAGGCACTCGGAGAACAGCAGCTCCCAGGAATGGTAGGCAGTTTGGCCATGGCAGCCTGGTACAGACAGATGCTACAAAACGTTTGGGAAGGCTGGATGCTCTGAAGGGAAGTCGCAGCATCCCTGTTCTTCCACATGGCACACCCAGCACCAGAGGCCATCCATCCCAGAACAAGCAGCTTGTAATCTTTTGGAAACTGGCAGGACAGCTTTTCTTGATGACTTTGAGCAACACAGGGCAGCACCTTCCTTCTGACCACCATTGTCTATGGTAAGTATTCTCTTTGCCACATTGTCTTCAGTCAGGCCTCCCTTGGCAAGGCAGCTTCCATCTGGCACATAGGACCTTCAGCAAGGCCTTCCTTTGCAGATATCTGACATACTCACAAGTCCTTGAGTCCTTTTATAGTGGTCTGTTGCCACAGAGCTGGCTCCTGGCTCTGCCTCTTCTCTGCTTCAGAGGGTTGAGGACTGTCTCTTAGAGTACCAGCAGTGGAGGTAGTGCTGTTGGATGCCTGCTACCAGATGTGGATGGCCTGGAGAAGGGTGGCATTTAAGTTGCTGATGATGGCTGTCAACCTGTTCAGGCCCTGCCTTGTCAACAAGTCTGGTACTGGATGAATTACTGCAGGTAGATGAACTCAATCCGGAAACTTTCCATGGTCCTCAAGGGCAGTGCACATCCTCCTGCAGCATATGGAGAACCACTAGCTTTGGTATAGAAGGCTGTGACAACATCTGCAGCGGGGGCTGGGAATGGATCTCTAATCTCTATACCCCCCATCTCTACTGCAGTGGTCTTGGTGCTGGCATCGGCAGGCTTCAAACAGCTTCTCACTGGGTTCAGTCTTCTCTGTTTAGTTGTCATTTGTAGAGTTGTGGGAAGGTACCCAAATCTCCAAGTCATTTTGCTTGTCTTCCAGTTGGGAGATGTCCTGTGCATGAGACCCAACTGTACCTTCTTAGTCCTCTGCAGTTTGGACTCTTTCTTGATCTCTGGTTGAGCCACAGGTTGTGACTCAGACTCTGGGGCCTGTCTACTGGAACCTGAGGAAAAATAGGAGCATGTGAGTACCATTATAGGATTCCTTTTCATTGACCTGTCTCTATTGTAAACCCTACTCCCAAAAACTTGGTAGTCTCTGAAAACATGTGCTTTTGTGTGGCAAGGCTTACCTGCTTAAACTGAAGCTATATGCAGATCAAGAGGCAGCACCTCCACAATATCGGAGGCCAATGTACCCTGCAATCACTCCTTCATGTAGGTAAGTTAGAATGGACATGCCCTCTTCCTTCACTCCAGTGGCAATGGGTGTTTATGATTGCAATCTTATTCTTGACGTTGGCCTTGATGGCCTTGGGCTGACATGCTCTATTGTTTTATCCAGTGTTGGTAATGAGCCAGTCTATGGTTTGCCAGATGTGGTCCTTTGATTTCTGCTGGATCCATACAGCACACTGTAGTTCCCCATTATCTTCTCCATCAGGAGCTCATTCTCCATGAGGGAAAAGCACAGTGCCCTTAAATGCTGCCTAGGCTCTTGAGCAGGGGTGGGCAAGTCCGGTCCTCGAGGGCTGCAAACCAGTTGGGTTTTCAGGATACCCCTAATGAATATGCATGAAATAGATTTGCATACAACTGAGGCAGTGTGTATGCAGGTCTCTCTCATGCATATTCATTAAGGATATGATCTGATATGGTATTCAACCATGAAGCTCGGTATAGAAAAATGTGAAATAAATAAATAAATCCTGAAAACCCGACTGGTTTGCAGCTCTCGCGGACCGGAATTGCTCACCCCTGCTCTTGAGAGTTGCAACCTCTTACCCATGAAGCCACCTCTGGTGGGTCCTTTACTATCTCTTCCTTCTCTTTTTTCCCTTTCTATTTCTCCTCTGGCTCCAACTCCACACCCCCTTCTGGCTGGGTCTCTCCTATTTATGTGCCAAAATCTAGATAGAGCAGTGGTTCTCAACCCTGTCCTGGGGACCCCCCCCCCCCCCCCAGCCAGTCGGGTTTTCAGGATACCCACAATGAATATGCATGAGAGAAAATTTGCATACACTGCCTTCATAACATGCAAATTTTCTCTCATGCATATTCATTGTGGATATCCTGAAAACCCGACTGGCTGGGGGGGTCCCCAGGACAGGGTTGAGAACCACTGAGATAGAGTCAAAGGCTTTATAACAATTTAGATTTTATTCAGTAAGAGAGTAATTACCTGCCTGCCACTGTGGCTGCTTCCTAGCACTGACTGACTGCTTCCTGTAGCTTGCCATCTGATTTAATGCTGATCTGCTATAGAGAATGCTACATTGCTTAGTTCTCTGCAGGTCTTTGCTGAAGGTTTGGCTAGTAGAGGAGAGGCTATCTAGCATAATATCTCCTGCCCCCTCTTCAACCCCATGGCCTCACTTGGCTGCTACCCCTCAGCTTCCCACTCCCGCTGGCACTACCCTTCTCCTCTGCTCTCCTGATATTTCTACAAAACCTCCAGCTCTCTTCTCTGCTCCTCCCCCAGTCTTCTCAGTTATCCTCCCTACCCGCCCTCATTCCACTCACTCCCCTGATATTCTCACCCCTCACACACCCACCCATTTTCCTCTGCCCCTTGCTAAACCCTGTGATGGAGTATATAGAAAACTCTCTCAGACTACCTTAAAGGACTGGGCACAGCTATCTCTCCCGGGCCTCCTTAAAATTCAAATCCACAGGGAATTCTGAGAGAAGCCCCTCACTAGAGTTTAAAGAACTCCTGCACTGGAAGATTTAAACAGGCAGGAAGTCACTGTATAAGAAAACCTGCTATGTTTGAGGACTGTGTGTTACCCGAGGTTAAGGTGAGCTACATCATTTGTTTGTTTTGCTTTCCTCTGCATTTTTTTTCACTGTAGAATCATTGCACAAAAGGGAAACAGCCAGCGACTGCCTCCTTATTCCATCTGGCTGCTTCCAAGCCACTATCACCCAAGTTATCACAAACCCTTATAGACCCAGAGAGAGACAGAACTAACAAACAAGCACTTTCACACACTCCTGAACCTTTTGGGACTTTGCTTCCTTCCGCCCCTGAAACCGGATTGAAAGGTGGAGGCTGCTGCTGGGCCTGACCTCAAACCTTTTTTTTTTTTTCTCTTAATGAAAATTCCCACTGCTCTTGGTCAAGGGGTGGATACTGCACTCAGGAATGGAGGTGGATTTTTGGTTTAGGAGCGAGGAGAGTTTTATTTACCGATTGCTAAGTGAGTTGTCTGTGTTCCTATTCTTACGATCTCTGCACATATATTTAAAACATTTAGAACACGCCTTATCGCTATATGTGCTCACTGCATAGTATATCATAAATCTGGGGCATAACATAAATCTTGCCAGTTTATAAAACCATTAGGCCACATATTATCTAATATCTGCTAACATATTCCACACAGTATACAAAACAAGTATCCTCCCCCCCCCCCCCCCCAACAAAAGTATCTATTTATGTATATGTATGTATTTATTTATTGAAAGGTTTTGTATTACACAGCTTCCAATATACATATCCGTTCGGTGTGGATTACACAACAGTCATAAAACACACAAAATAATAATTAAAACCATTACAAAACTAATACATGATTTAAAGCAAAATACAATTCCTCCATGTGCCGCTTCAAATAACAACATTTTCAGTTGACGTCTAAAACTGCATAGGTCTGGCTCATTCCTTAACTGCTCAGGACTAGCATTTCACAACACTGGTGCTGCCATGGACAAAAGCTTTAACATGGGTCTGTTTTAGTCTATAACTCTTTAGCCGGGGCAACCTGTAATAATTTTGTCCTGGATGGAGTATTTTTAAAAACTTATCAGGAAGCCCTAATAATAAGGTGGCACAATAATCTAAATGCCCTAGGACTCGTGATTGCAAAACAGTTCTGAACAAAGAAGCTGGTAACAATGGCTGAAGAGATCTTCACATCTTTAGCTTAAAAAAAACAAAACACACACTTTGGACAAGTGACAAATATGGGAATTCATAGTCCAATGCAGAATCTAGAAGGCTTCCAAGACTGCGTACCTCATGGAGGATGGTTATAGTTTTACCTTCACAAGAAATCGAGCTGATTTCCTCAAATACACCGGCCCTGCCTACCCACAATACTTTGCTTTTCTGAATATTAAGCACAAGACTATTCTTTCCCAGTCAGGACCTAATTTGGGTCAAACAATCCTGAAATCAGGCAATGGGAACAAGTCTGGCCTCCTCTCTAAGAATACCCGTGTACAGGAAATAAAACACTCCCAGTGCTTGCAAAATGCATCCTTACGGGGCCAAAAGGAATGATCTGGACCCAACTGAACAGAGAGGATGTAAACCAATTAAGCACTCGATCTGTGATGCCAGCAGCCTGAAGCCAGTATACCAAAATATCATGGCAGACACAATTGAATTTAAACAAAAACCACTCCCCCTACAGCACCCAGGCATGCATCATAACACCAGAACTCCTTTGTTCACCTAATATCTGCCAATGCATGACTGCATTTCAACAAAGATCATCTCCCACCCCTTGTTCTGTTAAAGACCTTAATAAGTATCAGGAACCTAAGTTCCCCACATAAAAGGTCTCAGGTACCCGAGTTCCCTAAAACAGCTGGCATAGCACAAGCCACAGCTATCTCAGTTTTAACAGTCAAAAGCAGCTTGGAACAGCCAGGTCTTTAATGGTCTCCAAAAGCATGGAAGCATAATTAAACAACGAGTCGTTATACATACTACATTAATTAATTAATAGCATAATAAAAACATACATCACATGCTTTTGAAAATAGCCCTCTCTTTAACTCTGCCCCATGACTGAAAAGCTCAATGGTGATATGGTAAATTGCATTTTAAGGTCAGCACTTTACACTTCAAACTGGGAAGATTCAAGGTCGTTATAAATTGTGTGACTCAAAATCAGCTTTGGTGTATTTTTTTTTAGGGTAAGCAGTGACAGCTGACTGTCTAGTTCTGACAAGCAATGATTCAGTTCAGTGCCGTGAACTCTAGGGGTCTGGAAGCACAAAAAAGGTTTGTATTTTGTTTCCTTTGTTATTTTGTTTCCTTTTTTATTTTGATTAATTTTGTCTTTTTTGTTTTCAGTGCATGCTATTTATTTATTTATTTAAAAACTTTTCTATACCGTCGTTTAGTAATGCACCATCACAACGGTTCACAATTAGGCACGAAATAAGTTTGGTTTATAAATTATCTAGAGGGTGCCAATACATTTTTCGGTTACATGTTTCAATAATATACTCTATATGGAAAGTGGATTGGAATTTCCATTTATATGAGTAATAGGATAATCATATACGTTTTATACTGTCCTTCTTTTAAATTAATACTTAATTATGATAAAATATAATAAAGTAAGCAATTACACTTTTAGGTGACTTTCAGCTGTGTGTAGGTGTTCTTACTCATCGACCTCACTGTGAAAGGCTTTTTTGAAGAGCCATGTTTTTAAACTTTTTTTTGAAGAGTTTTAAATCTTTCATTAATCTTATTTCGAGTGGCATTGTGTTCCATAATATTGGACCTGCTAAAGATAGTGCTCTCTCTCTAACTTGGGTCAGTTTTGCTGTTTTGACCGAGGGTATGGTTAGTAGAGCTTTATTGGCTGATCTGAGATTTCTCTGGGGGACATGCAATCGTAGTGCAGTGTTTAGCCAATCAGCATTTTCGTCATTGATTAGTTAATGAATTGTGCATAGCGTTTTAAATTGCATTCTTTGTTCTATTGGCAGCCAGTGTAAATCGGCAAGTGTTTGAGTGATGTGATCCCTTCTGCTTTTTCCAGTAAGTATTCTGACAGCCGAGTTCTGTAGAATTTGTAGTGGTCTTAGTGTTGCATATGGTAATCCTAGGAAAAGTGTGATACAATAGTCTGTGCTAGTGAATATTAGTGCTTGCAGAACTGTTCGAAAATGTGCTTGAGTTAATAAGGGTTTTAGTCTCCTAAGGACCATTAATTTGGCGTAGCCTTCTCTAACTTTCAGTGATATGTGTTGCTTAAGGCTGAGTTCCGTGTCGATTATTACTCCTAGGTTTCAAGCTTTCTCATAGGCCGATACAGTACAGCGAGTAGCCTGTGCGCGCGCCGGGAGAGTGGGCGTTCGTCCACACGGCCTGTCAGTTAGTTCCACTGTTTTGTCATTTTTAAGTTTGATGGGATTCTGAATTATTTCAATGTTTTTTCGTTCAAGATGTATTTTTCAATATTAATTACTAGTTCCATTTGGTTTAGTAGTTGTTTTATTATATCTAGATACAACATTGCAAAGTTCAGTGTCTTTTTAATTGTTTCTTCTACCTGTAGAATTAGCTGAATGTCGTCAGCATATATGTAATGTGTGATACCTAGTCCTGCCAGCAGGTGGCAGAGGGGGAGCATGTAAATGTTAAATAGAGTTGCCGAAAGTGCTGAACCCTGGGGGACCCCTGTCTTTAGTTCGATTCTGTCTGATATTGTGTTTTTTATCTGTACCTGAAAAGATCTATTGTTAAGGTAGGATTTGAACCATTCAATTGTTTTGTTCTGTAATCCTATTTTTTCTAACCTTTTCAGTAGTATGCTATGGTTTATTGTGTCAAATGCTGCTGACAGATCTAATATCATAATGTAGTGTTTTCCACTGTCAAATCCACGTAGTACATTATCTGTTAGAGAGATTAGTAATGTTTCGGTGCTATAGTGTTTTCTGAAGCCATGTTGTGAGGGGTAGAGTATGTTATTGTTGTCTAGATGTTCAGCTAGTTGCTTTTGTACCGCTTTTTCTATTAATTTAGCAAGCATAGGTAAGTTTGAAACAGGTCTATAGTTACTTAAGACATTTGGGTCACTGTTTTTCTTTTTCAGTATTGGTTTTATTATTGCACCTTTAAGTGAGTCTGGCATTACTCCTTCGCTAAGGAATAGATTAATTATTTTGGCTATTGTGTAGGAAGTTATATCAGCTAGATTTTTATATCCATGGTGGGAATAGTGTCAGTTTTATGTGGAGGGGGGTTTCAAATTTTTTATCATGGATTCCACTTCGATCTGGGATACCTCGTCAGATGTGGATCATTGTGTCACCTCTCTTGATTTCCTGCTTTGTTAAGATCGGTATCTTGCTTTAAGGCTTGTGATTTTGTCTGAGAAATAGTGTGCTAAGTCATTGCATTTATTCTCTTGTGGGCTTGGGGTGCCTCTGTTTTATCATTAGTCAGATTTTTAACCATGTTAAATAGTGTTCTTGGGTTGTTTGCAAATTTTTCAATTTTTGAACTAAAGAATAGTTTTTTTGCGTCAAGAATTACTTTTTTATAATAAGCTAGTTATTTCCTAAATTTGGTTAAATTTTCTGCTGATTTGTCTTTTTTCCACTTTTTTTCTTAGATTGTGTTTGGTTTATTTTATCTTCTCATTAAACCATGGGTTTTTTTGTTTGGGCTCATGGATTTGCATTGTTCTTGTGGGGTTTATGTCATCTGCCAATTTACTCATGCTAGTCAGCCATTCTGTTGTTGCGGCTACACAGTCTTTGTGGCCAAAGTGTATTAGAGTTTCTTCTAGTTTGTTTTTTAGTATTTCAGTGTTAAAAGGTGGACAATATTTAAATTCTAAAGGTTCATTTTTCTATATTTCTTTTAGCTTTATACATTTAATACCGGACTGAATTAGGGAATGGTCTGACCATGGAATTTGATTATATTTAGTGCTCATGTGTTCAAGGAAGCTATGGTTGATGTATGTAAGGTCAAGTGCGTGCCCTACTTTGTGTGTAGGTTTATCTGTAATTAATGTGAATCCTAGTGCTGCCATCATATTGTTCAGTGTCTGGCATGTATTTGACAATGGATACACGTCCATGTGACGGTTAAAATCTCCAAGCACGATGGTTGGTTTGGAAGAGTTTAGGTTTATTGTTAAATATTCGATTAGCAGGGATATGTTTAGGACAAGTAGGCTGGGGGGGCAATAAATAAGGCATATTTGAGTGTGTTCAGTATCAAATATTGCAATTTCATGATTTTGAGGGGGTGTTGTTGGAATCAATTTGCACTTGAATTTGTTTTCAATAATTAGAACTAGGCCGCCTCCGCGTTTATTTATCCTGGGAATTGAATATACGTCATAATTTCTGTGTGCTATTTGATTTTTTAGGATAATGTCAGATTTTTTTAACCAAGATTCGGTGATAGCGCTGAAACTTTGTTTGATGTCGTACAGTAGGTCAGTTACTTTTGGGAATTTCTTTGTTATAGATTGAGCATTTACTAGAATGAAAGTTAAAGTTAACAGTTTATTCATTTTTAATGTGATTGGATTTTTAGTCTTTTTTACTTGGATGAGATTATTTAAGTTGGTTTCTCTATTAGCTAATGATTTGTAACTTTCTTTTGATTTTCTCGAGTAGTTGTGTTTGTTGCTGTACTTACCTTTGTTGATGCAGATTTCAATGGGTTGTGTTGTCAATCCATCCCCTCCTCTTAACGATTCCATCATGCCTTGATTTTGGTGTGTGTTTTGATGTTCCTTTTCTTTTGGTGTACCTCAGGCGTACGAAGGGGCATGCCCCTTTGTTGAGTTCCTTTGGTGTGCGATGCCGGCGCGCGGCGCCTCCGGTCTTGGACCCTCTTTTTAAATCCCCTTTTGGCGCGCTTTCCGACGTCGGTAGTGTCAGCCAAAGGGGAGGGGCCTTGCTGTCTTTTCCGGGTTCAGGGGCCTCGGGTGCAGCGTCTGGGGAAAAAAAAAAGAAAAAAATGGGAAAAACAGAGATCACAGCGATTTATCCAGCAAGCCTCTGGGTCTTCAACGAAGATAAATCAGAGGTTATCCGGCTAAAAGAATATTTGGGCACTTTTCTGGCTAAGTTCTAGCCAGATGACTTTTTATCTGGCTAAAATTTGGCCAGATAAGTCAGGGGTGGAGCTGAATTATCTACTTAACTCCAGTATTCAGAATTAGCAAGATAAGTTATCCAGCTAAAACTGGCCAGCCCATACACTTGTCCTAAATATATCTGGATAAACCTATCTGGCTAACTTTAAGATATCCATATACATTCAAGAGCATGGCCACACCACTGAATAAATAGACTAAGTTGTCCAGATAAGTTTATCTAGCTTAGCTGAGCCATTCAACAACTGAATATGGATCTCTTAGTATACACTATTTGACAATAGTGTGAACTCTTATTAGCGCACATCAAACAACAAACTGTTCAATTTTGTTTTGTTAAGAAAACTACATGAAATGACTGGAAATCTTGACATATCCTATGTCATTTCAAACTACATATCTCTAGTGAGCTCTTTATATGTGACAACAAGAGCAAATGGTGAAATTCCTTCTTACATGATAATTTCCTTTCCTCTAGGACAGGCAGCCCAATCCACACAAGTGGGTTATGCAGTCCAACTAGCAGATGGTGACAGAGATCATTGACTTATTGATGCCAACTCATATAGCCCTGTATAGACATCCGCCTGCCAGAATTTCTGCAAAAGCCAACTGTGGGCAACTGAACAACACAAACTTTAACAACCATTAGCACAAACCTTTTTTTTTTGGGCCGATCATGGACCATGGAGGAAACACACAGAGCAACTCATCCAGCGGCCAGGACTGAACAAGCACATTGACTCCAAATGCCTGCGCACCCCTTTTGGACTGTAAAAACGATCCACCTTTGCATTCTCTCGGTTTGCCATTAGATCAGGCAAAGCCACCCTCATCGAGAAACAATAGCTGAAAGGCCTTGTGCACCAGTTCCCATTCTCCTGGGTTCAATGAATGACAGCTGAGATAATCCACTCACACATTGTCGACCCCGCAATATGGAAGGCCAACAGTGCTTGAAGATGCTGCTCCACCCAAGGAAGCATTTCCAGAGAGAGCTGTTGATTCTGAGTCCCCCCATGATGATTTATATAGGCTACCACTGTGACGACGTCCAACATCATTCACCCCACTTTCCCGATTAGCCAGTCTGCAAACTCCAAGAATGCCATTCGAATCACATGGACCTCTAGTTGATTGACGGACCAACCCATCTCCTTGGGAGACTACTGTCCCTGCGCCACTAACTCCTGGCAGTGGGCTCCCCAGCCCTAGAGGCTCGCATTTGTCGTGACCACACCATTAGAAGGTCCATTGCCTGCAGGGGCCAGATTTGCTCTCAAATCTTCTGGCTACACTGTTCTGGGAGAAATACTTTGCCCTGAATCATATCGAACTGGACCCCTAAATACTCCAGAGTCTGGGAGAGTTGTAGCCTGCTCTTGGCTAAATTTACTATTCATTCCAGCTCTTGCAATAGCTGGATCACCCTGCGAGTTATCATGTGACTCTCTGCCTACAGCTTGGTCCTCATTAGCCAGTCATCCAGAAATGCGTGGACTAAGATGCTTTCCCTGCAAAGAACTGAACCACCACCATCATTACCTTGGAAAAGGTTCTGGGTGCTGTGGCCAAGCCAAACGGTAAGGCCTGAACTTGGAAGCGGTGACTTAGCACTATGATGCGTAAAAATTACTGGTACTCCCTACAGATTGGTATATGCAAATAGACCTTCATCAGATTGAGCAACATGAGAAACTTTTTCCTTTCTGAACTACCATGATCACTGACCACAAGGACTCCATCCTGAAGTGGGTCACCCAAAGAAATAGATTGACTCCTTTCAAATCCAAAATGGGGTGAAAGGTTCCCTACTTTATGGAAACCACAAAGTAAATGGGATAACATCCTTTAACTTCCTGCTCCTTCAGAACCGGCACAATGGCCTTCAACGCGATCAGTCGCTACAAGGTGGAATGTACGGCTGCTCTTTTTTCCATGGAGTTGCATGAGGAAACCATAAAAGCGTTGGTAAGTGATAAGATAAGCTCCAGCACATATCCATCTCCCATTGGTCAGAAGTGAGTTGGGTCCATTTCCGATAAAATTGAGATAGAAGGTTGTCTATTTCCAGCACTGAAAGACAGACCCCAAAACTTCATTGCAAAAAACGAGAAGCTCTGTAACCAGAGTTTCCATCCTTCCCAGGCTTCTTCGACCAAAAGAACTGGGATATTCCAAAGGATCAAGACTTCTGACTTCTAGAAACTCTGGATGGATGAAATCAGCAAGAGTCACAAAACCACCCTCTTGAGTTGGAGAAGCAGTGAGCCAACTTCCTATCCTCTGGAACCACGGAATCTTGGAATCTCCCCACCGATTCACCATCTTTTCCAACTTGTCCCCAAACAGGTTACCCTTGAAGGGTTACTTCATGAGATTTGATTTAGAAAGGGTTACAGCCAACCAGTTCCACAGATAAAGCAGGTGTCTAACCGCTATCACTGAAGCCACTCCACAAGCTGCTGTATATGCCAGATCATAGCCGGCATCAACCATGAATGTGATCCCTGACTGTAAAGAAAGGCCAGTCTCTCCCAGTACTTCCTGAGCCTCCTTGGTCAAACACAGACTGGCTTATTCTACCATACAACAGCAAGCGGAAATCTGCAGATTCATGGCCATCGCATCACAGGTCTGTTTCAGTATAGCCTCATCTTCCAATCATAGACATCCTTCAGAACTGCTCCAGAATGGTGGTTCTTTGTGTCACTGAGCACACCAGCATGTCCACCTCTTAGAAAATGAAACTGTTCTCTTGCCTTAGGGTCCATAGGGTAAATACCCGCCAAGGACCATCCTTCTTTAAAATTAGCGTCTGGAGCACTCCACTCCAAATCAATCAGCTCTTGCACTGATTCATGGGGAGGTAAAAAAAAAAAAAAAAGGAAGCTTTCTGCAAGCTGACCATACTAGGATTTTTCTTTTGCATCTTCGTTGTCTCTGGAGCTGCTCCATCACATATCCCAGCGCCTTTAGCATCTGCATTATCAGCCTGGACAGCTTTCCCGATGAAAGAACTGCAGCATAGTTTTATGCGGCTCCACATCCAGGGGGGATTTCACCATCCTCCAATGCCACATCTGCAGCCTACGCTGTAGAGGAAACCAGACTCCTCCCAAGAGACCTCGGTCCACTTCATCTTCTTCCCTCCATCCTCCCTGTGTCCCTTCCACTGTTTAGTTCGCATGGGTGAAGAAGAGGGAGGATCCAGTATTTGACACTCCACAGGGAGGGTGAATTGGGGTGAACCCCCCCCCCCCAACACACACACACACAAAAACCTAAGCATGACCTCTCCTGCCCCTTGCAAAAGGACTGCAGTCCCTTAAAAAAATTCAATCCATGATAGGGCAGAAAGGTTCAAGCCCGGTGGCAGGGAGACGGGCAAAATCAGTTCTGAACCCACCCCCACGGGTACACGAGGTAATAAGCCGTAATGGAGGAGGGGTGAGCTCCTCTACCCCAGGGAAGGATCAGCTAAATCCCCCTCCCCCGGGTGACAGACTGCACCGGCTCATGCACCCGCGCCTATGATCCCTTTTCAGGGGTAAATTCATTTAGGGGCACTTCTCCAAACACTTGTGGCACAAGCTGTGAGGGATAATTTTGGGTTGACCACCCTCCTATGATAGGCTGCACAAATTGGGATCCTTTTCCTGCGCTGGCTGCCCGGCATCATATCTGACTCTGCTACGCGCAGTCTGTAATCGGTGAAATGGCGCCTGCCTTGCATCTGTCGTGCTGCTTGTTGCGCTGCTCCTACTTCAGTCTCAAAATGCTGCTGAAACACTCGCTAGTAATGCTGAACTCCCCCACAGTCAGGTAAAATGCCTGCTCAAAGTGCAAGATTGCTGTGCTTTTTTTTCCCAATTAACTTTCTTGGCCAGCCCGTAGCAGCAACACCTCCTCCACTTGCTTGACACCCATGGGTCCCAACAAGGGAAGGAGAGGGAGACTGACAGCCGGGAAGAGAAAGGAGGCCTGAGCCCACGGCTTCCTTACCCTTAGCTGAATTGCAGGTGCTGTATGTGGAGGGAGAGGGCTACCAACCTTCACCTCACAAAGTCTCCCAATTTTGAAATCCTCGGGATGCTCAACTGAGGGAGGGAGATCTCACTATCACCTTAGGAGCATGGCAGGCCTATGTCCACATGTAAGCAAGCATGGAGACCTAGAATACCGGCAGCTGATGTTTGTGCAGGGCTATAGGAGGTGACATCAACGAGACAGTGATCTCCATCTGCTGGTTGGAGTGCATAACCCACTTGTGTAGACTCACCTGCTTAGATGACGAGGAAGTCTGATTTCTCCTGAAGTTGTATTGGATCCCTAACTTCACTGCCAGACATGGTGTAAGACTGGCCATTTGCAGCACTTTAATTGCCTGGCTGGTTAACTTTCACTAAATCCAGAAGTATTATTCCGGGGTACTTGTATCTGCTTGTTTGCTCTTGAACTTCACTTAACGCAAAAAAATGTATGGGTCTCACGTACTTTTGGCTTTTGTTTGAACTGTTAGAATTTTCTGTCTGATCTGTGTTTACTTTGTTTGGCTATTAGGATACAATTACTTTTTCTAAGTCTAACATTTGTTATAATTTCTGTTCTCAAGCTGATAAAAAAAAAAAAAAAATCAAAATAGTGCATAACCAAGTTGACCTCCTAGACGTTCCCAGTAGTAGGACCTGAGTTTCTGGGCATCTCGCTGCTCCAGGAATTGGAACTCTTCAGCACCTCTGTTGGTGAGGGGTACGATGACATTAGATTGCTGATCTTGCTTTTCCAGAATATTGAGTTATTGACTATATCCTGGCTGGTGATGTATAGATTTTTAAACATGTCTCTCTAGACTGTAGAAAACTGCACATGACTCAAAATCTCTTTTGTAGGCATTTCCCAAAGTTCTTGTGCATCCTCTGTTAGAAGTCAAACACTGCATCAAAGCAAGGTCATCAAAGAAGACAATTCCACCACTAACCTTAACAGCTTCTAACTTTAGTCCTGCAACCGTGGAGTCTTCTGAGCTTCCTCAGTACATTACTGAGCTATTACACAGGGGTTGGACTTAAGTGAGTATCATCCTTACTTTACTCCAAGATTTTTCTAAACTTTGAGGTTCTAAGTAAATACGTTATTTTAATTCCATTTTAGACCTACCCGCCAATTGTAGCTGGTATTAATTCACAGTAATATCTTGGTTGTCAAGTAAACTAAAATGCTTTTCTAAAATGAATAAAATAGGTACCTTGGCTCTATTTGGTTTTGTATCACATTGTCTAACGGAGGTCTGCAGAGTACAAACATGATTTATGATTAGAAAGAACTCCAATGAGGCTTTTCAAACTGTGGGTCTGAGTACATTATGGGCTACTGAAGGGTTATAGGAGAATCCACCAGACATTCAAAGAATTTAAGAGGGAAAAAAACAGACCTGGAAGGCAGCTTGTAAGGAATTTTAAACCCACAGCTTAATATTTATTTATTTATTTGCAGTTTTTATATACCGACATTTGTTTAGTAACCTCACATCGGTTCACAATTACCAGAAACATTGCAGCTGTGCCAAATAGAACGAACATGTGCAACAGTGCTTTACAATAAACAATAAACTTTACAATAAACTTGTTAATGAACATATGCAATAGTGCTTTACAATAAACTTGTTAACTGGGAGGGTGGAAGAGAACAGTAGAACAATGAAAGGGAAAAATAATATAGTGGTACAAAGCAAATTGTTATATGGGATAAAATCTGGAAAAAGAAAACCACTTAATTTTTGGTTTAGATTTTGAAACCATTTTTTGGCAGGTCCTATGAAGGGTATTGTAAGTCAAAAGTGGATCTTGAATAGACTTTTGGAAACTTCTGCCATAAAATGTCCTTGTGTTTGATTCCGGTCTGTATTCCATGCTACGTACTCTGTCCCTATGATGGTATTTCAGCCAGTTTTATAAACTTAGATTAGACTTCTAGAAAACATCTGGATTTAAAATGCTTATCAAATAACTTTACTAATGTTGCTCGTGCTATGTAACTGCTGAGGGTCGTGTCCATTGCATATAATTTTTCTGGTCTGAGTCTTTGGTCTTTTCTCTCATTTCTAACTTGTGTGCTCAGTGACCTTTGAAAGCCTGTATCTGATATTTTATGGTAACATTTCTTTCTTTGTCTCTTTCCGTCTTGTGATTCGATTCGTATTTCCGATGTTCAGTGGATTTACAGGTCCTCTTGGGTGTAGGCCTGGCTCTCCTGTGCTTCTCTCTCCTCCTGGGATGCGCCGTTTGCTGGCGTCGGAGCAAGAGGCGTCACTTGACCAGCGACGGTGAAAGCGGCTGCAGGACGCAAGCACAAGAGCACATAGTCGTGGACATCTCAGCCGCTGTGCCGTGCCAGAGCATCGTACCGATCAAGCTGCAGTACGAGGCGATGGGCGGAGGGGTTCTGGAAGGACCTAATGGCTCACCGAGTTCTTTTACCTCGGAAAAAAGCAGCTTCAACAGCAGGGCCTCCTTACCCAACATTGCTTTCCCGCCAAAATTCAGCTTGTCCACCAAGCCCAAGCGGATTATAGAACGTCGCAGAACTATGAGTGGAGGCAGCGTGGCTTTTGACGAACACAGCAGACTGGTGAGCCCCACACTAAGGTCTCTGGTCCGCCAGTCCCGCACCGTGCCGGGTGACCTTTCCAGCATGAAGGGCAAACGGCGGCCCCTGCTTCACTTTACCCTCTCTTACTCACAGCCCAAGGCAACTCTCTCAGTAACGGTGATTGGCGTGTCCAACCTGTCCAGGAGGTTTTGCAACAGCTGTGACTCCTACGTCAAGGTGTACTTGCTCCCCAAATTCATCGAGCCTCAGCGGACGTCTGTGCGCAGGAAGAGCTTGAACCCTGAGTTCAGGGAGCAGTTCCAGTTCGGCAGCTACAGCCTGGAGGAGCTGCGAGGATTCACCCTGCGCTTTGCCGTGTACACGAGGGAGCTTCCCAGCTTGAGGGACTCCTTCGTGGGTGAGGTGCTGTTCCCGTGCGCACAGGGCAAATGGAGCACCGAGGAGTCCTCCGGATACAGCCGAGAGCTTTCCACCACCAAAACCAAGCTCAAAAAGGTCAGAGGTCTCTTTGTTCTCGGATATCCCCATAAATCGGTTATCGGATCTCGTAATGATTGCTTTGTGTTCTTTTTGCCTGAACAACTTAAATCCTTTATCAATTCCAGGAGTATTCTAGCTTCCTCTTTTGGGAATAATTAGGTCTAGATGGTGATCCATTTGGATTTATCTCTGCCTGTGTGATGTTAAGTCAGTTTCCTTACTATTTTTCCTTTCTTTCACCTATATTTTCTCTTCCCCCCCCCTTCTAATATTACTTCAGATGATGACTGGTTTATAATATGTATCTCATATATATTTGTTTTTTCCTTATATCTATTTCTTTTGTGGATTGAATAACCATTTGTCTTTTACTGTAAGCAAGATGTATTCCTTCTTATAAATTTGAAATCAATAAATATCAAGTTTAAAAAAAAAAGGTCAGAGGTTAGCTTTTTGCTAGCCGTTTAGTATTTTAACGCTAATTCGGAGGTTATTTTGTGGGCCGGACATTATGTAATGCCTTGGAGTCTTGATAATGCAATTGAAGGGTGTGCCAGGAAGCCCCTAAGGCATCTGATTGGATGGGAGCAGGGCAAAAGAAAAAAGTAATTTCTTTAAACAAAAGGGCAAAGCTGAATTTGTAAATGCATGAGAGTGACCATTTTATTTTACACTGCTTCCACAGGTGCCTCATGCTGTTCGCCATCTTAAGTGAGAGGGAAGGTCAAACAATATTCTACTTTCTTTTAGCTCATATCCTTCTGAAACTCCAGGCGGAGTGGTCGTTCCAGGGGTCTAGAGACAGTTTGGTCAGATCATTGCTTTTGACCTCCTATCCTAATACATTTTCTCAGCTGGGAGGGAGGAAGGAAACCCCGGAGATTCTAAACTAATATGGGATGGGCGTTAAATTCCAACAGAAGTGGCTTAATGGTTGGTGCAATGGGCCAGGAACCAGGAAAACCAGGGTTCCAATCCTGTATCTTCCACCGACTCTGCTTGTGACCAAGTCACTTTATCTCCCATTGCCTCAGGCATCCACTTAGCTTGTAAGCTCTTTGGGGCAGGACCTAAGTAGTTATCAGCCTTGTACAGAGCTGTTTGTCCAGTAGCACTATAAAATAAGTATTGCTACAGCAGCCTGTCCCTAGCGACCTGCATCAGTGTGAGCACCACTAAAGGTTACAGGCTGTAAATCTGACCCCAGGCGGTAGGAGGAATTTCTCTGTAGGAAGTTCAGTTATTAACCCTCATCTTCTTATCAAGGTGCTCATTGGTGTACTTGATTGAATGTATTTCACATTTAAAGATTTTATCTTCTGACCAAGTTGTAATGCTATAGAAGTCAAACCAGCAGAGGAACTCTTAAGATCCTCTTGAGTCAATCATTTCCAAAAGTTGAGAGAGAGAGAGAAAAAAAAATAGAGTAGTGAATATAAAATAGAAGGACAGTAAACGACTTAGCTGGGCCAGACAACCTGCTCTTAGCCCGTCTGGAACCTGCCTCGGCTCCATTTGCTGCTATTTATGCCCAGGGATGGGGGTGGGGGAACAGAGAGGTTCCGAGGTTGATGCCATCCGTAGGATAAGCTTCTGTCCATCTTGTTTCAGTGCCGCAGTTCCCAGGATGTTATGGGTTCTTCACTCTCTGATCCCAAGTCCCTGGGACAGCTCTTCCTTCTCCTGCAGTACCAAGCACTGGCCAATCGCATCAAGGTGATGGTCCGCAAGGCAGAAAATCTGGGCAGACTGACCCGCATACCAGGGGCACCAGGTAAGGGGCAATCTGAAGTCTCTCTGAGAGGAGCAGGAGCAGAGAATAATTTTCCCAGCATCCTATTGCCAAAAAACAAGGAAAACCTTGGGGGCACATAAAATGACAGTGTCTGATGCCTGTTTAGGAGATGAGCACCAGCCTCTGCGAGTCCAAAATCGGCTAAAATGGTTGAGTAAAGGGTGTAGTGGACCTGGCCCAGTGGCAAGGGCGATATTTCTCAAGCTGGATAGGGAAAGCATCAAAAGAACACTCATTCCCTTTCTGGGACCCCTCTGACTGCACCCTAGCTTCTTTCGTGAACGGATCCCTCACAAACTCCCTCCCTGGCATTAAGAGAGAGCTCACTCGTACAAGAAAATTTGTATTTTCCATTCTGGGGTTTCTAACAGTCAAAGAAAAAAAAAATCTTAAAAAATGACTGATTACTCAGGGTTCACTGGTTCAGTACTGCAGTGACAGGCCGATGCAGAAAGAAACTCGGGAAAGCAGGCGCGCGCCCAGGCCAGTGTCCTGTGCACGCGATACAGTAAATAAAATTATGCTAATTAGGGCCTGCGGTAAAAGGAGGTGCTAGGGACACTAGTGCGTCCCTAGCGCCCCCTTTTTGACAGGAGCGGCGGCTGTCAGCGGGTTTGACAACAGATGCTCAATTTTGCCGGCGTCGGTTCTCGGACCCGCTGACAGACACAGGTTTGGAAACCAGACGCCGGCAAAATTGAGCGTCTGGTTTTCAACCCGCGAGCCGCGGGCTGATTTTACATTTTTAATTTTTTAATTATTTTTTACTTTTGGGACCTCCGACTTAATATCGCCATGATATTAAGTCGGCGGGCGTACAGAAGAGCTGCATATTTCTATATATACTTTATGGTTTCTTTATTCTATATTTGGTGAGGGTCTTTCTGTGTTCTGCACGTATAACTGAGGTGACGGATTCTGCTAGTGTGGGGATCAGTAGCATCCTGTATTCCTTTATTTCCTAATAGGAGGTATATCGGTGTTTTAGGGCCTGGTGTAATATTCATAATGTTACCTTTTCATAGGTGGGATTATTACTCTTTGAGTGCTGGCTGGTAGTTCTATTTTGGTATAGGAGGTTTACTATAATGTAATTCAGTTTACGCAAAACTTTCCAAGGGCCAAGTCCAAGCCTAACAATAGGCCTAACACCATATGGGTGCCAAATGTCTTTTGCAGGGTTTTGCGGTTGGGACCGGAGCGGTGGCTGTCAGAGGGTTTGACAGCCGACGCTCAATTTTGCCAGCGTCGGTTCTCGAGCCCGCTGACAGCCACGGGCTCGGAATCTGGAAGCCGGCAAAATTGAGCATCCGGTTTTCAACTCGACAGCTGCGGGCCGACTTCAATTTTTTTAAAATTTTTTTTACTTTTGGAAAATTTCGGGACCTCCGACTTAATATCGCTTTTCTGTGCACTTTCCCGGTGCTCGAAGAAATTAGCACCTAACTTTGGGTAGGCGCTAATTTCTGAAAGTAAAATGTGCGGCTTGGCTGCACATTTTACTTTCTGTATCCCGCGCATGCATTTGCATGTTGAGGGAGCTATTAGGTGCCGTGGGTTGGACGCGCGTTTTCCTCCCCTTACTGAATAAAGGGGTAAGGGAAAACGTGCATCCAATGGCGGGTTAACTGTGCGCTCCGTCGGAGTGCACTGTACTGTATCGGCCTGATTGGTGGTTAGGGGGATGCAGGCAAAGCCCTGTGTTACCATCCGCAGCATGGAGAGGAAGTCGCATATTATGGTCACTTAGAGGGTACCTTTTGTTAACTAAGATGAATCATTTTGTAAATCGTTTTAGTTTCTGGTTTTGCTGATCTTTAAACTTTTGTTCTAATAGATTGGCTATCAGGTCTATCAGTGATGGGGACCTCTTGTTTCCGTTTAACAATAACAACCCCTTTCATGCTCTCACCGCAATCAAGACTGAACTCTGTCATCTTCTTAAGCATGTTATATTGGGGCAGGAAGGGTGGGGGTAGGCAACAGCCCAAGCCACCTTACATTCTGCAGCAGGCACGGGGGCATAGAACCTGCTTCTGACCCGTGGTGCAGAGTTCCTTGAACACAGCCAACCCCATTCCCTGACCATAAAACCCTGGCTGCCACACAGCGTTCTGCTTCCCGTCTTTTGGTGGCCCTGAAGCCGAGTTTAAGCCTTGAGCAATCCATGCTGACCCGCATGTAACAATAGTAACCCAGCAAGCAATCCTAACTGCGGAAATAAGAGAGGAGTTTAAGACTGAAGAGCAATGAGAGCAAAAAGTCACTTTGGCACATTTAGAGAATGTGCAGGCAGCAGGCTGAGCAGCGGAAATGAGACGTTCACGACTGCCCTCCTGCATTTTTGGTCTGAGTCACAGCACCACTGTCTTTTATAGAAAGATACTGTTTGGGAGAGCAAACACTAAAGGGATATAGTGTGGGTGCCCAGAAAGAGTGCTCGGATGAGGGATGAGGCGAATCCATTCCCTGCTGTAACACTAAGGCTCTGGAATACTTACAGAACTATATTATCTAAGCAGAAGGCCTACTCTCCGGAGCGCACTGTACTGTATCGGCCTGTGAGATTCTGGCAGTCACTGCTGCTAATGATCCGAAAATATTTCTTTTGTCTATATTCTGGAGGATCTGTGAACAGGAAAAATTAAGGACAATTTGTAGCAAGTTGTGCCTAGAACGTGTTGTAAGTGTTTTATAAGCTGCATATAAAAGAACTGTGTTAAGTCTAAACAATGCCGACTTGAAACTAATCATTTACCTTATATACATTAGGCCTGATTTCAGAAAGCATTTACACGCTTAAAATTGGGTTTTACATGTGTGAATGCAATTTTACCCATGTAAGTAGGCTTCGGAAATTGCTACAATGTATGTCATTGAATTGTCCATAGGATATTCACTTATAATTGCACTTTGCATGCATAAATGACTTTTGAAAATTGCTGTGATAGTAGGTAACATTTACATGTGTAACTCCTTTTAAAATGACCTCCAGTGTGAAAAATATTTGCAGTCCTGTGGAAAAAGTAAACAGTCTGCTTAGGCCTACAGATGAGATTTTAATGATGAAATATATAAATGCCATCATGTTTGGGAGAAAGCACCAGGCATCTTTTTAAAACTGTATATTTATTTATTTTAAAGTGTTTATATACCGCCTTTTTGCAATACACGCTGGTCAAAACGGTATAGTGATAAAACATTAGATGTTGTGTTACCAAAGTTTTTTGTGTCTGTATTGAACACGAAACACTGTGAAGAGGGAAAAGTGTACATTAATGTATAATGCATTTTGCCATGTGAACAAAATAGTTGTTAAAGAAACATGTAAAAGCAATAAATATATATTTGAACTAACAACTGTGTCAAGTGTGTGTTAAGGCTGTATGGAAGGTTTTATCTTCATGGTTAAAAAACAATCGGGCCGATACAGTAAAAACGCGGGAGAGCGGGCAAACGCCCGCTCTCCCAGCGCATGCACAGGCCACTCTCCTATGCATGCGATTCAGTATTATAATTTATTTTAATTAGGGCTGGCGGTAAAAAGAGGCACTAGGGACACTAGCGCGTCCCCAGCGCCTCTTTTTTGACAGGAGCGGCGGCTGTCAGTGGGTTTGACAGCCGATGCTCAATTTTGCCGGCGTCTGTTCTCAAGCCCGCTGACAGCCACGGGTTCGGAAACCGGACGCCGGCAAAATTGAACTTCCGGTTTTCGGCCCGCAAGCCGTGGGCCCATTTTAAATTTTTTATTTTTTTTATTTTTTACTTTTTGTAACCTTTGGGGCCTCCGACTTAATATCGCCATGATATTAAGACGGAGGGTGCACAGAAAAGCAGTTTTTACTGCTTTTCTGTGCACTTCCCCGGCGCCAGCAGAAATTAACGCCTACCTTTGGGTAGGCGCTAATTTCCTAAAGTAAAATGTGCGGCTTGGCTGCACATTTTACTTACTGTATCGCGCGGGAATACCTAATAGGGCCATCAACATGCATTTGCGTGTTGCGGGCGCTATTAGGTTCGGGGGGGGGGGGGGTGTTGGACGCGTGTTTTGGACATGCTAGCTTTACCTCTTATTCAGTAAGGAGTAATAGCGCATCCAAAATGTGCGTCCAAATGCCGGCTAACAGTGCACTCCGTCGGCCCGAATGAGAGGACAAAGGGTATACCCATACAAACATGTGTAGCAAGAGATGCTTATATGGGTTTATTAAGCCTCAACGTTCACCAAGCTCAGGACGCAGCAGCCATTTCATGAACTAGGGGAATGGCCAGAGACCTAGTTGAGGCAGATGTCTGGACTCAAGATCTTTGAATGAACAATCCAATCAGAGTAAAACAATGGAAAGAGGATGTCTTTGAAGGAAAACAAAGGGTCTGGGTTGATAATGACAGCTCCCATTGAAGAGAACTAACTAACTCTACTATAAGGGGCTAGTGTAGGTACAACAAATGTTCATCACATGATAGTTTGGGCAGCCAGTTTTGTGATGCAATACACAAGACGTTTGATAATTGCTGTGGGTTACGCCCCTAGAGGGAATGAAAGTAAACCCAATGACCACTATATCACAGAAAGGTTCACCAGTCTGCAGTTTGTGAAGTGTCTCAGACCTAAAGAAAAGAGGTGTTAATTCACTCAGAAGTCTGCAAATGATAATCCACTCAAGAGAACTAACATATTATAAAGGGCCCATGTAGGTGCAATAGATGTCTATCACATGCCAGTTTTTGTGATGCAATACACAACTCTTTGTGAGGATTGCTGTGTGTTCCGCCCCTAAGGGGGAATAAAGGTATAGCTGGTGACAGAAAGGTTCACCAGTCTGCAAGATTTGTAAGGTCTGAAGAGGCTGAACCAGAAATGGATCCTTCAAGCAAGGAGAGGCAAAAGGCAAAGTTTGTCAATAAGATGTCACTTACTAAGCGGCGGCAACGAAGAAGTAAGGAATGGTTTTGTGTTTTTCTTTTCGGATATATTTTAAAACTATTGTAAAAAGAAAAATGTGTGACAGTCTGTTTTGGGTTGTTTTTTTTTGTTTGTTTTTTAATATTAGACCAAGAAAATGTTTCCATATTAAAACTGGGCACCCTGTTGAGCACAGACCAGCATCCACCATGTAGTGAAACTCAAAAAACTGAAAGGTCAAGTGGCTTTTCTGAGAACAAACCAAGCGCAGGTAAGTAATCGTTCTTTATAGCGTTTCTACCAAACTTCCAAATAGATCTCATGAATGTAAATGAAAAAGGTTAGCACCGTGTGTTTTTTCATATCAGACCAAGAACTGAACATGTCAACAAATTCTGAAGAGCCATTAAGTAAGAAACCAAAAGATAAACAACATAGTAAGTGGTTTTCAGTTATCATTTTTACAAGGTTACAAAATACTTTTTAAAACTATTGTAAAAGGAAAATGTGTGACCCCCACTGGTTTGTTTTTTTTATTATTTTAGTCCAAGAAAATGTTCAACAGTGCAAACTTCCTAAAGAAAAAGAAGATAGCGAGATTTCACAGAGAGGGAACGTAAGCCAACGACACAGTAGAAGAAGATTGGGGAAAGCATGGCTTTTGCTAATTGTACTGATGATTGTGTTTCAGAGGGGTTGGTAAATAAACGTATAGTAGACTTCTCCAACAATGCAGCTGCAGAAAATGAAGCGGTGCAAAAATGAATGACTAAGTAAACAAAAACATAAAACAGCCGAGACTGAAGATGTGAAATAGTTGGCATATTCTCAAACTAACCGTTCACAATGCAACAAATAATTAAAACTGATGTAAATGAGAGGGAGAAGTAAATCTCCAACCAGAAAATTATCAAGTGTTATAAAAACACTCGTCACGCTGTTTCCTGATTAAACCCCACCAGGGAAAAATCTACCATTGTTCCCAACATCATAATTTAAGAGAAAAATCACTTGCGTGTGTTAAACATATTCACTTAATAATAAGGAAATGTAGCGCCTCTATCAAATGTGATAAATGCAATCAATGTTCCAATACTGGGGCCTGCTTTTGGGAATTCCGGATGCAATTCCAATGTAAGGCATCCTGAGACTTGTGCTCTTGGGGGAAGACGATGTAACAAAACCCACTCTAGAATCAGAGAAAAATTTTAGTGCAGGTTTTAATTAACATGTGCGTTAAAAAACAAGGTTCCCTGCAAGATGCAGCAAGCTAATGGGATGCAAATAAAATGGGAGTTACAAATGTGCGCCAAACAAAGAATGCACGCTAAAATGTGAGTTAAACTGAAACATCTGCACTCATGCAGAAAATTGATTTAGAAAGTGTGTTAGAACAACAGTAAAGGAGGTAAGTGCTCGAAGCTGGAAGGAGTGCGACCGACATGACCTTGCATGCAAGATTGTGCCCAAGTTGGGATGCCCAGTGCCAATCTTGCATGCAAGGCCATTTGGGCAAGGCATGCCAAGTGAAATCACAGAGTAAGCTCTGTAGGGCAGGCACCGGTAGCTGAACAGGAAGCATGTTGGTGCTGTGCATCTCAAATGGCTGTGTTGCCTGTTCCAGGGAGCTTGCCCTTTGTTTTTACTTGGCAAAGTGGCCTTGCATGTGAGATTGGCATTGGGCATCCAGACTTGAGCACAATCTTGCATGCAAGTCCATTTTGGTCACACTCTTTCCAACTTCAAGTGCTTACCGCCATACTCCTGGTTTAATGCAATTAAGTGGATTTTCAGGTGAACTCCTTTAACTCACATTTCTGATGGCCATGATATTCTATTGCTGTGGTAGTGCAGCAATAGTGCAGCAATAAAATAACTTTGGCCCCCAGAAATGTGAGTTTACTCCACCTCAGACCAAAAAAGGCACAAGCTCTCTGGGGTTTGCACCTATAGCTGAACAAAACATAAGCTTTCTTGGGAAGGCACCCTCTGAGGTGGAGTACCACACTAGGCACAACAATAGACAACATTTGCCATCACTTCAGGTCCAGGAGTTAAATTTGCAATATAAGCTCTCTGAGGCAGGCACCAGTCACAGGTTTTGTTTTCCTGAACAGCTGGACAGCACACACACATGTAGCGATAAAGTATGTACTGTTCAGCTTTTGCTGCCCATCCAGACAGCCTAAGCTTTGTTTATCAGCTGTAGGTGCCTTCCCCAGAGAGCTTATTCTTTCATTTTACTTGCCATGCCTTGTCAAAATGGCCTTGAATGAGAGAATTTGTCCACAAGTTGGGGATGCACAGCACCAGTCTCACAGGTATTGCCATTTTGGCAAGTCATGGCAAGTAAAATCAAAGCAGAAGCTCTCTGGGTTGGACTGTATCAGCTGAACAGTGTGCACTTTGGTGGTGTGCATCTGACTTTGACATCCTGTTCAGCTTTCTGTGCCTCCCACTGAGAGTTTGTTTTAAGCTAGCTGTTTCCCAGCCCAGAGAGTTTATACTTTGATTTTACTCTGCCAAAAGGGCCTTGGATGCAAGAATTTGCTCTCTGGAGGGGGCACGTAGAGCTAGCTGAACAAAGTGTAAGCTCCCTGGGGTGGGCATCTGCAGTTAAGCAGGGTACGCCAAAGTCGGGATGCCCGGTGCCGGTATTCTGTTCAGCTGTAGGTGCCCTCCCCGAGAGCACCAGAAATTAATTCCTGGGTCCGAGGAGGAGTAAACTCTCATTTCTGGTGGCCAAAGCTATTTTCTATTGCGATGCACAGTGTGGTAGCCGCAGGTAGACCTTAACACACTGCGCACAGTGGGTTTGACAGCCGATGCTCAATTGTGCCGGCATCGGTTCTCAAACCCGCTGACAGCCACAGGTTCGGAAACCGGACGCCGGCAAAATTGAGCGTCCGGTTTTCAATCCGCGAGCCCATTTTAAATTTTTTTTTTTTTTTTAATTTTTAACTTTTTTTTAATTTTTGGGACCTCCGACTTAATATCGCCATGATATTAAGTCGGAAGGTTTACAGAAAAGCAGTTTTTACTGC
This sequence comes from Rhinatrema bivittatum, assembly GCF_901001135.1. NCBI lineage: Eukaryota > Metazoa > Chordata > Amphibia > Gymnophiona > Rhinatrematidae > Rhinatrema > Rhinatrema bivittatum. The sequence continues at coordinate 17,737,028 of NC_042627.1, read as the reverse complement.
TTTTCTGTGCACTTCCTCGGCGCCGGCAGAAATTAACACCTACCTTTGGGTAGGCGCTAATTTCTGAAAGTAAAATGTGCGGCTTGGCTGCACATTTTACTTACTGAATCACACGGGAATGACTAATAGGGCCATCAACATGCATTTGCATGTTGCGGGCGCTATTAGTGTCGGGGGGGTTTCGACGCACTATTACCCCTTACTGAATAAGGGGTAAAGCTAGCTTTCTCTATGACACACCCATACACTGAGAGCAAGAGTGTGTGTGTGTGAGCGTCTTTGTGTATGAGAGACTATGTATGCGTCTGACACTGGCTGGCACTGTGGTTGACACATTACTTGGCAACTGGTTCATGATTGGTTGGCAAAAGACTTTAATACCAGACCAGCAAGCCAAGATATAATTATGAGAGATGTACCCAGACTTGCAGGCGGATGGCAACCGATTGCATGGATGGAAGAGGGCACGCAGCTCCATTTGCTCACCTCTGGTCTAGGGTGCATTCTACGACTTAGTTTTATAGGTGAAATGTGACATTTATTTTGGAGATTTTTTGGCTCAGTTCTGCCAGGCTCCAGGTCACATGATCTACCTATGAAGAGTCAGTTTGGTGTGCTTTTGGGAACTGTTGAAACACACAATGCAGGAAAAATGCACAAGGGAGTCAAACATGTACCTTGTGGGCCGGTTTTGAAAAAAATCACCAGGGCTGATATTTTCCTGCAAACCACCCCTGGAAATGTGAGTTAAGTTTTACTCCAGCTCTGACCCAGGAGTTGAATTTCCATTAAGAAAATGTGCTTTAAGCTGTCTGCCCATTTAAAACATCTCTCTGCATTGCTAGGGAATAGCTAATGCCTTCTTTTACATGTGATTTGCATGCACCTGTACTAATCTTAGTGCTGGTTTTTACTCCTGTGCACATTTTTTAGGAGTTAAAACCCCTGCTATATACCAGAGTTACCTTACTCCTGCTATATACAGAGTAAACCTGTACTGCAGGTTTTTACAAGGGTAAAAACCTGCAGTACATCGGCCCCTAAGTGCAGTATTTTTTTTTTCTTCTGTACTCATGTAAATGCATTGTTATAGATGGCTCTGTTAACTATAATTTCTTTGCTCCTGATCAGCTTAGACTTTTTTCTTGATTCTAAAACGTGCCGGTGCGAGGGTGTCCAGCCGCCCTAGGCGGTGACTTCAAGGTGATATCATGTTCCTTCATAGATCCCCCTGTCACAGTGCTCGCGTTGCCAGAGCTCCCTTACTTTGCTGACCAATGCATCCCAACGCGCGAGACCTACAATTTCAAACTGCCGCCCGACTCCTTCGCATTAAAAAGAATACTGCCCTCACGTCCAGCGACTGCGCCCTGCCCACTTCTGGCACCATAGACGACCACCTAGTCCATCTAATGCCTCACACTGGCCCTGTAAAACGATCACTAGAATGTGGTGGTTACCTGCCTACATGTTCTTGGTTTCCTGTTTCTTCTCATGTTTCCTTAATTTACTCTTGGTTACCAAGCTTCTCCCCCTCTGATTTTGGGTCTAATGTGGGTGTGCCAAATCAATGTACTCTATCATTTGTTGTTTTCTTGAGTTTTTTTGCAATGATTTGTAAAAATTGACTAGCTTTACCATCTGGTATTTCTTATACAAGATTCACTTGTAGAGAAAATTTGAAATGCTTATAAATAAAAAAAAGAAATATGGCAATAGTTTAACTGGACTACTCAGTGGTGGAAGTCCATGCTTGCTCTTCGCTTTGAGTGGCCTCTAGTGGCAGGAGATTAGAACTGTCACACTGCCTTCTAGAAAGGTTAACTTGGTTGCAAGCTTGCAGTGCAAGGACCTGTGTCTGCTCCCTTGTTAAAAATGCTAATTTTTATACACTTTTGCTTGAAATTCTAATCTCAAGGTAACTTGACTGCATAGCAAAAAAATATTTCATACTGGAGAGTTCTACTGAATAATTGTATCAGCTCCGTTGTTAAAGGGTTCTTGATTAATTTTTGTTATAATAAATATAAAACATGCCTGCATTCTGACTTTTTATTTTGCTACCCTTCCCTTTTAAACATACTCCTTTTGTAACATGCTCACTGCCTGGAAGCAATGTCTGTTTACCTTGCAGCCCTTTAACTTCCCTGATGGGACTGGAAACAGTAATGGCGATAAGAGTGCAAATGGTAATGGTGCTGTAGATGTCTTTCTGATGGTTATAACGATGCTGCTGCTGCTGTTGATGCTGGTGTTTATCATAGTTACACTTAAGCCATCGCTACTATGATTATGGTTTAGCTCAATCTATGATGATGATTATGTTGCTGCTACTAGTGGTGATTATGCTGTTGTAGATAGAAATGTTGACGATGATACTGTTGATACTCTTGAATATGATGGTGGTATTTCAAAGAATCTTAGTGGTGGTGGCGGCAGAAGGTAAGATAGCAAAGCTGTTGATGATGACTATGGTGAGAATTCAGTGTGCTGGAGATTCTGATGATGGCGATCGATCATTAGTCTGCGATGATAGAGATGCAGAAGAAATCATAGTGGCGCTGCCAATGACGAATGATGTTAAATATATATGGGAAGTAGAGCACCCTGTTAGAGCTAATAATGCTATTGGGGTTGGTTTTTTTTTTCAATATTTCCTGTATTTATTCTCTTGACACAAGCACAAGCTTGCTGATTTTCTCTCTAGAACCTGTCTCTGTGGGTTTTTAGACTTTTTTCATTCCCTTTTACTATCTCTGCCTTTCAAATTTACAGACCACTACGTTGTTGTTCATCTCTACCAAGACGGAAGGTTAAAGGAAACCAAAGAGACCAAGCCAGTGGCGGGCTACAATCCAGTGTGGAACGCCCCGTTCCTCTTTCATGTGCCAGCTGGGAACATCCAGGAGCAGCAGCTCTCCTTCCAGTTCACCGTCATACAGGTCAGAGCAGACAAAAACAGTTGTATCAGCAAAACAATAGGTCCTGATAGTCACAACAACTTCACAGAGCTAACTCTGCTGTTAATTGCTTTGTCTTCACCTCCGAGTGCACAAATAAAACAACTCCACCGTATACTGCTTTACATCATGATTTCTTTTATTTGTGTGTGATATGTTTTGTTTGTTTTGTGGTTTTTTTTGTTTTTTTTTAATGGTTTGACTCATTTTGTGCCCTCACCTCTGACAGTCCCTGAGCTTTCAGCTTTGTTGCCAGGGTTTAGCCTGCGGTGTAGGAAACAGGAGGAGAGGGATGAGAAGCTGGAGCAAGCAGAGCAGGGAAGTAAGCTGCTCCCTGATCCAGCACCTTGCCTCCCGCTTTCCCCGGAAGCTGTAGGGGGACAGGAGGAGAGGGATGAGGCTGGAACGACTGCCCCGGCAAATAACAGTCTGCAGATTTCTACTTCTAATTTATGGCTGTGTTTTGCACTCATGATCGTGCTAACATGTAGACTTCTGTGTCGGGATCTGTAGCAGTCTGTCTTATTCTCTCCTTTCAATAGGACGGGTGCTACACATACGATGAGTGTGTTTTATGTTATTTCCCAGAGTATCTGTGATGAGAAAAAAACAGTTTCAGTCTTCAATAAAACTGCACGTATTAATCCATCTTCTTTCCTCATTCTCCCCAAATGCTGCTTATCTTGTCAGTCTGCCTTGACTAGATTGTAAGCTCCTTAGAGCAAAAACTGCCTCTTATGTCTACAGCTCCGCATATTCTTTATAGTGCTACATAAATGTTTAATAGCAGTGTGACAGGACTCCCAAACTGGGGCCATGTCTGTAGGTTTGGTATTTGAAGAGACTTTGGGTGGGAGAGCCCTATGTTGGGAGATTTGGGAGCGGAAAATGGTATTGAACCACAGTACCAGTGAACTGCCACTAGATGGCACAAGAAACAGTATTGCCCTGTGTTATAGACTGTCTAATGGGTAGGGGTCCTAGTGAGTATTTCCCTTTAAGAGAGCTGGAAAGAGGATTGTATAAAGGGTACATATCCTGGCTCAGGTTTGAAAGGCGAGGATGAGTCAGTTGGAGACTAAGGAACCTCCAAGCATGGAGCAGAATGCTGAAGGGAGCCAGCCTCGGGCTGCTGGTCCCAGGGACCCCTCCATGTGGAATGGGCCCTGGACCAAGGCCTGAAGTGGATGATGTCTCCTCCCCCTAGGAACATAAGGTCCTTTAGAGCTTCCACAGATAATGGTTTCCAGAGCTTCCGGATTTACCATTGGGAACATCATTTCTGGACTGGGCTGGGGGCTTTTCCATAAATCAGAGAACTGTACATTGTTGAATGTCTCAGAATAATATTCAGAGGTTACTATCTAATCAGTTTATCATCATGCAATGTTTTGCTATCACAAAAACTTGGTCTGAAAAAGCTCCAGCTGCTTTCCTCACAAAGGGGTGATTTCTTTCCTCAGCCCAGTAAACCACACATTGCACCCCCCCCCCCCCCCATATCCAGTCCTAGCACGTTGAATGACCCCCACTCCCTTCAAAATGGAGTCCTTTTGTGGAAAACGAGCCAAAGGGGAATAGAAATTTCATGTACACAGGTAAATAGTAATTTTATGCTTGTAAACTGGCAGAGAACTGAACGCCTTCAACGTGGCAGAAAGAATGCAAATTGTCCCACCACACTCTTAGCTGCATTTCCCGAAGGTGATTTAGCTGAACAAACTTGGGGGTTTAAACCTTGTCCCCCCTGCTGCCCAGCAAGTCTGCCCATCTTCACAGTGGGTCCAAAGCTTTCCAGGAATAGACTGTATAAGCGGATAACTTTAGCCAGCTAACAGGCTGCAAAATAAAACTGAAAATAAAAGGTTTGTGTGCCCGAACCTCCTTCCCCGCTAAGCCCCCCCCCCCCCCTAAAGATTTAAAATCATTGCAGGCCCGCAAACTTTTATTTATTTATTTTTTTAGAGTTTTACTTTACAGCCACCGCGCTGGCTATGTTTTAATATAGCTTATGCGAGTAGGTGAATATATTCAGCGGGACATTTATCTTGCTGAATATCTCCGACAACGTATCTGTCGATCTTTTAGCTGGATAAGTTGTCCATGTGCCGCCCTCTTAATATTTAATTTGCAGCTAGGCCTAAGCGTTCCCACACGCCCACCCCAAAGCTTGGTGTTGAATATTGAACGTACGTGAATTCCTTCGGGCGCCACTGATGCTTTTTTTTTTTTTTTGTTTTCCTTTTCCAAGGGCCGTCTCTGCAAGCGCAGTTGTGTCTTGGGTCGCGTGCTGATTGGCCCCCAGGCTCCGGAGTCGGGGCTCGTACACTGGAAGGAGATGTGCAGCCGGGGCCACGTAGAGTCAGCCCGCTGGCATTCGCTTCAGCCAAACAGGTTGTAGTCCCCACTGTATGAGTGCAAGAGCCAGTCAGAAAAACTTGTATCAAACATTCACTCAGAGGCCAAGGGGGAAATGTTTTATTATCTGGAACCTGAGCCACTGACCGGCAAAATCAAAACAGATGAAACTTGACGCTGCCTCTCGTGCTTTTTCTGCATCGCTGGGCTCAGTAGGTTTTCATATTCTGTGCAACGGTGCCTCTCGCATGGATTCAGCCCGAAGGAGCGCTACAACCCCCAGACCTGACTTGCATTCAGTGACGGCTGAATCCAGATGCTGCTCCGAGCACGCAAACCTCGCTGTGGAAGCCCCCTCTCCTCTGTCTTTACCAGATGGCTCCTGGTTATCAGCATCAGGTTAAAAGGACGGTTCTGGGTTTCAATTCCCATTTCTCCAAATCAATGGACTTGTTACTCTGCCTTTCAGATCTACAGGATCCAACAGGCAGAAGGACAACTGCAGGGTCGCTAACAGTTTCTACAGCCACCGTGCTCACACAGTTTCAGGGTAACAGCGTATTGACTTCCACCTTCCCTTTAGGCCTGCTTTGTGTTCAGATTTGCAATCTCATGAGATGTTATTTAGGATATCTGAGGGTTCATAAAACAATTCCATATAAGCTAGCATTCCATAAAGGCTACCCCCCCTAGCCATAGATTCAGTGAGAGAAGGACAGCACAGGAACCTATAGAAGAGGGATGGCACCTCCGGTCCTCAACAGCCTCAAACCGGCCTGGATTTCAGGATCTCCAAAATAAATAGGCATGCGATAAATTTGCATATCCATATTCATTACAGACATCCTGAAAACCAGGCCTGTCATTGGCTCTTCAGGACCAGAGTTGGGCAGCCCTGCTTTATTTCAGCTGACTCAGCTTGCAGGGCTAAGCTGGAGGCGCTACCTGTGCTTTTCTGATGCTGCTATCCCTACAGCAGCACTTCTTCACAGCTTACGTGTACGTTTGATATGTTGAATTGTCTCCCTAGCAGTGTAAAGCAGGTGCAGCCAACTCCGACCTACAAAAGCCACAAATAGGTCTGGGTTTCAGGATATCCCTAATGAATATGCATGAGATATATTTGCATATGTAAGCCCTGCTTGTGGATTGCATAGGCTCAGTGGCACATGAGGTTCTCGGGGCCGAGACACAAACTCCAATCTCTCACATAGTCTCTTTGACCCCAGGGCTGGGTTCATATATTGGGGGTGGGGGTGGGGGAATTTCTCCTCCAAGGATAGCAGGGGTGAAAATGTTTCTTTCTACCTGAGGTATGGTTTGCCTTCATCTTTAGGGATATGAGTGCAAATAACCATGCTCTAAACTCAAGGCGAGTGTCCAAAAAGTAAAACGTTACTGTAGAAGTTCTTGCCTGAATAAATGGCACAGCTCACAGATCGAATCCAGTTCTCAGTCTCTTCTCTATCTGCAAGAGTCTCTGTCTTCAGCAGGGTACGGGAAACACTCACCCTCCAGGGTCTGGACAAGTAAAGGTTCCCAAAGGGGCAGTGTGATATTCTAGTTGGGGCAACAAGCGGGCAAAAAAATGGTAAAACTCCATCTTTGCACAGAGTCCCAAAATCTCTCTTCCCCAGGGTGAAGGTTCTAAGAATTTCTCAAAAGTCTTATTCACAGTTCTCCAGAAGGTCTCTTTCGCTCCCTGGATCCCTCACTGAAGAAAGGATCCAGTGAAGAACACCACAGCTCTCTCAATGTTCTTCCTCCAGGCAAGGAAGGGGGCAGCAAAATCTTCCTCCCAGCTCTTCTAACCCAAAATCTCCTTACCTAAAAACTGAGTTCAAACACCAAGTCACTTGCAGCAGGTCTCAAGGAAGGTGAGGAGAGTGACAGGTCTTCCCGATCCTGGCCCCCCCCAGGAAAAGACCTCTCCATAATCTCTCTCCAGGCCAAAGACCGGGGTCTCACAAAGCTTCTTACAACTACTATTGGGAAAAAAAAATCCCAAAACAAGCTGGAAAGCAAACCAAACCCAATCAAGGAGTGGAGTGGAGTGGACTGGAAAGGCAGCTTCCTGCCCGTTTCCCAGGAACCACAGGCAGGTGGTGCCGAGCCCACAAAGAAGGCCCAAAATTCAACTGAAGCAAAACTCCTGCACGTCCTCTAACTCAAGAGAGCTGCTTTTATACCCCAAAGGGACGGCCATCCCAGTGCCCTGAAAGGAAGGGGCTGTACCCTAAATTACTAACCTGTCTGTCGTAGCAGGAGGAGTTATGAGGTATTTACTGGTAATGAACCCAAAGGGTCGTTACACATTCAACGGAGGTGGTGCATGCAAATAGATCTCGGGCATATTCGTTGTGGATATCCGGAAAAACAAACCCTATTTGTGGCTCTTGAAGACAAGAGTTGGCCACCCTAGGTAAAAAGTTGTAATTGTTGCTCAGCACTGCTCACCCCATAGAAGTGCCAGCGTAAATCAGATGGGGATTTTAGAGTTCTCATCCTTTCAATACATAATTCACCTGCTGGGCTCTGTCAGTCTGTAGGTAGACGAGATTTCTTAAAAGGTCATGCCAAGCTAGCTCAAAAACTCTAAAAATATATTGCTGTGTCCTTACATTAAAAGGAAATAACTTTTCATACAAGTCCTGCTTAGCAATGGTTACATGGAATAGACTTAGTGTTTGGGTACTTGCCAGGTTCTTATGGCCTGGATTGGCCACTGTTGGAAACAGGATGCTGGGCTTGATGGACCCTTGGTCTGACCCAGTATGGCATTTTCTTATGTTCTTATGCCCTTGTGCCTTCTTAAACAACTTGGCCCTTTCTTGGATTTTAGCAAGGTAGGCTATGCATTAATTACTACACTTGACCTTTGTAATTCCGTTAACTCAAAACCCTACCGCTCGCATTATTGCTGACCTCAATTACAGGGAATCTATGTCCCCGCTTCTTGCCAAATTACCCAGGTTGCCTGGGTCATATCCAGGGCCAGTGCTTCCATTAAGCAAACTTAGGTGGTCGACTAGAGCGCCAAAATTTGGGGAGGAGGCAGCAAAGTGTTTCTAGCGTGAGGCGCACTCTGCCAATATCACCACAGATGGGAGCAGTGTGCTGGAGCCACTGCAGCCAAGAGGTAAGGTGGGGGAGGGGGGGATGCAAGGCTGAAGGTTTGCCTAGGGGACAAATACTCTTCACTTGCCCCGGTCACATCATTTGAGGTTTAAGATTACCCATCTGATATTCAAAGTCTTTTGGGGCAGTGGTGCTCCTGACTTGCATTTTACACATCTACACATTTACTTTTGTTTTATCATAGGATGCCCTCTTAAAGGATCCATCCTGGTCGCGGAAAATATGCCTCATCTTGCATTGCCCCCTCATGTCTGGAACAACTTGCCTATTTAGGGTCATCTGACCACCAGTTATTTGTGCTTTAGAAAATGAGTTAAGACATTCTTTACTTCTGAGGCCTTTCTGTAGGTTTGGGTCATTGTTTTCTGCTTCTTTTGTTCCTTTGGTTTTTAATGTTTTATGATGATCTTTATTGTTTGTTTTTGTTCTCATCTCATACTGTTGATTCTACTTTGTACCTCATCCAGAGAGCCTTCCAACAAATGGGTGCATGCTACATATGATAAATGTCTAGGAAAAAAAAAGGCTGTAGTTTCCATTAAAAAAGAAACTGATGTGCAAGAGGCAGCACCACCACAGTGATGTAACTTCATGAGTGCATGAACCCACATTTCCACAGTGAAAGTGATCTTTTCTTGCGTTCTGTGATGCTTTTATCTCAGCAGTATATGCGGTATTTGAAGTTTAGTAGGAATACTTGAGGTTTTAACATATTAGTGTAAAAGTCTACCTTTGGGAGTTATGAAATGCTAATTCTCGGCTGTAGCGAATGTTACGTGGCTAAATAAATAATCATTTTCATATAGATCTTTCATCCCAGTAGAATCCATTCATAGCCATGGTGCTGCAACATCCAGTTATCCACGTTTAGGATAGGCACACATGCATGTTATGGTTCAGCCTATAAAGAATATGAGGAGAAGGAATACAATGGACCTAATAATAATCAACAGAGAAGACCTGCAACTTTAATTTTTTATTTTTGGGGCTTGGGGATCATTGAAATGGGTGGATAGTGTGGAGGAGCAGACTGTGAGGCCCACAGGAGCCTGTATTTTTTTTAACTCTATCCACTGCTTAATCGGCAATGTTCTTCGAATATCGTCAGTTAAGTTAGTGATCCGAGAACACGCTCTCAGATGGAGAAGACTCCATGATGGATCAGGTGTGGAAGGGAGCTGCCAGCAAGGCTGGTGAGCCTCGGGAGGGCGGGAAAAACGGCACACGCAAATAACCCCTAAACCCACCCCGACCCTTTGAAACTAACCCCTTAGCTTCCCCCACCCTCCCGACCCCCCCCCCCCCCCAAAAAACATTTTACAGGTACCTGGTGGTCCAGTGGGGGTCCCGGGAGTGATCTCCCGCTCCCGGGCCGTCCTCCCGCTCCCAGGCCGTCGGCTGCCACTATTCAAAATGGCGCCGATGGCCCTTTGCCCTTACCATGTGACAGGTTATCCGTGCCATTGGCCGGCCCCTGTCACATGGTAGGAGCACTGGATGGCCCACGCCATTTTTAAAGATGGTGCCGGCCGTAATGGATGGCCGGCCGGTGCCATCTTTAAAAATGGCGCGTGCCATCCAGTGCTCCTACCATATGACAGGGGCCGGCCAATGGCACGGATACCCTGTCACATGGTAAGGGCAAAGGGCCATCGGCGCCATTTTGATTAGTGGCAGCCGACGGCCCGGGAGCGGGAGATTGCTCCCGGGACCCCCACTGGACCACCAGGTACCTGTAAAAAGTTTTTTGGGGGGGTCGGGAGGGTGGGGGAAGCTAAGGTATTAGTTTTAAAGGGTCGGGGTGGGTTTAGGGGTTATTTTTGTGTGCCGTTTTTCCCGCCCTCCCCCAAAACGGTAAGAGAACCCCCACGATCAATATCGTGGGGTTTTCCTATCGTTTTGGGGGAGCCCCCGATTTCTGATGATTTTGAAAATATCGACGATATTTTCAATCGTCCGAAGCCCGATTCACATCCCTAGTACCTGCCGTTCCGGGCAGGTTATCCCCATTCCTTCTATTAACAGTAGTAACTGCCGCTCCATGCAGCTTTCCCCCATGCTCCCCTTTTTTCATTTTCAATTATTTAGTATTTAGGGATCCGTATTGTCTATCCCATGTCCTTTTGAAGTCATTTACTGTTTTCATCCTTACCACTTCTTCTGGGAGGGCATTCCAGGCATCCACCACCCTTTTCGTGAAGAAATATTTCCTGATGTTGGTTCTGAGTCATCCCCCATGGGAGTTTCATTTCGTGACTCCTAGTTCTATTGTTTCCTTTCCAACAGAAAAGGTTTGACGTTTGCGCACTCCACTTCTACAAATCTAGGTTGGAAAGCATTCCCAAAGCAATGCCTCTGCATGCTCTCACTACTTGTTCAGTAAACTGGACTTTAAACATGGATGAGTTTAATTTGATTTATGCTTTTAAGGCCTTTGTTTTATAGAATGCACAAGATTACGTTCAGAGCAGGGCACAATTAATCTGGCTTTCCTAAAAGAACTGGAGAGAAAATGTGAGACCTAAACTGGAGCTTCTCCAGTGTTCATACGAGAACTAAAGAAGCAGGATGGGAAGTTCATCTGATTCCCCAAGAATATCAATTGTTTTTCTGTAATTGTGAAACATGCAGCTGGAAGTGAGAGGTTAAATTGAACTTTAACAAAAAGAGTGTCCGCACTCTTGATTTATCAATGCACACATTCATTTCTTTTTAAAGTGATTAGTAAAAATATGACCATTTGTATAGTGGATCTAGAATGGAAGTAACAAATACAGAAGCTTTCGGTAATCAGTTGAGGGCGGGAGGACCCCTGCTGTATTTCCTTTTGGGCACCGGTGGCGCTCAGATCTTTGTCGCAGCTCCCAGATGGGATCTCTAGCGACTCAATTGTAGAAAATACTGAAGGAGGTGATGATCGAGGAACACTGCGATATCATAAATCTATGACGAGACAGAAGAATCTGACTCCCTTAGATGGCCCTGGCCCTTCTGTCAGTTGGGTGGGGTTTCTTTTTCTCCAAATGCAAAAGCCTGCTCTGCTTTCTGTGGCCGGAAGGGTCTCGGCGAGAGAAGCATTGAGCATTTGGGGGTGAGTGAGGCCTGCGTTTCCCAGGATCCTTCGCTGTCCGCCTGGCTCCTGGGACTCGGTGGAGATGTGTCAGGAGAGGACTTTCTCCAGGACTTCCCCGGAGAGGTGGGCAGGCCCAGTCTCAGTAAAGGTGATGGAGCTCTCATGTGCAAAGGAGTTGCAGATCTGGAGCTTCCTGGCGTGGGCGCTGCAGACGCCGTCCCTGATCCTTCAGACGAGCTTTTCAACAGGTAGGCACCTTCTGGAAGAAAAGAGCATGGAGGGGCCTCGGTCTCTGAAACAGGCACTTGTTTTGCTTGGTATAGGTCCTCCCTAAGGGGGAGGGCTGAGTCTTTGCGTCCCTTGGCAGAAAAGCTGGATTCATAACTCTGGCAGGGCTGCACAGATTCTTCCTTGGAGCTGCCACAGAGTCTAGGAACCGATGGATCTGCTGCAGTCCTTCTCCGTCCCTGCTGCGAGAGGCTCTGAATGTGCTGGACTTGCTGCTGGAACCTCAGTTTTGCTGTCAGACAAAGAAAGAAAAGGATTAAAGCTCATGAGTGTTAAAACATTTAAAAATATCAACACAATTGAAAGGAGCCATTTTTACCCAGTGATCTGAATATCCCTAAGCATATTTCTATCAGCTAAACAGTCATTTCTATATGTTCCTCAGGGTCTCAATGATGGTCCCACCTGGCGAAAATCTACTGTGGGAGAGGGTGCTAGCTACAGCATGTTTGTTTTGGTGGTGGAGGGCAGCTGGCGAAGGGGCGGTACGAGGAGGGTATGGGGAGCGAGGGAGCATTGTCAATTTAGTTAGTTTAGAGTTGACAAGAGTTGGGGGGGTTGGAAGGGAATGTTAATGGGGGGTAATGGTCAGACACATATACTGTCATGTTCAAGGGCATTGGTGGTTTGGGATGGGATTAGGTTGTCTATTTTATGTAGGGTTGAGCTCTTACAATGTGTCTGCTGTCGCAATCTGGGGGTAGTTCCTTCACAGTTCAGGTTTTTTTTGGTTTTTTTTTTTTTAAATAATGTCTGGGCAAGTTAATGTGCTTTCCCTTAACATAAAGGGAATCTCACATCCCATTAAACGTAAGCGTCTGTTGCAATTTTGGAAACAGCACTGTGAGCGTATAGTTTTTCTTCAAGAAATACACCTGTCTAAACTGGAAAGTGATCAATTGCAGAGGGATTGGGTGGGCCAAGTATACTCTGCTCCGTTTTCATCACGGAGTAGGGGAGTAAGTATTTTTGTTTCATAAACACTTATCCATGCAGGTGCTGAACCCAAAGATGGTTGGGGAGGGTCGATTTATTATTCTACACTGCATCATACATACGCAGGTGCTGGTGTTGGATAACATCTATAGTCCCAATCAGGATCACAATGGGGTTTTTTTAGCGGTGCTGCTGAAGGAGCCGGGGACGTTTTGCTGGACTCCCGTTGGTTGTGGTGGTGGGGATTGGAAATCCTGCTTGGATCCCTCTAAAGACAGGTCGGGGGCTACAGGGGAGCAGAGAGCGCTGGGGGCTGCCTTTGTGTGATATCCCACAGGGAAGGATTACACTTTCTTCTTTCCATGTCATAATTCTTTCAGTCGCATTGATTATTTCAGATGCTATGAGAGTTTATGTCCTATAGTTGTGGGGTCTGATATCCTTTCTTGTCAGCTCTCGGACCATCATCCCATTTTGCTGTCATTAGTAGGTGCATCGCCCTCCCACGTCTGGTGCACATGGAGACTGAATGTGTCTTTGTTGGCACACGAGTGGGTTTTTTTTTTTACAGATGGTTTGGTTGGTTATTCAAGATTTTAACTCTCATCACAATGCTGCCATATATGATCCAGTACTATGGTGGAGAACCCTTAAAGCAGTTTTGCGGGGAAAAATGTTTAGTTTTGCTAGTCATGTTAAAAAAAAAAAAAAGTCCACATGTGAAGTTAGGGAACATAGGCAAACTTTATCTGCTCGTGGGTATAAGCAGTTGGTGAGCCTGAGAGATTGTTTGAGACTGCTGCAAGTTAACAGTATAGAAAAGGCTATGCGATTTACCAATCAAAGGCATTATGAATATGGTAATTGAACAGGGGCCCTCCTGGCACGAGTGACGCTTAAGAGGCATGTGCCAACTATTATCCACCGGTTGTGTAAACAAGATGGTGGGAGCACTATGGATTCTAGGGATATGGGGGCCGTTGTTCACGATTATTCCGGATGTGATATTTTGACTCATGGGTCTGTTGAGGCTAGCGTGGCCTGGGAATTCTTGGACAAGGTGCAGTTACCGACACTAGCACAGGAGGTGGTGGAGATGTTAAAGGCTCCATTGACGGCTCTGGATGCTAGGAGGACGATCTGAGCGTTGCCAGCAGGCAAGAGCCCTGGCCCGGATGGATATCAATTGGATTTTTTTTTATAAGAAATGCATAAATGATGTGACGCCTGTGCTGGCTGAGTTGTTTAATTTTCTTCAAAGGGCCCCGTCAAGAATGGCAGAGTTAAACGAGGCTAGTATTACACTTCTTTACAAAAAAAAAAAGGGGGATGTGTCTGATGTAGACGCATATAGGCCTATATCATTGCTTAAGGGGGACGTGAAGATATTGGCTAAGGCATTACAATTGCGTATGGGAGCACCTTATGCCCCATCTTATCCATCAGACGGGTTTTATGAAAGGTCTACACTCTGTATATAATACACAAGTTGTTTAACTTAATACATATTGCTAAAGTCAGGAAAATGGCAGGTGTCATGTTATCTTTAGATACAAACAAGGTGTTTGATAGGATTCAGTGGCCTTATTCTTTTTGACATGCCTAGCAAATTCGGATTCGCAGGCAAATTCAACTGCTGGCTTAAAGCGCTGTATTTTCAGCCTCAGGCCTTTGTGAGGGTTAATGATTCATGGACCCTCAGGTTTCCATTTGCTTGTGGTACTAGGCAGAGATGCCCTCTTTCCCCTTTTCTTTTCAATTGTGCAACAGAACCCCTAGCTCAATTGATCAGGGGAAATTCGCTAATAGAGGGGTTTAAGGTGGAGGAGGTTGAACCCAAGGAGAACTCTGTGTGCTTTTCTTGACATGGGTTGAGGTGTCGGGCCCGAGCATGATGGAGCTGTTAGGGGAATATGGGATGGTTTCTGGTTTCCAAATTAATTTTATGAAATCTAAAATGCTAATTTTGGAGGACGTTTGTCACTTTTTTCAAGGGTCGTTGAGGGATTTACTTATCTTGGGGTGGAAGTGTCTCATAGATTTTCGGAGTTATACAAGATAAACTAACTTCCTGTCATGGAAAAGATTTGAAGGAAGCTTACTGAGTGGATGAATTTGTTTATTTCATGGGCAGGCCGCATCAACCTGATTAAGATGAGTATTCTCCCTGGCCTGTTATATTTATTTTGGCATGTTCCATGCGCTACGGGGGATGTTTGTATCCCTTAGGGGTGTGATGAATAGTTTTGTCTGGCAGGTGGGAGTGGCGAGTATTTTTCACTGGACACCTTGTGTCAGCCTAAGTGGCAGGGTGGCATGGGACTACCTGATTTTCTTAGCTATTATAGGGCGGCTCTTATTGTCTGCATCAGAGACTGGTATAGCATGGACATAAATACTGAATGGGTGCAAATAGAATGGGTGGAGACTGCTGGCTTCGAGTTGCCTTTGCTACTTCCAATGCCGAGTACCTCTGTACTCAGAATTCTTTGAAGCCGTCCGATTATCTTGCATAAAGTTAAGGTGTGGAGGGATGTTTGTAGGCACCTTGGTGTACCAGTGGAGGTTTTATCTTCTATTTTGCCATTAGCTAAGAATACCAGGATATTATATTGTTCCCTTTTCCCAGATATGGGGCACTGGCAGCAGCAGGGGATTGAGGTTTATCTGGCAGTTGTGGAGAGGAGAGAGTTGGGCGTCTTTTCAGGAATTATGGGATCGTTTTCCAGTGGAGCAGGGATCTTACTCACTTTTTATGCAAATTAGGGATGCGTTGGTTCGGATTCAGAGTGCAGGGTGAGAACCATAGTTCTCGAGGGCAGTTGAAAGGTTTCGATGTGATAAGTGGGTTAAAGGGAAAACATTGTTCTATTTGTGTAAGGGTCTCACCATTTCAGATGAAGTTACGGAGGGGTACCAGCTTTTGATAGACGCCTGGAATGCAGATCCTGGGTGAGGATGACTGAGATATAATTTGGCATGATGCGCATTCAGTCTCTACATGTGCTAGAAGGGTGGAATTGATGGTGTGCTTGTTCCACTGAGCGTATAGCTATCCTCTCTTTTTTACAAAATTTTCTTAGGCCGCATCTCTGTTGTGATGGAGGGAGCCATATGTGGTGGACCTGCCCTGAATTAGTCATTCTGATCAATAGTTGAAGCAACAATTCAGGCCAATATGAGGAAGGATTTTTTTCTGACTCCCAGCCTGGGCTTGTTAGGTATGTGAGGGGAGTCTGACAAGGACTGAGATTCAGTTAGCGACTCACTGTATTCATGCAGCCTGCTTCACTATAGCTACGTTTTGGAAGCGGATTCCTATTGCGAGTCTCAAATGGTGGAAATAGTGCTTATTGAGAAACTCACATAGTCTCTCGGGGACAGGAAGATAAATATAATTTGATTTGGAAACAATTTTGGGATTATAAAGGCTGAGTTGCATGACAACCGTGAGAATCATTTTATGTATGATGCCGATATGATGAGAAGTTTCCATGGACAGTTTTGTGAGAAGACATTATACATGTTATGATGTGGAGACTTGCTAATATATTGTGTGTATGTTATTTGACATTTGTTAAATAAAAAGTTACAAAAAAAAGGCTGCTCCCCCCATAAAAATGTTGCTAGCAGTAATTTTGTTATGGGTTTGATAGTTGCTTCGTTTTGATTGTAAATATTACTATCCTTAACATAAGGCTTGGGGGTAACCAGCACAGAGTGGCAGTTATTACCATAAGCAAACTTGCTGAGCAGGCTGGATGGACTATTTGGTCTTTTTCTGCGATCATTACTATATAGCCAATAAGGACCTGACTATTCTTACAGACCTTTGACGGATAACACCCGCAAGATGAACCTTGACTATGGAGTCAGGTTTGGCTTTACTAGTTGCTGATGTTCTGTTTGTGCTTCACTGTATGAAGATGGTTTCTAATGTTTTGTTTTAAGTTTTGCTCATATTATATATGTTTTATTGTGTAAACCACCTGGATAACTTGTTTTACGCACAGTATATAAAATTCAATAAATAATAACTATAAAGTGTTCATCAGAATAATTATTTTAATAACATTGTAAATTATAAAAAAAAAAAGGTTAACCTTCTTATTCTTGGAGTTAGTGGGTGAGGAAGGCTGCTGAATCCCTCTTATTTTTCCAAGATATGACATCACAAACTCTCTAAAAATGATCATTTCCTTTGTGGTCTACCAAAACCATTTCTGCATCTGCTCCCAGCCTCCTGTCTCTTGCCTGACTCTCTTTCTCCTTACATTGTTTTGGACTGGAACTTCTTTACCTGTTGTGTACCTGTCTGACATCTGTACATTGCTGTACCCTATATTGATTCATCTGTTTACTGTGTACCACTTTGATATAATTCTGATATCCTTACTGTGAATAGTTTTTTCTAGCTCAGTGCCTCGTGGAAGGTCCCTAGTTTGATCCCCAAATGAATCTTCTCCTCAGGGCAGCTGCAAAGGAAGCACTCACAATCCCAGGGGAAGATGGCAACTAGTGACCAAGTTCGAGGTCCAGGATTGCAGGGTTCTAGAAGGAGCCCTGGTGCATGGATCTGACCCAGTACCATCCTTGCAATTAGCAGATGAGGTACATTGGTGGGGGGGTTAAAAAATGAAGGAAAAAATCCCCTGGCATCAGATCTCAGCACTGACTGAGCTGGAAATACAAAGGAGCAGAAGGAAACTGCTATTCACAGACCTGACCGACTGATCCCCAAATAGTGCCACTTAGAGTCTTTAAACGTTACCTTTCATCAGGCTCTCGGTCTTGTCCCGTAACATCTTGATTTCAGAAGCCATTGCAGAAATCTGAAAATAAAATCAATAGATTCTGTTCCAAAAGGCAAATAATTGCTTCAGTCGACCCTCTCCCAAATACATTAATGGAAAGATGACTCTCCGGGTTATGGGACGTAGAACAACGCCATACTGCTCACCTTCTACTAAAGGATAAGCCATACACTGAAAGAGCCAAACCCTTTTACGATGAATGACTTGGGAATATCAATCTCGTTCCTGGCAGCAGAAGAATATGTAATTACAAGAGGTTTCCAGTTAAAATGAAACTATTCTCGTTTGAAGTCTGGTTTATGCATTCATCTTCTTTCATCTTTGTATCGATTCATCCACTCGCCCATGAATCCATTCCTCGAGCTAGCCACTTATACATCTCAAACACTGGTTCATCCATCCATCCACTTTCTCCTCATTTAGGGGTTGATTTTAAAAGCATTGCTCGTGCATAAAGGCCCATATACACGAGTCTTTGGGCCATGCGTGAGCAACATGGATTTTAAAAGCTGCAAATAGTATGCGTATATCTGCGGGCGCAAAAAACAAGGTGGCATTCTAGGGTGGGATGAACAGTTACATGTGCAACTCCGTATTTTAAAACCAGAGGCCGCAACGCGCAGCAGCTTGTTAGCCGTGTATATTTACTGCTGCTCCTGATGAGGGGCAAGTTTTCAGAACTCGCATTACACGACAGGGTGAGGGGTCCGGGTCAACTGGGGGGAGCATGCAGGATGAAGAACCAGAGGGGCTTGGATGACCTTGAAAATGACTGGACAAACTGGTGGACCAAATTGATAAAACTGGGAATGTCCCTCGCGCGAGCAGGTTTTAAAATCTGCTGACATAGGATTTTACCGGCTTTAACACATAAGGAAGATACATGAAGGGCGCTCAAGTAACTGCTTAAAATTAGGAGCATACTGACCCGTGGTAGGCATATTTTAAATCATATGAATGTAAGTGCGCATATGATTTCATGTTCCAATGTATCTCTGCTTGCAAGCCCAGATGCTCATGTATGGGGCACTCGTGCACTCTTTTACAATTAGCCTATGGGGCAATTTTTAGTAGTGAAGTACACCCACTTTGTAGCTAATTTTCAAAGAGAAACTACCTGGGTAGTTTCTCTTTGAGAGAAGTGTCCGCGTACTTTGCACAGGTGGCAGAAGGGGATAAAATAGGGCGTGTACTCTTGAAAATCCCATTTGTGTGCTGCTGTTTTCCACCCCTGGTTTAGACACCCCCCAGGAATGCCTCGCTTTAACCCAGCTAAAAGTGCATGTACTATGGAAGCCCGTCCATACTGTTAGCCATTTAGCTGAGGGCAAATTTCAACCAGGCCAACTTATATTAATAAATGCATTGCCCTCTTAGCTATCAATGTACCCAGCATAAAATAATATTGCACACAGGTGCTCCTGTTTTGTTGATGGGCTTCCCAGCTCCATAAAATGGTTATGAAGATCAATCACAAGTCTCTGCTACTCTGCTCTTATAGTGGACATTATTACAGCTCAGTACCATTTCCATCTTCTCTCCAAGCTGTAGCCGGAGGTTCTGCACTTCTCCAGCTCCTTCATCCATGGGGCTCTGAAATCCAAGGCTTTCTTGAAGACGCTTCTTCTCATTTTGAAGATCTTCTTGCTGCCTTTCTTGAGACTGGATGGCTTCTAGCACATTCTGTGGAAGTGAGGAGAGCTGTGTCATAAATGCAGATATCTTGCATATTGAAAATGTCCCTATCTCACACATCATCGGAGCTTGTAGCTCTTATCAAGGTTGTTACTGTCCCTTCCCTATTCTTCAGGGACGCTATTTCCAGATGAATAATTTCATAATTGGAAAGTGACATAGTACATCATTTTGGACTGATTGCAGACAATTTATCCACCATATTCAGCTTGCTATCACAATTTCTGTAGACATCCTATGCTTGATTCTGCTGTTCATATATTTATGTATGCATAAAAAATTATTAGTAGCTAAGAATATATCCAGTTTGCCTGAGGATGCCAAAATGAAATCAGATGGTAAATTATCACTAGTTTAAAATCTATTATGACTAATGCACAGGCTAGCCCTCTTCTTTTTTCCTACCAGATCATTTTTTCCTGCTGAGTAACAATATAACATCTTTCAGATCCATGAGTATACTGAAAGGAGATAGCTTAGCAAAGCAACCAAAGCTTTCAGCCTTCATGTGATTTGCTGCACAGCTGGTGTAACCAGGACTAGATCTGTGGATCCTTGGCTTTAGGGTTGTCAAAGTGGGGGGAAGGGCAGGGATGGGGGTTGGGTTAAGTATGGGATATTGTATGTTCATCTATCCCCAGGGGGTTAGAGAACAAACGAGGAAGAAAAACTGACTCGGATAGGAAGAAATATCCCACAAGGAAAAAGAAGAAAACTGAGATGTATCGATCATGGTAAGACCACACCTTGAGTACTGTTTTCAGTTCTGGTCGCCCCATCTCAGAAAATGCACAGACACAGAAAAGGGTACAGAGAAGAGCAACAAACATGATAAAGGGGAAGGGAAAAAGCTCCCTTATGGAGAAAGGCTAAACAGATTAGGGCTCTTTAGCTTGGAAACGAGATGACTGAGAAGGGGACATGATTGAAATTTATGGAATCATGAGTGCAGTGGAGCGGCTAAATAGAGAGCAGTTATTTACCCTTTCAAATAGCAGTAGGCTTAGGGGACACTCCATGAACCTACAACCGGCAGGTTTGAAACAAATCGTAGAAAATCTTTTTTTTTTTTACACTGCGCACAATCAGGCTCTGGAATTTGCTGCCAATGGAGGTGATAAATCACTCTTGTGGGTGTACCTGAAACACAAACAAGGCCAGTATCCTGCAGGCTCCCTTCCTGACAGGATCTGCTGCACAAAGCACTTCACGCCACATTCCAGGATAAGCAGGGTTTTCTTACTAATGCTAGGATACGCTCCAGAAAGTACTGCAGCAAAGGTATTGTACACATACAGCAAAGACAACAGGTGCAATCATCAATTTTCTTTCTTTTTTTTTTTCATTTTCTGTTTATTACATTTTACTCCAATTACATTTACAAAAATTTATAGGAAATATATATCCAATTCAAGCTAACTATACATTATTATCCTAACAAACTAGTCCACATTAGAGTACGGAAGCTCCCTCAAAACAGAAAAAAATAGAAAAAGAAAATACTGCAAACAGAAAGGAAGAGAGAGTTATAAAAGGTATCTACCTACTTGTAAACTCATTATCCCACAGCTTTCTCTCTAATAAAGGTCTCAAGATGGAGAGGAACACAAAATTGTTCTTTTGGCAATTAACCAAGCACTCGCATTGCAGGGCTGGTGCTTTCATTAGGCAAACTAGGCGGTCACCTAGAGCGCCAACATTTTGGGTGCAGCAAAATCCCACCAGCATGAAGTCAACTGGGGTGCTGGGCCAGAACAAAACCATTTAAGAAGGGCGAGATGTGCTGGAGATATGGTGGGGTGGGTACATGCGCAAAGGTTCGCCACCCTAGGGCATCAAACACCTCTTGCACCGGCCCTGCTTGCATGGATATTCAAGATACAAAGCAGCCTGTAAGGCTAAAATCTCGTGTCTCCGCTGCAGGAACTGCTTCCTGTGAAAAGCCTGGACTTTATGCCTACAGAAAAAGGTTAGGTACTGAGTTTGTTTTGTTGTATGGAAGGGGGAGGGGGGATGTGGGTTTGTGTTTTTTGGAACATTTTTATTCGGTGTAATTGTGTAATGCATGTGTATATGCTAGCTTTGTAAACCGCTGGAAGACTATTTGGTTTTAAGCAGTATATCATGTTCAATAATAATAATTGATGTTACCTTAACCACTCGGGATTTCTTCATCCATTCTTCGGTAGAACACTCTCTCTTCTGTGTGGACGGCAGCTTGTTGTATGCTTCTCTCAGCTGCTCCTTCTCTTTAAACAAACTCTTTAACTAGCAAAGAAAACACAGCATCAATCCGCAGCAAATGTCAGCAACAAAAGCTGCTAGGCACACCCACGTTCTGATACTGTTTGCTGGCTTACCCCGACGATTGGAAACAGCGGGACCAGGGCTTCCTTATATCTCTCTCTCTCTATGCCTGTTGCAGTAATTCATGGATCCCCAAATCCCCATCCCTGAGAGCCCCCAGAGGCTCAAAGTCCAGAATCTCTGCTTTTTGGTGTATCCACAGTGAATATACTTAAGATGATTGCCTAGCTGATAGCGCTCATCAAATGTAAATTCCATGTAGATGAGGCTAATAGCTATTACCTCCCAATGCAGAAAATCACTGGGCTCCCAACACACACTTTTTAACTCGGCAAGTTTAACTCCAGCCCCGGAGCTGGCGTTAAGTCAATTTGCAAGTCAAGGGCTAGGGGGAAACTAAAAAAATACTGTCCTCTGTGGTTCCTCCTAGTAGTATCATTGCGATACTTAGATCTACTGCTTGCAGAGTTTAAGAATAAAAGTAGAATGTAATGGCTTGATGAAAAAAAAAATTCTGGACGCACACTATAACCGCACAATAGACACGCTCCAGGCTGTTGTATTTTGTGCATGTATATTGGGCGAAATTGACCCTGAAACGGGATAAAATGGACACTCGTATTGAGCGGCTGTTGCAATTGTGGACGCCCGATGCATTTGGGCACCAGGGACGCACAATTCTTCCCTGGCGCGTCCTTTTTAATGCAGCAGCTCATTTCAATATTGCTTTGGGTGCCCAGGAGACGTGGCTGTGTGTGCATTAAGAGAACGGGCGCTCAACAGGAGCGCATCTCATTGCGTCGTCCGGCCTATCGGCGTGTGAGGCTTCAGGTGGCATGGGAGGGAAGGGAAGGAGAAGGTCTCACCTGCTCCGTCACCTGCTGGTGCTGCCTTTTCATGCTCTCGTTGTCTGCCTGGAGGCTTTGCGCGACTTTTTCATCCAAATCCGCCCGCTTAGTCAGACCCTGCAGGGAATGAGATTATGTAATGTCGTGTAAACTCCAGGTGGGGCACGGCTTTCTGGCTGGCAAAGCCAGTATTCAATACACATTACAATCAAAAGCACAATACATCAGTACATCCAGGGGCAAAACAGAACAGTGCAGGGGAAACTAAGATAATTCACACTTATGCTTCAGACCTCACAATATACATTGGGTTTCCAAACTCCCTAAAGTCCATTGGTTGGAAATGAAGAAAAGAGTGCAAGGGGATAACCTGCACGGAGCGGAAGTTACTATCCTTAATAGAAGGCATGGGGATTACCACTTTTAACCAATTAGCCTTGATGCTTGAGAAACAAATGCAACATTGCTCTCTGCTTTGACGGCAGGGGGAAAAAGGGGAATTGGATTCGTACGACAGCCAATGCTGGACCCCAACTTTTACGGGCTGGGGTACTGATATGCAGACATTAGGGGCAAAGCACAGGACTGCTTCTACAACCAAGTCCAGATGCAAAGCACGTTCAAGCAGCATTGTCTGAATTATCAGGAAGGCTGCTCACCCTGTAAAAATGTTGCTAGCAATAATTTTGTAATGGGTTTAACAGTTGATTGGTTTGGATTGTAAATATTGATACCCTTCGGGGACAAGTGGGCCAGAGGCTACACCACCAACATCAATCAAAGTAACTATCTACGCACATACCACCACTCAACATAGCGAATCAAAAGTCTGCAATCTCCCCTGTAACTCATGCCCGCAACTTAGGAGTAATAATAAAGAACTATCCTTCAAGAACCACATCTCTGCAAAAATCAAAGACTGATATCACAAACTCCTAACCCTACGACACCTAAAACCTTTCCTTTCCCCCAACGACTTCAGAACAGTCCTCCAACTACTCATCTTCTCCAGCTTAGATTACTGCAACTCCCTGCTTCTCAATTTACCTCTCACCACCATCCGACCACTTCAAATCCTTCAAAACACAGCTGCCAGAATACTCACAGGAATGAAAAAATATGATCACATCACTCCAACCCTCATTTCACTACACTGGCTCCCAATAAAATTCAGGATTGAATACAAAATACTATCCATAATACACAAAATAATATATGAAAAACAAACAAATTGACTAAGTACATCCATAAAACTCCACTCACCAAACCGAAATCTCCGGTCAGCTAACAAAGGTCTATTAAAAATTCCACCTGCTCATCACAAACTTACCTCAACTTGGAAGAGAGCCATTTCCCTAGGAAGCCCCGAGCTATGGAACTCCCTCCCAACCCAACTGAGAACACAAGAAAATCTAAAAACCTTCAAAAAAGAACTAAAAACGTGGATGTTCACCAAAGCACCCTATAAACCCTATGCTTCAACTTCCCTCCCTATCAGCCCATATAAACATGCAGATCCAATCCAATACACGTAAATTAACCTATACAAGTTACTATCAAACTATGTTTATAACGACTAAGACAACTATGTTAACAAGCGTAAGAACTTTGAACACTCTGTTAAACATCGAAACTTTGTAAAACGTGATGGCGAAACCGAATGACGGTATATAAAACTCGATAAATAAATAATTGGGAATGTATAAACCACAGTCTCAAAATTATGTTGTATAACCGTAGCATAAGAGAGGCTGAAACTGCTTGTGAAAACCAACAATGGGTTTTTGTTTATCAATCAATTGTTATTGTATCAGAGTTTTACAACACAAAATATAAAGCAAAATATAAAGCAAAAACATCATTGCCCTAACATCAATGATAGATACAATAATAATAAAAATGATACAAAAATTTGTTTATAAATCTTATAATGCTTACTCCAAAATACACAATAAAACCATGAATAAACCCCAAAATGAGTTCCCTCCGATACAGACCTGAGCCAAAACCCTCCCACCCCCACCCAGCAGAGATGATGATACCAGAATAAAATCGATCCAGGGGTTATAACTTCAAAGTCATGTATACTAAAAAAAAAAAAAAAAAAAAAAGATTAGCAACCTTAGAAAGAGATTCTAAGATAAATCATCCTTAAGCTAACACTAGCAAAATAAGATGAAATTACAAAACAGCTCCTTGCTTGTAGTATAGGTTGCCTGGAGCCGACTTCTAAGAAGAATACGCTTCCCAAATTAAATTAAATTTCTGATAACTATGGTTTCTGATAGCTGTAATTTCACTAAGCCTCGACACCTTCTCCAGTTGCTGTATAATTGCCTTAATCTTAGTGCAACAAATATTTTTAGCTGCAAGATGCAAAATTGCTTTTTGTTGGAAACATGCTGATGCTCCCAATATTTGAATGGGTCTGCTAAGGTCCTCATCCGGAATATTAATAGAGCAATACTAGAAGTTAAAATGTTAGGGTTTTTTTAAAAATAATATCCATGATCGGAGATAACATCTCTTCCCAAAGTTTTTTTTAATTAGCCCACATTCCCACTAAATATGAAAAAATGTGCCCTCTTAAGAGGATCCTCTCCAACATTTGTCATCTGCTCCTGGATAGATCTTATGCAGCTTTTCTGGAGTAAGATACCATCTAAAAAGGAGTTTATCGCTGTTTTCAATTAAAGCAGAAGAAACTGAATATTTACTACCCCCTAAAGGACATACTCCATTCTTCTTCGGACAAGACCTGCCCTCTCTCTCTGTCCCACGCTTTAATATGAGGTGGCGTATTGACCGAAGCCAAGTTCAAAGCTGCATAAAATTTAGAAATCACACCTTTAGTCTTATCTGCTTGCATACATAAGTTTTCTAAAAAGGTTTTCCGCAAGGAAAGTTGAACATCAATACGATGGCAAGTGGTCTCTAGAAAAATAGCAAATAAAAGTGGTGAAAGAGGGGAGCGCTGTCGTGTCCCTCTCTCTACTGGAGAATTATTAAAGTATCCCCCACTGACTTTAATACAAGCCTGAGGATTGTGATATAATCTGCAACCAATTCAGGAAATATACTCCAACACCCATTTTCTTAAACACGAAGGGCCAGTGCCCCATATCAAATGCTTTTTCTGCATCAACAGAAAGAAACAAAGACGGTATTGACGCCTTTTATGCCCACCACATAATATTCATGATTTTCCTCATGTTATCTGAGGCCATTCTACCAGGCATGAATCTTGCTTGGTCTGAATGAATTAGCTGACCTATTAATAAAATAATCGGTCACGTTATGGCATAAACGGTAATTTGTCCCTCCTAATTGCAGTACGTCCACAAAACACGTACATGTTGGGGGTCTCAGCTACTTCGATAACTATTGTCTACACTGCTCTTCTACGATTTAAATAAACCTTTGATGGTTTTCACAAGCAGTTTCAGCCTTTCTTATGTTAGTTACACAATATATTTTTGAAACTGGGGCTTATGCACTCCTAGTTATTTTGATTGAATAGTTATACCCTTAACATAAGGCTTGGGGATAATCTGCACAGAGTGGCAATTGCTGCCATCAGTGGGGACATTGGGGTAACCTGCATGGGGCGGCAGTTACTACCATAAGAAGCTTGCTGGGCAGACTGGATGGACCATTTGGCCTTTTTCTGCTGTCATTACTATATTACATAGTTATAAGATACAGAACTCCGGCAGATGGAATTGGGACTATTTTTATTATTTATTCTAGGTATATTTTCTTGAAATAGTGCAAACAAACCCATAGGATAAAAACAAAATCACAGAACAGTTTGGCATTGTTGGGTATATCTGTGTAAGAACAAATGCACTAACCTCCAACTCCTGAGCTTCCAACCAAATCTGAATCCACATCTAACCCCGAAAAGTCGTAATGACAGAGGGAGGAGGTGCCAAAATCTGAGACGGCAGTGGGGTCTTCCAGCTATGTTAAAGACTTAGCCAGACAAACTGCAGGCTTTCAAAATTCCTTCGTTCAGACTGCTTCCAAGTTATCCAGCTGAAGTAGTTAGCTGGATAGAACGCATCCGGATAACTTGCATGCAGTTCAGGGGTGTCCAAGGCAGAGTTAACGTAACCGGATACATTTACCAGCTAACTCTGATACTGGCATTATCCAGATAGCTTATCTAGCTAACTTTAGCCTGCTTCATTTAATGTAATTATAGCTGGTTAAGTCCCATAAACTAACAAGACTACCTGCTTTGCCAGCAGGCCTAATCCCCAGCCCTCCAAATCAAATCAAATTACGTTGGGGATATGATCCTCCCATCCTCCACAAGTCTCCCCTCCCCCCCCCCCCCCAAAATAAATATAAGTTGCAGAGAAATAGCAGTCCACGTTGTCTTCTCAGGACCCCCCCCCCCCCCCCCCCCTTTTATCTAAACAAATTCAAGGGCTCTGGGTGTCCTAATCTCTACCCACCCGGACCTTCCAAAAGCTGCTGGGAGTGTGCTCCATTCATAGTGTTGCCAATGGCATCCTATGTTGCTTTGCCAGCGCGATGCATATGCTACCAGCGTGACTGCGGGATGCTGCTAGGAATATGCCACACTCTCGGAAGACAATTCAATGGCATCTATTGCAGCAATTTTCAAGAGCCTGCTTAAAAGGGTAAAATGCATTTACATTCGTAAAACCCAGGTTTAAGTATGTAAATCCTTTTGAAAATTACCCCCCTTTGTGCGTTAGATGTTAAGGGCCTGATTTACCCAAGATTTCCTTCCATTTTACGCCTAGGACAAAACCCCTTAACCAGACCCCCCAAGAGCGGAGCCTTCCTCCATGGTTTTCTGACGAAGGGAGAAATATTCCACTTACTTTTAAGAGCTCTTGCAGCTGATGCAGCACGGACAGAATCTGGTTCTTCTCCTCCTGGAGCTCTACATTTTTCCCTGTACAGTCTAAAGACAAAGCCCACCTCAGAAACAAATCCGTGACTAGAACTGTCCATTGTAATTTAAGGAAGGTAGCAAGCTGGTGCCTGGCATACAGAAGGGTGAGAAACACTTGATCCATACCCGTGCCCATACAGAGAGAATGAAAGAATCCCAGAAACGAGCATCTGGGGGCCAATGGGTTAAGTGCAGAAAGGCGTGAGGCAAACTCACCTTGGATCTTCTTGTCCAGTTGCTGCAGAAAGGCATCACATCGAGCACATTTCTTCTGAAAACTTGCGTCCCGCTTCTCCTGATGCCCCGCTGCTGCCTGGGGTGGGGCCCATCGTCGGGACTCTCTTGGCACCGCCCGCCACTTAGTCTCACCCGGTTGAGTCTCTCTCAAGACCTGGACCTCTGCCAGCTGGGAAAGAAACGGCCCATACGTCACAGCGGGACCCGGGAGAGCGGTATTTTAGCCGAGCAGCATGAACGGTGGCCCTGGCCTGCCCGATTTAGAGCCAGAAAGAAAGGCTGGGAAGGTTAGAGCAATGGACTGAGAAGCGGAGAAAGCGGCGTTCAAATCCCACTGACCCTCCTCGTGACCCTGGGCAAGTCACGTTTTATCTTCCGTTGCCTCAGGTGCCCATAAACTCTTTCAGGCAGGCACTTATTGTACTTGAATTCTTATCATTGTGCAGCACTGAGTACGTCTAGTGGCGGGATAAAAGTTACAAGTATTATAATAAGGAATATTTAACAGACAGAATTTGTCTAGAGGTAATGTCTGACTGGAGCTACTTTGAATCCAGCTTAGCTTCTGACTGAGCATAAAACAGAAAAATACTAGGGATGTGCTGTTTCATTTTCAAAATTAAGTTCATGAAAAGTGAAAAAAAAACATTTTCTTTTGCTTCTACCGCCATTTTAAAAATCTTGACTGAGCTCCACCGCCCCTCCCCCCCCCCCACCCCAAATCCCCAGGCCCTCATGAAACTTTGCAGGACTCTGTGGACCCCCTGGACCCCCACTCTCTTATCCTAGCCATGGATCTTCAGTGGGCAGCAATGAGCCCGTCCACCACTGCTATTTTTCAGATTAGCAGCGGCAGACCTGAGGCCTGAGCCAGTTTGTTAGTGGGGAATGACAGCGGGTCTGATGCCTGTTTGTAAGCTGAGCATCCGTCTCTTATCTGGGTTTATAAACAAAAATGATCGAGCATAGGGGGCTAAGAGCCAGGAAAGCCAGGGTTCAAATCCCACTGGCACTCTTTGTGACCTTAGGCAAGTCACTTTCCCCTCCATTGCATCAGCTGCAAACGTAGGGGGGCATTTATTAAGCCATGGCTTTTTTCCCCCCACAAGGAGGAAAATAGGGGCAAAGAGCTGGCTGGTGCCATTTTGAAACATGGCCGCCACTGGGCCCGGAGCCTAGGGAGCGCTAAGGACCCCCACTATATTGCCAGGGTTTAACGAATAAGTACTGTGGGGGTCCAGAGGGTGGGTGGATTGGGCCTTGGGGGCTCTTTTTTTATTACTGAAAAGTGAGGTTGGGGGTTAAGGGCAAGGCTACGGCCAGACCTCTTATTTTTTACTGCTATGGCAGCCTCCAGGGGTGGCAGGGAGATGGTTTGACTCCCTGCCCATAGCACAACTAAACCTAAGAAATTGCCATGCTGGGTCAGACCAAGGGTCCATCAAGCCCAGCATCCTGTTTCCAACAGAGGCCAAACCAGGCCTCAAGAACCTGGCAAGTACCCACACACCACGAAGATCCCATGCTACTGATGCAATTAATAGCAGTGGCTATTCCCTAAGTAAACTTGATTAATAGCAGTAGAAAGCAGTAGAAACCAATCAAATCAGGTGATGACAATCCCACTGCTTAAACTGCACCGTGCGTCTGCCAGCAAAGACAACAGCTGCACGGCCTCAGTTCCTGGTCTTCATAGATATATTCACCCCGTCTAACTAGGACAGCAGGGATAATGGCGGATTGGTTTTAGAGCTCTTTAACAGTTAAGTCCATCAGATGTTGTAGAGACCGCAGGTGGAACAAACTCAATACAAAGGACCCTTTCCTCTTCGTGGCCTCAGCTGAAATTCCTGTCACTTGCCTCCAAATAAACCGCAGACACAAGTCCTAGGATGTGATTTCAAAACTTTATTTGCAGGACAAATATTCTAATGGGCCTCATTGCCACAGATAAATGAGAAGTAGGGGTACGCACAGGAAATATTTCATTTCAGTTGTTGGCTTTTCTTTCACTTTTCTGTTTTAAACAAACAAAATTCAATTTCTGGTCCAGGCCCCCTTGCGAAACAGACTATTTTCAAAAAGCTACGCATGTGTCTAAAAGTGAGTTTGATGCATGCAAGTGCTTTGGAGAATTATCCCCAAAACTAAAAACCTCAGTGAAATTTCAAAACTGATCATGCTGGTTATAGTGCTCGCCCTCCCCGAAAATGGATCTTTGTCGGTTTGGTTTCACACCAGAGATACTTTTACCCGCAGAGGGGAGGGCAATTTTCAGCCCCCTCCCCTCCTCCATCTTATCCAGGTAATGGCTTAGGTACTCCGATAAAATTGTTTGACAAGGGTCCTCTGGATGAGCTTCCAAACAATTGCAACATCCTACAGTGGCTCTAAGAAAACAACTGCTCTTTACTGACAAATGGTCTGAGACACAAAATTTATTGCATTTCACTGTTTAAATACAACTTCTCAAACCCCAATTCAACATGGAATACCATCAACTTGGAACACAATTATTGGGGAGGAAATCCTATATTTATTATTTAAACTATACGACTGGCTCATAAAATACATATGTGGCCACATATAGCACACTGCCATCTATTAGCATGATTGAGACAGAATACTAACATATATGATCCTTACCTCCCCTTCCCCTGTATCAAGACAGCTCACCCATACAATCCACACTACAAAAATAATTTGCTTGTGTGTGTGGCTCTTGCATCACAAATTAACCATATACCATGCCCTCTTCTCCTTATCCAATACAATACACCAGCCAGCAGACTATACCTTGGCTCTGCATTCTACAAACGTTAGACACGTGCACCATACCCACATACATGCCAACTGTTCCCTACTGCTCACTACCCCACACAAACATTATACATGCACTTTCACATGCATTCTATATGTAGAATGATCGTCTTTCTCAGGCATTACCTTTAGCTCTAATGAAGAGAGTTTAATCTCCATCTCAGTCTTCTCCATCTCTTTTAGCTGCTTAAGCTGCCTTAAAGCCTGATCCCTAGGGAAACAAAGCTCTGCATTAGTTCAAGTGCCAATGGATAGGGCTAAAGACAAGCTGGTCATTGGGCATCCCAAAGCTAGTTCTAATGCTGCATGGGAATTTCTTTGTAATACTCTTAACGATTCCCATGGCAGTATCTTCCTCTGGCAGACTTACTGCCCCCTCCTATCATCTGCACCAGCTTGAAGCTGCTTTTAAAGGAGTTGGGCACACTTCAAGAATTGCAAGCTTAGACACGACAGCATAAGGGCTAGGCATCATTGTGAGGGCCTTTGGAGAATGGAGAGTATCATAAATGCCTCTGTATAACAATCTATGGTGCAACCACACCTTGAGTATGGTGTGTAGTTCTGGTCGCCCCATTTCAAAAAAGTTATAGTGGAACTAAAGAAAGGTGCAGAGGAAGGCAACCAAAATGATAAAGGGATGGAACAGCTTCCCTATGAGGAAAGGCTAAACAGATTAGGGGTCTTCAGCTTTGAGAATAGGGGAGATGACAGATGTGTAAAATCATGGATTGGTAAATAGAACAGTTACGGTAAATACCCTTTCAGTTAGTTCTAGATTTAGGAAACACTCCATGAAATTAACTGACAGCATATTTTAAACAAATTGCAGACATTTTTTTTTCACTCAATACACAATCAAA
The DNA here is from genome assembly GCF_901001135.1 of Rhinatrema bivittatum. Classification (NCBI taxonomy): domain Eukaryota; kingdom Metazoa; phylum Chordata; class Amphibia; order Gymnophiona; family Rhinatrematidae; genus Rhinatrema; species Rhinatrema bivittatum. The sequence continues at coordinate 17,705,758 of NC_042627.1, read as the reverse complement.
CTATAGAATTTGTTGCCATAGCTGGCTGGGTTTTAAAAAGTTCTTAGAGGAAAAGTCCATAAACAATTATTAGACAGATAGACTTAGGAAAGCCAATGCTTATCCCTGAAAATGAGCAGCAAAGAATGGATCTACTCTTTGGGATCTGCTGGTTACTTTGTAATGACCCAGACTGACCATTGTGGCTGGACTCAATGAACTTTTGAACTGGTCTAATATGGCATATCTTATGTTTTTATGAATGTTAAATAAACATAACTTTGTAAACTCTATGAGGCCATGCAAGAAAGCTGGGGATACATTCTCATAAGCTTAGCTGGGACTTACAGCCTGATTCGCTAAGGCTTTTTTCCCCATTCTGTGTATAGTGAATCAGGCCCATAGAAGTATAAAATTAGAGGTCAAGTGCCTAAGTCAACCATATGTATGCCATGTGGATTTTTAAGAGCCTTAAAATTTGTGCATAATTTCATTACACATATGATTTTGCAACCACAGCAAAGGGGCATTCCAGGGACTGTTTCAGGGGTGTAGGGGTGCTTTAAGAAAATTTTCTATGAAGCATGACTAGTTTGGTGACGGTGAAGAAAAAGATAATTACAGCTCAATGAGATTGCACTGATCAGACTTGTAGAAATAGCTGAGGGAAATAGCCACGGCTGTTGAAATGCCAAAATGTAAGCTGAAGGTTAAAAAAGTATGTTAAAGGTCAGCATTAAGTTTTGTTTCTGCCTTCTGGACTCAATTTGCAAGAAATTGGGGATCCAATAGTCAAAATTAAATGTTTATTTAAGTTAACTTAATAAGACTTATCTGGTTAACTTAAATGGGGTATTCAGCAGCATGGCTATACTACTGAATATCCGTGTATAAGTCTCTACTTAGCTGGATAAGCTATATCTGGATAAGTTAGAACTGCTCTACAGCAGATCTAACTTTTCCAATTAAATTAACTGGATAAGCCTGAATATCAACACTTATCTGGTTAAATTAACCAGATAAGTAGCGCTGGCCTGATTCGCCAATTCCCTGCCCATTGACTATCCAACTAAGTGGCAGTCACTGAACATAGCCAGATATTTAATAGCCACTCCTTAGCCCAATAAGTCCTACTTATCGGGCTAAGCATCGTTTCAATATTGGCCTCTTTATGACTTACAAGAATCCAGTCTTATTAGCATATATGAGATAAAATTATAATGCTAACCAGTTAGAAAAATGTTAACTAAGACTGTATCTTTTAAACAGCTGTGTGGGCATACTTGTACGTGCGTATGCTGGCTCGTGCCAATGGACGCGGCCATTTATTACCATATGCTCATATATGCACGCATGATATAAAATTGGCTGTATGCGCAATTTTATATGTGCACATATGCATGCAAATGCAGACTCTACCGCAAAAGTGGGGGAATTTTCCACATTGATGCAATTACCAGTTCCCCCAGTCTGTTCCCAGAGAAAGGATAGGACTTCCTAAACCCCCCACCTCTAGTTACAATGCCCCCCTTTTACCCTGTTTGCCCCAACCCTTAAAACCGGCTGAGTAGCACATTTTCTTTTGTTTGACAACTTACACACCATCCATAGCAGAAGTAAAGTTACGCAGATAGGGACCCCGGGACGCACTTGTGCGCATAAATAGTTACACGCCGGTTTCATTGAGAAAAATCAGGAATGCCCAGACCATGCTCCGTCTCTTTTTGAAAACATTTTTTGTGTGCATACCAGGAAATACTAGCGAACTCGAGTGCTTTTTAAAATCCACGTGGCATGCGCTGGCCCGATACACGTGCGTATCTCTTGGCTTTGGCGCAAATAGGGCTTTTAAAATCTGCCTTTAAGTAGCTAACTCATTGGTATGTAAATTAGAGGTGGTGACCTATTTAACTTATTGTATCAATAACTATCACTGAGACTGCTCCTGAATCACCTTTGCCAGTAATTGCATGCTGCTCCTGGGATAACACAATTTTGAATAAATGATTTTTCTCTCTTGTTAGTTTGTCAGAATTAAGAGTTTCTTTCAGCCCATATTGTGTGTGTAACATTTTTTAAATTAAAGAGCATGTTGATTATGTAGCTTTTCACCACATACTGAAATGGTAGCTTTATGCATGTGCATGGTAGGTATATAATCAACCCAAATTTCAAAGTCAACTTGGGTATTTACCCTGTGTTTGAAAAATTATAAGGGTTATTACATGTCCTTGAGTGCACACGCAAATCTGCAGTTACACATGCTCCTGAAATTTTAGGCCCAAATTGAATGCTTCAGAGTCAGAGAAATGGTCTTTGAAATTACTGGAGAATGTTTTGGAGCCTCTGGAAATCCTCGAAGGATGGGTCAGGGAGATTTGGAAGCTATAGGAATCATGCTGAAAATCTGGAAAATTCTGAGATGCCAGACCAAGACCTAAGAAAACCCCAGATTAGAACTATGGGAAACACAAAGATATTATGGAGGCCCCACAGTAAATGCAAACGGGGAGAAACACCTTGAAGAATCCAGTGGGGCCCACTCAGAGACTTAGGATAACCGAGCTGCTGGTTTCAGGATGATCAACCCAAGATACTATGCCTCACTTAAACTAACAATTGGAATTTGAAAGCCTAATTAATTAAAACTGTAAGCTCGGTATTCATTAAGAGTTCATTAAGAATAAGCATTTTATTGATGCAATCTGTGAATGACCATAGTGAGGTTTTATACACTGCTAAAAAAAAGAAAAATAGTTCCTTTTGTGCTCATCAGCCTAATGAAGATGCTGGGGCAGATGTAGCAAAGTTTTACTCCACTTTTGTTACAGTGCAGGACTTGTTTTAGATTTAGCCATGAAACATTTCAATATTTTTAATGCGAAAAGGCCTGGGGGCAAAAATGGAGAAGAACTTTTGATACATCTGTCTATGAGTGCTCCAGGACTGGCTCCTTCTAGAGTCCTTACTTCTCGGCCAGGTGTTCTTTCAAGGATGTCATCTGTTGCTCCAGTCTCAGCTTCTCTGTGCTGCATTCTGTATACTGTGGAGAGACAGAGGATGGCAGTAAGTGAGCTTGGAGCGGTTGCTCATTCTCAGACCTGGTGCTAGATGTCGCTCTCCCCTCTCCCTGCATCTCTGCAGGGTCAACCTCAGTAAGTTTATGATTGCTAAAAATGAAGAGGAGACTGAACTGAGACTAGCAGCCCAATTTCTCAAACATATCTTAGAATGAAGATGTGGTGATAGAAACATACAACAAGACAGCAAGCAGTGACCACAAGGCCCATCCTATCATGGGGCAGATGCCTTTAGACGGGCTCTTATAAAGAGAGGTGTGGGGTTGGGACAGCTTTCATTTTAGAAGATGAACACTATGCTTTTCTACCTGGTTCCTCGCCGATTCCAGCTGCTGGTGTTGTTCTTCCAATTCTGTATCTCGTGTTTTCAGCATGTCCCAGACCTTCAAAAGCTCCTCTCGGACCACAACTAACTCTGTATCCACTTCTTCCAATGAGGCCTGAAATAGATAAAACAGACAAATAGGTATCCAGGTAAGTGCAGCTGTTGAACATGGCACCCCTGAATATACCTGGCTATCTAAAAGTTTGCCGAATAAGTTTATCCAGCTATTTAGACCTGCTCAACAGCAGTAAAGGAAAATTGGTTCTTACCTGCTAATTTTCGTTCCTGGAATACCACAGATCAGGGTTTTGCATCACTACCAGCAGATGGAGGCAGAGAATAAAACCTTTTCAGGCACTGCTACATAACCGAGAGTGTCACCTTCAGTCCCTCAGTATTGACCTGTACCCAAGCCAAAGTAGAGCCTCATCCTCAACAAACATGGGAACCAGGGTTGGAGCCTCCACATCCAACAAATGAACCAAAAACCTTTCAGTCCTAAAAGTTCCAATTATATAGACATAATAAGCTCTACAAAAAACTCTTATTGCAACCATATTAGACTTCTGGAATCTAGGGGGAAAAAGGCTAAAACCTCACCTAGGAAAAAAACATTTTGCTTCATAATGCCAAACCAAACCAGGAGAACCTACTTGAAATCTTAAGCAGCTCTGCAGCCTATATACAATAGAACCATGCCAGAAGTACGAGTGGACTCTCCCCCACACAGGGCGGGACTCGGGACTGATCCGTGGTATTCCAGCAATGAAAATTAGCAGGTAAGAACCAATTTTCCTTTCCTGTTCATACTCCAGATTAATCCAGACCAGTGGGATATACCCAAACTTCCCTAATTAGGGTTGGACTGTGAGAGTCCCGCTCAAAGAGCACTCTCACCAAAGCCCATGGCCTCTGGAGCCTGGACATCCAAATGACGGACATCTAAATGATAATGTCTGGTGAAAGTGTGCAACGACTTCCAAGTAGCTGCCCGACAAATTTCCTGTGGTGACACCAGCTGTCACTCGGCCCAAGAAGTCACCTGAGACCTAACTGAGTGAGCCCTCAATCCTACCAGGACAAGACGCCCCTTACAGATATAAGCCGAGCTTATTGCTTCTTTCAACCATCTTGCTATAGTAGATTTTGAAGCCTTCTGCCCTTTCCTAGGACCACTCCAAAGCACAAAGAGATGGTCAGACACTCTGAACTTATTGGTGACTTTGAGGTAACACAACAAAACTCGTTTCACATCCAAACTTTGTAGGTCTTTGGCATGCGGAGCCAACGCGTCCAAATTTGGAAAGGCCGGAAGTTCCATGGTCTGATTCAAATAGAACGCTGACATAACCTTTGGGAGAAAAGAGGGCACCGTCCGCAAAGAAATCTGAGAACTTCAAGAAACGTTCTCTGCATGATAGCGCCTGAAGTTCTGAAATCCTACAGGTGGAACAAATGGCTACCAGAAACACCACCTTCAAAGTGAAATCCTTTACCGTTGCCCTTTTCAGAGGTTCAAAAGGAGCTACAACATACATCCTTCTAAGGACTAGATTGAGGTTCCATGAGGCACATATTTTCCGCACAGGACGACGCAGATGTTTTGCCCCATGAAGGAAGCAAACCACATCCGGGTAAGCAGCCAATGACACTCCATGCACCTTGCCTCGAAGACAGCCCAAGGCTGCAACCTGAACTTTAAGATACTCAGACAGAAGAAGGAAAAACATTAAGGGTACTTGTCTATTTCAGCTATTCACCCCCCCTGTGGTGAAAAGCTGAAATAGACAAGGTTCCCCAACCCCCTGCTCGTTCTCCTCAACACAAGGAGGGGTAGCCCCACCAGGGCCTAGCAACGTCCCGGCAGGGACAATAAAAAGAATCTTTGTTCTTGTTCTCCCTTTTTTTTCTCCCAGACTGCAGGGATTGCACCTCTACCATCTGCTGGAGACATAGAAATACTGAAGGACTGCAGTCGGCACTCCGGATTATATGCTAGTGCCAGTGAAAGTCTCTCTGTCTCCATCTGCTGGAAGGGAGACATAATCCCAGGAGTCTGGACTGATCCGGGTATGAACAGGAACAATGTGTCTGCTTCTGAGAGAGGTAGGAATGTACAGCATTCCTGGCATAACCCTGGGATTTATGGGGGATTCCAGATGGGGCGGGTGGGTTCGGGAAGGAATGGGCTTAGAGCCTGCTTCTTTTTAGCAAATTTGAGAGGATATTGCCCACAATATTTTGTTCTTGCTTTGGAGCAGGGATTGGGTACTAGCCTGACAACATTTTTATTAATTTTGTGGGGTAGAAGGATGAGGGATTGAAGCTGCTGGCCTGGAAGGATTTTATTTTTTTTTCTGCTACATATCTAGTTATACTTTGAATATTACCAGTTAAGGTTATATTCAAGAGTACACATTCCCAGCTAACTTTAAACCTAACTGTTTGCATTCAGATATAGCCATTTAGGTTACAAATTATCGGTTATGGGTACCTGGATAACTTTAGCAGAGTATAATTAGCAGGAGATTTGTCCTATTAAATATCCGTGGCGAGATAACTTTAGCTGGTTACCCTCTCTGTTCCCCGGTTTACTGAATATGGACTTCACTGCATGAATGTATTCCCATCCAATGAGTGATATGCAATACACAGCGTGAATTACATGTTAACTTCTGAGCAAATTCAATCTCACTGCAGCTATGCTCGACTGGCATTGGCACCAGGGAAAGGAAGTAATAAACAGGAAGAGGCAATTGCGTTCCTAGGGCTTTACACATTCCAGACTCTTCAACTGTAGCGCCTAACGTTGAAGATATCATCCTCTCCTGGAATTAGAGGACAATTCAGTCTTCTTGATATATGTTTACTTTTGGGCTACCCCTTCCACGCTGCTATCAACCAGTAAATGTCAACCTTATAGCGGCAAACTTAACTACCACAAACTGCGCGAGGAAACAGTAAACACCCATCCTTACCACCGTACTTGGTATATGTCACCGTACGCGCCCTACATAGGACAGGACTGCGCTGTATCTGCTTCTCACCTCCGTCAGACTCAGGATCACATCTTCCTTTTCCTTCTGTGATGCTCCTTCCACATCAATCTGATGCTGCGATTTCTCCACTTCTGTCTGTTTCCCTTTGGGTGCTGACCTGAGGGACAGAAATCAAAGGAGGAGACAAATTACACACACAGTTCTCCCATAACTTATTCCAGCTCAGACCCCCTAGTGCGAGAACTTTTTAAGACTTCTCTCCTACAGACGTTTGAACAGTTTCAGCTTTTGAGTTTAATTAACCAAATCTGTGCAAACAAGAAGCCCTGAGAAGGTGAGAAACTCAAGTATGTTTAATTAAACTTGGAATAAAATGCAGATTGGCTCAAAGTGCCCATCTCCTGGGCCTGTCCATTATCTTTTTACCCCCTTTCAAAATGAATGAATAAAGAAATAGAAATGTACGAATGTGCAGATATTCTGTAACGGTAGCGTTTCACAAAATGAAGGATTTTTTAATCATAAAAATCTGATAAACTACAATTTAACACACTACTTTAAAACCTGCAGCCAAACCTCCCATTTAAAGCAGGTCAGGCCAGTCAGAGGAAAAGAGATCTTGTATGCTGCCCATTAATGTTTGCTTTGGATGCACTGAGAGCAGCTTAAGCAGCCATTCGTGTCTTTGTCAGACACGTCTAGGATGAGTAGCTAAGGGCAAGAGTACAGCAGGGTGGGGGATGGGAGGGTCATACGGGGGAAAGCAGGAGAGAAGTGGCAGGCAGGAGTCAGGATCCCTATCTGCTGTATGTGTTTCTCACTGTGTGGACATATAATAGCTGATATTAAAAAAAAAAAAAAAACAACACATGTAAGTCCCTAAACACCTATTTTCAGCTGAATTTAGGAGCCTAAGAGTCTAAATTTGGGGACCTAAATTTTAGTCAGTTCTTTGTTTCCCTGGAATTATGCTCCTACGTTAGGTGCCTGGCTTTTTGAAAAGCAGTGCTAAGCTCCTATGTTTCCCCACCCTAACTCCACCCCTTGTAGCCAACCACTTTTTAGGCCCCTAAATTTTTGTGAATTTTCAGCTGAAAAGTTAAGCTCCAAAGTTCAGCTGAAAATAGGGGCTTAGCTTTGGAACCTAAATTTAGGAGCTCAACTTTTTTTTTTTTTTAAATATTTGTCCACAAGTTTTTAGCTGAAATTTCACAAATGTAGGGTTTAAAACTTAGGAACCTAAATTAGGGCAAAAGTCATCTTCCTAGATTTAGGCTCCTAATTTAGGTGCCTTCTCCTGAAAATCAGTTCTTTTCTTAACTTTGTCTCCTTACCCTAACTTCACCCTTGTAGCTCACCCACACTGCATCCTGTCAAGGGCAGGGCTATCCATCCTGTCTATAGGATAGTTCAGGTGAGCAGGAAGGCACTTTGGACAATCCAGTGAGGTGAAAAAAGCTAAAGGCTGGCCAGAACATGGCAAAAATATAGGGGGAAAAGTGGTGCATCTTTCCCTACAGGCATACCCTAAGATATACCACAAATGCTATGCTTGTGGGTAGAATCCCATGGCACAGCAAGGACTGAGCACCACCTGTTAGAATTGGTGGCAGCTCGCTGTCAAAAAGCAATCACAGAGTGTGTGATGGCGCCTTCCATGCCAGTTATAGAACAGACGAGAAGGCTGATACCTTGATGCGAAGATGGCAGAACCCTGTCCTGGCTGTGTACTGCACAGAGAGAATGCCGCCTGCCAGCGCCAAGCTGCTTGGAATAGATGCCCTGCCATACACAGCCGTGCATGCTGTGCTCCACTGTCACACTAACACCCAATGAAGTGGATAGGAACAGTGTTACGACGGCTCCCCAATACCACTGGGGCTCTGATTATGGCGTGGTGGTGGGCAGCGTTCTATGGCGTCACACCCATGACATCCCAGTACCTGATAACACTCCCAGAGCCTGGATATAGCCCTTGAAATTGTGTGGGGAATGGTTCACCGCTGTTTCCCTCATGGAACGGCAGCAGCAAAGTTCATAGCAACCGACAGTGCCCCTGTGCTCTGCGGTCATGGCTTGTGGCATTTGACCGCGTCCACTGATGCTCACTGTGGTGATGACACCCCTAGGGTCAATAGCGCTCTCGTGCTCACCAACAATGGATCACATCAATGGCACCAGACAATGCTGCACCCAGGGCTTCAACGGCACTTGACCGTATCTTGATCAGTTTGACGGTATATAGTGCCAAGCCCAGCGCCACAGCAGCCCGTGGACATGGACAGCCCAGTGTCCAAAGGCATTGATGGAGAGGTGGTACCAAGGATGCCAGGGCGCCTGCAGGCAGAGGCTCTGCAGCCCCAACACGCCTCATCGGTGCCCAAAGGAACTGATGACTGTTGGCGCCATTGACTGTTCCCCTTGGCTCACCTATATGTCCGAGGGCATCAATGCTGTGAGCTTGATGACGTCCTTCACCAGCAGCTATGGCTGATGATAGCCTCGCTAACGCTCATTAGCACCGAAGATAAACAAAGCCAGGCAGGGCCTCCGATGTCCCCGGATCCCAGCAGCTCAGGGCCCCCAAGATCATTGGCATCCCTGGTGCTCGATAGCCATAGGCCAGTGATGGGACATCACTGGCCCCTGGCCCCGTCTGGACACCGCAAACGAGTCTCGAGAGCACCGGAATACTGCGCCTGGATGCCTCGGCGCTCCAGGATGCCTTGAGTAGACGGCAACCCCAGCACTCAACAGCACCAAGGCTGAAACCCCTATTGCCCGAGGGCTTCAGCAGCACTCAAGGGCTCTCAGGCCTGGCAGTTGATGGCCTTAAGGGCGACTAGGACCCTCCTGGAGAATTAGCCATAATCCTAGAGCAATCAATCCCCTACCAAGAGTATCTCATTAGCAGTAAATCGGAGAGATTGAGAACATCCTTAACATATCCTGGTTTATGAACGAGATTCATTAGTGTCAAGTTATGCGAAAAACAAACCCATTTAGAGAAATTGCCCCCATGATGCGCAAAGACTAGCCTGTAATTTCAGAACTTACTTTTCTATAGCAGGTGGCGCAAGATCTGTTTCCATTCCAGCAGCTCTGAGATTACTCTGCGAGACAGTAAAATGGCACAGTTAGAACCCAGGAGCACGTAACAGGAACATCTCAAGCTGCTTCGTAGAGCACGCGCCCAAGAGTCACAGAGGCTGCTATAAGCTATACTTATTCTAAAACTAGAGGTGTTTAGCATTGCCAAGTGCTCAACTGCGTTTATAAAAGAATGAATTAAAATATTATATTTTAGCATGTTTACTGTTCGACGTATCACAGGAATGTGTGCACGTTGGGAGGGAGAGAGGACGAAGTTATGGAACTACACACACGCAGATAACCAGCTTCCAAATGATGGACTGGTTCATCGTAATTAGAAACACGTGGATTTAAATGTGGCTTGCAAAAGAAAAATATTCAAGTAACTCCTGTGTGAATTTAAGCCTGGGCACTGTGGGGTAGATAATGAAGCTACTTGTGATCAAGATATAAACCCTATGGTATACCCACGAAGTGTGCTGAAATAATCAAAGTGAAACCACACAAGTCGTTTTGCTTTGATTATTGCCCCACGAAAAGTACCCACACAAATCTGTGCCTACTTTTCATGTGGGTACCATTTTTAGGAAACATTACGTGTGTAAGTGCCTCCCCAGACTTAATTCTACCTCCTCCAAAGATACGCAATAAAAGTAACTGCGTTACTGATATACAATCAAAAAGTCCATTTCTGGAGGTAAAGCAGCATTTTGCCCATGGAAAGGATTTAATTGAAAGGGGACATTCATTCATGCATGGCAATGTTCTGGAAGACTTAAGAACTATCATTATGATCCCACTATCCAATTATCTGGTTTTAATTTTTTGCTACATACATAACTCTTAAACATGAGGGAATATTGAGCACATTAAATATATATTCCCTTAAAATTTTCAAGAAACATTGTTCAATAAATAAGCACAGAATGATCAATTAAAGCTGGCCTCATACTCAGTGAACATTGAGAGCTACTGAACACACACTTTTAGTGGTGGATGTATTGCTCAAAAACAGAACTGTAACAAGCTGTGCGTCACCAAATTTTAATCATCCACAAGCAGTTCTCAAATTTTTTTAATCTTTTTTTTTTTTTTGTGTGCACTAGAAACTCAAAGAAATTATTTATCTTGTAATCAATGTCAGGCCAAATGTCTGTATCCATGGTCCCAAGGCAATCTTCCAATTTTTGTACAATATTAAAGAGACACGCTTCCTGGCAATCTCGCTCCTCCTCTTCAATCCACTGTGTGTGTGGGTGTGATTGTGTGAAGGAGTATACACAAGAGAGCCCCAGAATACCTTAAAGGACCAGATCCAGAGATCTGACCCAGTCCACCTTAACCCGCGGGTAAAAAGGAATCCTGTTCTGAGCGGAGGCCCACGGGAAGGGGTATAACTAGCCAGGCCAGGAGTGAACAGGAGGTGCACGGGAGAGAAGGAAGCCTAGAGAAAGAACACACTACTGAACTGTAAGTTGTGATACTATTTGTTTGTTGCTGAACTGCAGAAAATAGCAGAACTGTTTTTTGATTTATTTGTGTCACTAATTAAAGAGTTTATGCAAAGATTTCTACCTGAGTCCAGCCTGAATTTGTACTCCAGTTACTCTGAGACCGCTCACAGTGCCACAGACTTGCCATTTTTCGAATAATCACAGAATGAGACACTGGTCCAAATTTATTTAGAAGCGGACACCTCTGATGCAGGTGAAATAATGCCGAAATACTGCAGCGTCGGGTGTTTCATCTGGGCACATTAAAAAAAAACAGCAATCTACCAAACTTGACATGGTGAGCGAGGCAGATGAAATTTAATGTGGACAAGTGCAAGGTGATGCATATAGGGAAAAATATTCCATGCTGTAGATACACGAGGAGCTACCAGCCAGGAAAAAGATCTAGGTGTCATAGTGGATAACACATTGAAATCGTCAGTTCAGTGTGCTGCGGCAGTCAAAAAAGCAAACAGAATGTTGGGAATTATTAGAAAGGGAATGGTGAATAAAACAGAAAATGTCATAATGCCTCTGTATCGCTCCATGGTGAGACCACACCTTGAATACTGTGTACAATTCTGGTCGCCGCATCTCAAAAAAGATATAATTGCGATGGAGAAGGTACAGAGAAGAGCAAACAAAATGATAAAGGGGATGGAACTGCTCCCCTGTGAGGAAACACTAAAGAGGTTAGGGCTGTTCAGCTTGGAGAAGAGACGGCTGAGGGGGGATATGATAGAGGTGTTTAAAATCATGAGAGGTCTAGAACGGGTTAATGTGAATCGGTTATTTACTCTTTTGGATAATAGAAGGACTAGGGGGTCATTCCATGAAGTTAGCATGGGGCACATTTAAAACCAATCTGAGAAAATTCTTTTTCACTCAACACACAATTAAGCTCTGGAATGTGTTGCCAGATGGTGTGGTTAGTGCAGTTAATGTAGCTGGGTTTAAAGTTCATGGAGGAGAAGTCCATTAACTGCTATTAATCAAGTTGTCTTAGAGAATAGCCAGTGTTATTATTGGTATCAGTAGCATGGGATCTTCTTAGTGTTTGGGTACTTGCCAGGTTCTTATGGCCTGGATTGGCCACTGTTGGAAACAGGATGCTGGGCTTGATGGACCCTTGGTCTGACCCTGTATGGCAATTTCTTATATTCTTATGAGGGTTATACCACAGTGGATTGAAGTGGAGGAGCAAAATTGCCAGGAAGTGTGTCACTTTAATATTGTGCAAAAGTTGGAAGATTGCCTTGGAACCATGGATACAAACATTTGGCTTGACACTGATACAAGAAAAGTTATTTCTTTAAGTTTTTAGTGCAGACAAAAAAAGATTTAAAAAATTGAGGAGAACTGCTGGTGGATGATTAAAATTTGGTGAAACACAGCTTATTACAATTCTGTTTTTGAGCAATACACCTACCACTAAATGTTTGTGTTCAGTACCTCTCAATGTTCACCATGTATGATGCCAGCTTTAATTGATCATTTTGTGTTTATTTGTTGAACAATGTTTCTTGAAAATTTTAAGGTGATATATATTGAATATGCTCACTGTTCCCTCATGCCGTAGCAGTTTATTTTATGTTTTCATTATTATTGTATGTTTGTTGTAATCCGCTGCTATTGGTGGATCAGCGGAATATTAATTATTTAAAAATAAAAATGTGTTTGACTTGAACAGGTGATAGGTTTCATTTTGAGTTCAGAGTGGTTAGTTCTATGCACACAAAACAATCACAAATGTCAAGGAATCTAAAACAGCCATTCATTTAAAGAAGAAAAATATCTTAAAAAAAAAAAAATCCAGGCACACTTGTGTTTTAATACAAAGGATGCCTGCTTCAAATTTCTGTCATAAAGATGAGTTTCAGAGAATCCTGGAAACATTTGCCCTCACTATTTCATAGTATTACTACTGACCCAAAGCCCCCAGTGCAGTACTATATGGACCCAATGCTGTTCAGCGGGTTCTGTTGTCAAGCCCATAACTGCTGTATTGATCCAAAACCTATACTCCACTAGTTCCTTGGCCTATGGATGGTGGAACTGGCTCAGCTTAGCAATGTATCACGTACCCAGGTTTTGGACTGTAGGATCTGAAGCTTGTGTTGTAGGGCCACACTGCGACTCCTTTCCAGTTCCAGCTCCTGTTTAGAAGCATCCAATTCAATCTGAAGGACGGAGCCATTCTCCAGCTGCCAGGAGAAAGAAAGTCTGCCATGTGTGAGTTATCAATTGGTCTCATCCAAATAAATCATGCTGGACAGGCGAGGGAGCTCAGAAAGTCCTGCTTCAGAGAGTGCCAACCAGAAAGTAAACACTCAAAATTGAGAAAACAAGGATATCCCTGATGAGGAACAGGAATACAACAGCATGAGATCCAGAGCCCAGCTAAATGAAGTCATTCTCTGAATGGGCAATTTTCAAAGTCTTTTATTAATTCATATGATCTGCTGCTGTAAATCTGCTGTCTGAAAATCCCTTAATACATCCAAAAGTGCAAGTGATCCAGGTCAGCTTTAGGAGAATTGGAACCTGTATGAAAACTGAAATTGCGTGTCTTCCTCCCCTCCCCCCTCAGGAAAAATACTGACTTCACTTGCACCACCACCTGCAGCCTTTTTAGGGATCTCTCCTCTCCTCCCCATCCCCAATCCTATTGACAAGTTTAGGTTTTCAGTACTCCTAGGCACTATTGGTGCCATCACATCCCTACTCCTGTCCCTGGCAGATCAGACAATATCAGTGAAGTCTGGGATCTATATAGGATGGGAAAAAGCCCTAATGTAAAGCTTGCACAGAGTTCTATAAATGTACACTGTATCTAACTCCTACAACAATGGGTGCAGAGTAGAAGTAAGAGGTTTCCTCTTACAACAGACTCTACAAAAAAGGTGAAGTAAACAAAACCCTACAAAAAAAATCACTTAGAATCTATATAGTAAATCTTCAATACCATAACAGCACTAAAACCCTGGACTCAAACAACAACAATCCTACCTATGAAAAGGCAGTATTGCAAATATTAAACAAGGTCCTAGAACACGGGAAAGAGAACAAGTTGAACTGCTGTAGACTCCTACATGCTAGCAGAATCCCTCACTTCAGTCACACACACAGAACACGCTATCACAAACTAGAAAAAGAAACATATAAACAAAACAAATGGAAAATCCAAAAATCCAAATTCTGCATGCAGTGCAACACTGGAGGAAATGCATTTATTTTTGTGTATACAAATGCTTTTAAAATATCAGACCTATAGTATGGAAAATACAAAATACAAAGATTTCAAAACTGCACATTCCCAAACCTGACATATTCAGATCACTAGAAACTTATCTTTTTAAATTAGCATTTAAACTTGAAAGTAACAAAGTCAGAACTGAACTTGTCTTCTACCCTTAAAGGAAGGACAGTCAGAGCTGTCCCTGTCTTTCACTTGTAAAGTACTAAAGGTCCTGTCAATATATCTCACGCCTCAGGGTCTTGTTATGAATTTGTTTAATGTTTTATTCTTTCTTGTTTAAAATATTTTATATTGTTTTATGATTTTATTATTTAATGATTTTAATTTTTAATTGTTTAATGTGATTGATTTGTATGTTTCATTGTTAACTCTCTTGAACTTATTGGCTAGGCAATATAGAAACATCTTTAAATAAATAAATTAAATGTTTTTATTTCTACCTTTGGTAGAAATAAATGGTGTTGGTCCTGGTCTCTTTTATTCTGCTTTCCTCTTGCCAGCCTTCTCCTAACTCCATTTCCATGGTCTCCTTTCCATTTGTTGTTTCTTTTCCTTGTCTTTTTTACTTCTCCCTCTACATCTCTTCTTAGGGGCCAGTACAAGAGTATAAGTGCCCTAGGCTAGGGGTGGCCAACTTCGGTTCTCGAGAGCCATAAACAGGCTAGGTATTCAGGATATCCACAATGAATATACATGAGATTGATTTGATTACAATGGAGACAGTGCTTCTCTGTCCTGAGCAATTCAAACAGCTGATCTTTAAACTGAACCACATTGGACAAAGTAGTGCTGGTGGCAGGAAGTGTTTAGGGCTGCTATACTGCCAGCAGGCCCCAGCAGAGTGAGAGGCAGTAGCCCCAGCAGCTATTGTTTGGCCCCATAGGAGGCTGGAAACAGTAGTTCTATAGCTCTATAGGTCATGGGTAGTGGTAGAGGCAGGCAGCAGCCATAGTTATTTGGCCCGTGGAAGGGGAATGGAGCAGCTGTTCTTCAGCCCTATGGGCTCTATTGGTGGGCGAGGTAAGAACAGGGGCTATTATTGGCTACCTTGGGAGGATGCAGTGGTGCCCCCTAACTTCATAAGTTGCCCATCCTAAAAACCAGCTCTGCATGTGGTATTGTACAATATGCATACCTTTAGCCATATTTGGGGGGAGATATTCCCAAGGATGTGTTTTGGGCAGGATTGGAAAAAAAAACTCTTAAATTGTATTTTTAAATAAACATGCATTATTTTTCATGAGAAATCTATCTGAACAAAATGCAGGTGGCAAGGGTCCATTAGTACTTTGTATCTTGGTAAGTTTGAAAGGGAAAATACGCATGATACTTTGCCTTTGAAATTTGATGCAAGGCCTGCAGGTACCAGATCCTAAAATCATGGGCCCTGAATCCGACCACTAGGTGCCTTGAGCTAGGAAAACTACCTCCCTCTTTCTACCCCTTCCCCAGCATCCCCAGCCATCCAGGAAGTTGAAAACCTGACTTGGGTATCAAAACGGGCCAGTCTTCAGTGACCTTCTAAATGACAAGTGGCTGACCTTCAGCTTCCTAAGCTGGGTCTCCAGCTCAGCTTTCTCGCTTTCCAATTCCTTCATCAAGGCGCTACACAAAGAGAAAACAAAGAAAACCTGTTACCAAAATGCCATAATCCGCTCTCCACTAGGAGGCCCGTATGGGCATATCTAAAAGCTATGCAAGCTATTGCAGATCTGAAGCTGGAAATTTTATAGAAGCTGAATAAGATCTGAGAGTTTTTCTGTCTCACCCCGTGCCACAGTAGCTGAACAATGGAACAGTTGTTCAGAATGGGAGAGGAATGTTACCTCTCTACGTCTTAAAACCAGGAGATACGTGGCTGGCAGGGATGCAGTTTCTTAGCCATGCCAGGAGCACAGCTGGTCTGGGCAACCACTGCAAAATCATTGCGAAACACGCTGTAATTCAACTACAATGATCAGTCAATTCCCAGCTATTCAGATCAATTCTACTGAAAGAAGCAGCAGTACTTACTGGGATTGCTGTATCTCCTTATGGAGCATCTCCAGCTCAGTTGTTAACCTCTCTGAATCCGTGTCCTACAGAGACAGAATGAGACAAAAAACTTTTTAATTATAATTTCTATTTGTTGTTGTTTTTGACCTGGCAGTTTCCTCCTGCTACAGTAGACTTCCAGCTCAGTTGGAACCAGGGCTGGGATCTGGATGTCATGACGCGTGGCTCGCAGGAAGGCCCCGCGAGCTGCCTCACTTATCCCTGATGCTACTCCCGGCCACCCGCAGCAGGGATGCCGCGTAAAACCACCAGAGCCGTGCCGTGCGGTTGGCACACCGGTGCAAAGCCTAGCTCACGTCGGGCTCCTGCTCCCACCGGGCCTCCCTCTAGGCATGCACAGATTCTTAAGGGTCCATGGCGGAAACAGAGCGCCAGCACCCTTGGATAATGTCACAGCCCCAGGGCTTTATAAGCTCCTTGCCTCAGTAACGGGTCTCCTACTGCTAGTAGTGCGTGTTGCTCCTGCGTTGCCGCTTCTCTTTGTTCCCGTGCCTTGCCTTCATGATTGTTTTGGTTTCTGTGCCTTGCCTCGTCCTGTCCTTCTCATTCTGCGTGTCTTCGTTCATCCTTGGCCTGACTTCCGGATTCTGACGACTTGCTTGCACCTGACCACGATTGTCTGCCTCCTGGACCTGACCTCTTGCTTGCACCTGACCACGATTGTCTGCCTCCTGGACCTGACCTCTTGCTTGCACCTGACCACCTCTGTCTGCAGCCTGCCCTGACCCTGGCCTTCCTTTGACTCCTCAGCCCAGCCAAGACAAAACAGAAAACATTCAGACCGGAGAGGGAGACTAAGTAGAGAACCCCCTCCTGTCCACTCAGCCCGCCACGTAGTGGCTGTGACCCGGGGAACCTAAGTTCCCCATCCTCTAAATTCCCTCCTGACTTTCCCCAACCACCTGCGGTGCATTGCAGAGCTGTGAACCCCCTCCCTCCCACCCACTCGGAAAAACAATTAGTGACGTTTGGCCACATTCGTGCAAGCAGTGGCCATGGCCAGGGCACCTAAGTTCCCTCCATACCCTCCGACCCCAGCTGGAGAAGAAGAGTTTATCTCCTCTGCCAGCAGCCCACTGCAATCTCAGCTTTCCTTGAATTCATATTATTTATTCATTTCACTACTGGCCACTGAGTGGTCCTTTCCTTTCATGGACCGCTGGCAGTGAAAGGACCAATCCCAGTTCATTCTCTGTACTGTGAGAAGTTTAGCTCCTGTCTGTGCCATTGTGTCTGTGTCGGAGAAGCAACATATATATATATCTCCTGGATTCCTGATCTAGTTTTAGTCTCTCGTTCCCAATCAGCTCTTGAACCAGTTGCTAAGCAATAAGGGAACCTCACTGCCGGCTAGTGGCACAGACATACATGTTCCTTCTCCGACACAGACACAATGGCACAGACAGGAGCTAAACTTCTCACAGTACAGAGAATGAACTGGGATTGGTCCTTTCACTGCCAGCGGTCAATGAAAGGGCCGATCCGTGGCCAGTAGTGAAATGAATTATATACATGAATGAATATCCAGGATATATGATTGAAAATTGTAAACAAAACTTGGAGGGAGGAGGTGCCCAACCAATTGCATGGCTGGAAGGGGGGACTGCAGTTCAGTTTATTCACCCCCTCATATCTAGGGTGTGCTCTACTTCTTGCTTATTTAGGAAAAATGTGAAATTTGTGTCGGAGGTGTTTTGGCTTAGTTCTGCTAGTAGAGGTGTATGTGCTCCAGGTCATATGAGCTCTCCAAGAGTTGATTTGGAGGGCTTTTGGAAGCTATTGAAGCACGTGCTGCACAGAAAGCACATGTGGGAGTCGGACAGGTATCCCATGGGCCAGTTTTGAAAAAATTCCCTGGGCTATTTTCCTGCAATCCGTCCCTGCCTCCATCATTGATCTGACATCTTTAAAACAGTAATTGATATAGGCTAGTCACTAGCCTCAACCAAAGTACTATGTGTTGTAACACGAGACTCAAATTCAAGTCTTCTTTCTGATGGCCTCCAATGTGTTGCAGAAGTGAAATGTTCAATCTCCAAGTGGATACAGGTGAAAGCAGCTGCTAGTGGTACAGACATGATCCCTACTGCCCAAACAGCAGCCCTAAAGGCCTAAATATTAATTGAGACTTTCCTCTCCGGCCCTTGGTCAGCCAAGGATCTTGCATTGCTCATACATAGGAGGGGGAGGGGTATAAAAAGGGAGAAAATTAGGACAGATCCCTTCCAGCCTCCTCCTCCTGCCCCTCCCCATTCTGATGAAATTCACAGACAATATAGGTTAATTGCCCCATTCTTACTGAATTTGCTGCAACATCGCTCTGTAACTGCAGTAGCCTTGTGATCTGACGATGCTCTTCTAATTGCCTTGTTAGTTCCCCATTTTCTTTCTTCAAGCTGGTCAGCAAAATAAAAAAATGAAAAGCAAATAAAATATCTTTCATTTCATATCATATTGTGGAGCATCATGGGCAACCCACATGATTCAACATGTGTATGTGTGGAAACAGAAGGAAAGGAAAATTGGTTCACCTGCTAATTATTGTTCCTGGAATACCACAGATCAGTCCAGATAAGTGGGTTTGACATCCCTACCAGCAGATGGAGGCAGAGAATACAAACTTTTCAGGCACTGCTACGTAACCGAAAGTGCTACCTGCAGTCCCTCAGTATTCACCTGTACCCAAGCCAAGATGTCTACTCCCAAAAGACCCAAATGATTTCGATCTGGGGCAAGCAGAGAATCAAAGTTGGAGCACTCTTTAAAATCTGGACCCCCACCCTCCAGGGTAATGAAAAAACTTTCAACCCTAACTGCTTAACCTTATACAGTCTTCGCAAAAATCTTCATTTTATAAACATCCAGAAGTGGGAAAGGTCTTTCATAAAAATACGGAGATGGGAGTCTGAACTGATCTGTGGTATTCCAGGAATGAAAATTAGCAAGTAAGACCCAATTTTCCTTTCCTGTTCATACCTCAGATCAGTCCAGACAAGTGGGATGTACCCAAGTCCCCTTTACTCTGGGCAGGAATCTGAAAGATCTGTGCGTTACACACTTTCTCCAAACATTGCTTCATCTGGCGCTCGAACATCCATATGGTAATGCTTGGTAAAAGTGTGTAGGGAAGACCACGTCACCGCCCAAAAATCTCTTGTGGAGATGGCAGACACTCTGCCCAGGAGGCTGCCTGCACCCTAATAGAATACGCCCGCAGCCCCTCTGGAACCAACCGACCCTTACAAGGATAGACTGAAAAAAATCACCTTCAACCATCGCACAATCGTATTCTTAGCCGCCTTATATCCTTTCTTTGCTTCACTGAATAAAACAAAGATATGATCCGACCTCTGAAATTCATTTGTGATCTTAAGATATCGCATCAGAGTTTGACGGACATCCAATAAAGGAAGTTCCTTCATATGGGGCATATCTGCTGTCAGGTGAAGAAAGGCGGGTAATTACACTGTCTGACTGAGATGAAACAAGGACACGAGTTTGGGCAAAAAGGAAGGAACTGTATGCAGCAGCACCCTGTTATCCAAAATCCGAAGAAAAGGATCTCTACATGACAAGGCTTGAAGCTCCGAAATCTGTCTAGCCGAACAAATCGCCACCAAGAAAACAGCTTTCAAGGTGAGATCCTTCAAAGACGCCCTTCTCAACAGTTCAAAAGGAGGACCACAAAGCACTCAAAGCATCAGATTAAGGTCCCACGAGGGACACATCCTACGAACTGGCAGGCATAAGTGCTTCGCTCCTTTAAGAAAACGGCCTCCATTGAAGCTTTCCTCAAACAACCTAAGGCTGCCACCTGAACTCTGAGCAAATTATAGGCCAGTCCCTTCACTAAGCCACCCTGCAAGCATGCCCAAAACCTGGGAAACCTTCAAACAATCCAGGCCATGTTCCCCACACCATGGCTCAAATACTCGCCAACCCAGATATATGCCAGCGAAGTGGAAGGTCTCCTAGCCTGCAGCAACATGGCAATCACTGAGTCTGAATAACAATTCAAGCACAAACATCACCTCTCAAAATCCAGGCCGCTATAACCGCAACCAACCAGTCCCAAGAAAAAAGAAAGATGTATTTTCCTGCTTCTGGCTGTTCCTGGCTGTTGGAAGAGAGTGAGAAGGCCTCAGAGGGAGCAAGGGAACCAAGACATTTGGCTTTCACTCCCTCTGGAAGATGAGGGCCGAGCCAGAACAGGGATTACCAACCCCCCCCTGCTTGCCCTGCTCAACTCGAGGGATGGCCCACGAAGGAAGCACAAGACTTCACCAGCTTCTTGAATTTCCTCTTTTTTTTTTTCTTTTTTAAATAATCTCCAGACTGCAGGTTTGCACATTTACCATCTGCTGGAGACAGAGAAATACTGAGGGACTGCAGGGGGCACTCTCGGTTAAGGAGCAGTGCCTGAAAAGTTTTTATTCTCTGCCTCCATCTGCTGGAAGGGATGCAAAACCCATTTGTCTGCACTGATCTGGGGTATGAACAGGAAGATTCGATTTAATGCTAGTAGAGGTCAAGGGTTGCTTGCACTCTGCTAATACAAGCCAAGCTGTTCTTTTTTAGGGGGGGCAATAATCCAAAGATTTTATGCAGCTGAAAGCTTGTTAGAATATTGCCCCTCTCCTCAGTGTGGGTAAAACACGGGAGGTATTTGGGAGGGGGGCAGTCTCCTCTCTAGCTCTGATTTTATCCTTGACTATTCCCCGACACCCACAGCCCTCTTTGCTTGACACCCCCCTCCCTTCACTTCTCTTTTTTTCTTCGTCTCTCTGGTCCCCCTTTTCTCCGCCAGCGTTTATCTTTTCTACCTTCATGGCCGGGAACGGACGTAGTGATCTTTTGCCCACCTCTGTACGGTGGCTCCCAGCTCCGACAGTTCCTCCGCCTCGGCCTGCAGCATCTCGCAGTCCTCCAGGAGCTCGGCATTCTGAAAGGCAGGAGCAGGGGATGAAGAGAGTGGATCCCTGCTCCACCAGGCGCAGCTCCTTCCAGAGCAGCAGGGGCATTAAGAGTCTGAATCACTTGTGTGTGCAATGCATGACGGAAAAGCTGGCATTGGAAAGAGTGAGGGTGAGTGGAAGGACTGCAGCGAGGCAGTGAGAGTGCAGAAGGATGGACTGGGATTATGCATAGCAGTGAAAATACCTGGGGTTGTGGAGCAGAAATGAAGGCACATTGGGGATGCACTAACAAGGGCTGGCACCGTGGGGCAGAGTAAGGTGGTGGTGGTGGGGTTCGTAAAGGCGACGCACCTTTGCTGACAGGCTTTGGGCCTGCGAGGCTGTCCGCTCCAGCTCCTCTTCCTTGGTTTTCAGGTGCACTGCTGCCTGCTGCCAACGGTCCTTCCAATACTGGGCTACCTGCTGCTGCTCCTGCAGCTGGGAAGCCAACGTATTCTGCGTTTGCCCCAGTGCGGTTTCCAGCTCCAGACAGCGGGCCTGCAGGGCCTCTTTGTCCTCCTGTAGTTCTCTACAACATGTGGGAGAGAAGAAAAGGCAGCTCAGCTTTGTATTAGGAGAGACACCTCTCCCACCAGGTGAGGAGTAAGACTTACAACACAGGCTGGACGGCCATTGACAGCCCATCTTCCCCTAATAACCCCTGGCTTTTGCCATCTGCAAAGTTTTCTTCTGTCTGTCTCAGTTAGACCCTAGATTTATTCATCTTCCTCCACACTCTTATCTACCAGCCTCATACTCCATCCCACACCTTCACCCCAGCTGTTTTCCCTCCTTCCCACTGGTCTTACCGGAGTTCTTTGCAGCTCTCAGGCAGGGACTGCAGGTTGTCCTCTTGGCCTTTAGCATCTCCCTCCATTGCGGACATCAGCAGCTCCTTCTCCCCAAGCAGCTGAGTGCGCTCTGTCTCCAGGGCTGTGATCTGATTGGTGAAGATTTTCTTCTCTGCCTCCAGGTGATGGAGCTGCTCGAGGGAGGCCTCTAGTTTCTGGTTAGACTGACTTAGCTCTGATGAAAGTTTCTCATTGACCTGAGAGGGAGCAAGAGAAAGCCCTCACCTCAGAGCTATTTCACCAGCCACTCTGTATCCTCCAACCATTGGCATAGGCTGCAGTTTCAATCCTCTCCTAGACCTGCAGTGTCATAGCTCGGACACTGCTTGTTGAAATTCATATGATACTCTGGCATGGCAAACGTGGAGTTTATGGAGCTGGAAGGGTACAGAGCCTTTCACATCTGGCTCCAGGAGGCCACTAACGAGCATAAGTGGTTTATACTTGAGAGTTATTTGGAGGCCTATGTGAGTGTCCATATTATCTCTAAAATCAAAACTGCCAATTGTACCCAGATTGATTGAGCTCCCCCCCGCCCCTTACCCTTCAGGGCAGGATTCAAGGCACAATGGCAGTGGCCTGTGGGGCGGATTAGCTCTGCTGATGCACGTGCAATATCTGTTCTTTGGATAAATGGAAGACTTCAATTTTCAGTGCTCTCAGCCTGACATCTTTCAGATTCACTAAATTAACTAGAAAAAGCAACATGTTTCAACACACCTTATTGTTTCCTACCTTCGTCTCTTGCTTTCCTGTCTATAGTCTGCCTCCTTTTGTTACTTCTTGTCATGAAAATTGAGGCGATAGGGGTAAATAGCCCTTTAACCTCAACACATTCCCAGGCTACTAGAACAAAGTGCACATTCTTCAGTTCCAAGCCATCCATGATGAGTGGATGCAGCCCAGGCAAGAAGCTGACTGGAATCTGATTTGGATCTCTCATGACACAGCTCGCTTGGCCGGATAGGCTGCTGTAAAGCAACAGCAACTTCCACTTGTGTCCTGATATGTTTAATCCAAAAGCAGAATAGGGGCAAGGCGAGTCAGGAGATTCTAAGGTAAGGTACAGTCAAACTCACTCCAAGCAGGACTGGATGGACTGATAATCATAGCGATAATTACCTCTACCACAGAGCTGATATACCCCCCTCAAAAAAAACCAAACAAAAGCAACCCACTCCCTGCATCGTCCTAAAACTTTAAACGCCTGGGAACGTTGTATATAAGGCCAAGGAATGGCGTTTCTCATAGACCGCGATTTAATAGCCGGATCTTCCATTCTCACTCCTCCTGAGTACCACAGTAAGGGACAGAGAACCAGGTCTGTGCTTGATTTAGCCATCTCTACTCAGAAATCCCCCTAACCGCCTCCTTTCCACATGCCCTTGTTGAATCATGTACTACACTGCTAAATGATCCTTTTAGCAGTCAACAATATCATCGCTAACTGTTTCTTGGAAGTTCAGCCCCAGTTTTGGAAACAAAGATGACTTAGTATTTATTTACTGCTTTGACCAACAGCAGCTCCTCTTTCGTCTGAATCTTCTCCTGGTCCTGGCGGTTTGCTTGCGTCTTGGCGCCGACCAGCTCCACGTGGAGCTCTGACATCTGCTCATCGAACCCCTCCCGGCCTCTCTGAGCATGCTCCAGCTGTAGGCCAAGCTCCTGCACTTGCTGGTGCAGTTCTGCCTTCTCCTGGAAAGAAAACCATGTTATACCCTGATCAGCAAATTCATCCTCGCCTATAAATTTATCTATTACAAAAAAAAAAAAAACAACTTAAAAAAATCATTTTCTTCCATCTTAAGCATCCTTTCTTGATAGATACAGGGCTGCTCGAATACACAGATTTGCGGTTGCTTCCTGTTGTTATGGGATTCACTGCTCGCCTGACATCTTTCTGCTAAGAAATGAAGTTGATTGGTGAATTCATTGGTAAAGCGGTATTTGCATCTGCCCACGCGTTTTGGATATTATGGTGCCCGCTGTTGTTCAAGTCCATTTATTTTCCTGGGGGGGGGGGGGGGGTGTCTCTCTTTTTTTTTTGTTTTTATGTTTTAGATGTTGAAAACAAACCCCCAGTGCTGCATTCCTGCAGAGCTCAGTCGCATGAGACTACAGTGCTCGCAGGCAGAGGAATGGAGTTGGGGTTTCCCCCTCACAAGCAGGGAGGGAGGAGGGGAGTATCCCCACTTTTGGATGCTTCTCCTAAGTTGGCACCCTAGGCACATGCAGATGTGGCCTACCCTGCTCAGTGCTTTAAACGCTGCTGGCTGTGTACAGCGCCAGAGAGCTCAGGAGTAGTTCATGAAGGCTAATCAATAACAAATTATCTGCTATGATATTCTCCCTAAATTAAGATACCAATCTTTTTTTTTCCCTCCTTTCATTGTAATGATATTTTTTGTAACATTTTTGTTCAGGGTTTATTTTCTTCCTCCAGTGCATAACCTTTGATATGGGTGCATAATAATTCCAAGGGACCATTTTAATTTCTTTAGGGCCTGATAGCCTGCAGCTGAGCTGGCTGCCTTGGGCTTGGTTTCAGCCACAGCCTAGCCAACTGGGTTGTGGCTGAAATTAGGCTTAGATCTGGCCACCTAAAATCTAACCAGTTAAGACTATAAGCCTGCAATGTTGGTGCTCAGGGTTAGCCAGCAAAACTTAGCCTGTTAGTGCTGAAAATCAGTGCAAATGGGTCATTCGTCCTCTTCATTCCAGGGCCACCTACAGTTTGGCCAAAATATAACTGCCTAGTGCAACCATGCAGCTAGAGTTAGCTGCTCAGCAGGAGGTGGGGAGGGGGAACGGGTGAACTATGTAGTTAGACAGCTACTTTCCTCTGACTGTCAGCCCCATAGAGCTTAATTTTCAATAGGGCTCTTAACTACAAAATTGCGCACATATTTTTAAGCCTGCAGAAAAACTTGATTTTATGCATGTGTAAGTCCATTTTGAAAATTGGTGTAAAACTTACACATATATTTGCCACCTAGTTTAAGTGTGTTGGCGGCGTGCAATCTACGTGCACACCTGTGTAGGTGCGTTAGCAGCATGATATCTATTTGCACACTTGTAGGTGTGTTAGCGGCATGCAATTTGCGTGCACACCTGTGTAGGTGTGTTAGCGGCATGCAATCTACGTGCACACCTGTGTAGGTGCGTTAGCGGCATGATTTCTATTTGCACACCTGTGAAGGTGTGTTAGCAGCATGATATCTATTTGCACACTTGTAGGTGTGTTAGCGGCATGTAATCTACGTGCATCTAATACCCACCCCTGGAATGTGCTATCCTCGAACTCTCCCATCCAGCCCATGGAATGTGCTTTTTTTCACAATCAAGTATGTGAACATTATCAAAGTACATGTATTAATGTAGGTAGCTGCTAATTCACTCACGCATATTCAGCCAGTTTCCCCATACACTTCCTTATTTTTTATCCATGTAGGTCCTGATTAAGCTTTTGACAGTTTAGCTCACAGTGCACACAGATGCCGATTAAATCCCACTTTTGCCCAGTCAGCAGCTTTGGACTCTCCCTTTTGATCATATTTTAGAATTATGTCTGTTCGCCTCGTAAACCGCTTAGAGCTTTTGCATGTATGCAATCTATAAATCTTAATAAAGACAAGGAGTGGAGCATAGTGAGAACGCCCTGAGGGGAATTTGTGCTCTGCTGAGTGTGTGAGCACAAGATAATGCACAGCTAGAATATTTCTTCTTCCTCTTCACTGGTCTTCTCTCGTTCCCTTGCAGGCCCCACCTCTCTGCAGTACCTGCAGGAACCTCTCTCGGTCGCAATCTGCTGCCTTTAGCTTCATGCTCAGATCTGTCATCTTCTCCTCCAGACGTACGACCTTGGAAGACAGCAATTCCTTCTCCTGCCGGTAAAAGTGAGCTGCAGTGAAATAATCATTCCACAACAGAAATGACAGCAGATATAAACACACAGGTGCGTGGCACGTCGAAGAAACATGACAGATAACCTGGCTACACCAGGCATGAATTTACTTGTGCGTGCAGCATGAAAACGCACACGGATTCAATAATACAACAATAAAATGTGACAGGTAGAATGTTGGAAAAGAGATGGCTGAGAGAGATCCTGATAGAACAGTGGTTCCCGAACTGTCCTGGAGGACTCCCAGCCTGTCCAGTTTTCAGGATATCTGCAATGAATACACATGAGATAAAATCTGCATGCTTTGGAGGCAGTGCATGAAAATTTCTCTCATGCATATTCAGCGCAGATATTCTGAAAACCCGACTGGCTAGGGGGCATCCAGGACAGGTTTGGGAACCTTTGATAGAAGTTTATAAAATCACAAGGAGGGTGGAATGGGTAAATAAAGGATGGTTATTTACTTTTTCAAATACTACTAAAACAAGGGCATATGCCATGAAATTAACAACCAGCTGATTTAAAACAAATCTTAGAAAGTACTTTTTTACTCGGTGCACAATCAAGCTGTGGAATCTGTTGGAAGACTTGGTCAAGGCAACTATCATAGCAAGGTTTAAAAGAGGTTTGAACAAGTTCCTGGAGGAAGAGTCTGCAAAACATTATTAGCCAGGTAAACTAAAGAAAGCTGTTGCTATCAATCGGAGCAAGTAACAAGCAATAGATCTACTTTTTTGGGATCTGCCAGGTACTTGTTACCTGAACGGACTGCTGTCAGACAGAATGCTGAGTTTGATTGAGAAAAGAAGATAGGAAGTTGGCATACTGGGTCAGACACAGGGTCCATCAAGCCCAGCATCCTGTTTCTAACAGTGGCCAATCCAGGCTGCAAGTACCTGGCAAATACTCAAACACTAAGTAGGTCCCAAGCTACTGGTGCCAGTAATAGCCGTGGCTATTCCCTAAGTCAACTTGACTAAAAGCAGTTTATGGTCTCCTCCAGCAACTTGTACAAACCTTTTTTAAGTCCAACTACACTAACTGCCTTAACCACATCCTCTGGCAATGAATTCCAGAGCTTAATTGTGCGTTGAATTATTTATCTGAAAGAGTAAATAACCATTTCACATTTACTCATTGAAGTTTTTTCACGATTTTATACACCTCTATCTTATCCTCCCTTAGCTGACTTTTCTCCAAGCTGAACAACCCTAACCTCTCTAGCTTTTCCTCAGAGAGGAGGCATTGCATCCCTTTTATCATTTTATGGCCCTTCTCTGAACCTTTTCTGAGATGCTGTGACCGGACCTTGGTCTAATTCAGCCTGGCCTTTCATTATGTACTTATGAGGGTCCCTGGTTGCATTCCTGGGTCAGGTTTTCCACCCCCCCGAGACACCCCCACAGCCTCTGGGGGAGATGGAGTCATGATAATCTACGAGGGCGACACCTGCTGTGGGATTCCAGAAGGAGCCCGGCTGTACGGCTCTCGGCCTCAGGGAGCGGACTAGGAATAGTGGCAGCTGGGTCTGTTCAAATCGGGAGGGGGGAAATTCCTAGGTAGTTGAAAAGAGTGCAGAAAAGTGGAATTGAAATAAAATTAAATACTAGTTAGAATGTTTGGGGTATTTTTCCTTTTCATAAACTGGTTTGCATCACTGCCAAGATTGAGCGACCTCCTTCCGGCAATCACTAGAGCAGTGAATGCAGCCGCTGCCTCGCTGCCAACACTACAAGTCAGGGTCCAGGTTTAATTTTGGGAGCACAGATTGCTTGGACAGCTCTGAAGTAGCACAGTTTTTATCTAACAATTTAATTAGGGAGCGGTAAAAACAAGCCCAGAAAAGTAGCGCCCAACGCGGGACTGAAATTTAGCGCTCGCAGTGAAAAGTTTCACAATGGTTTGTGCTTGTTCTCTCTCTCTTGCCCTGTGGATTTGTTTCCCTTTCAGAAACTGGAAGTCAATAAATCTTTTAGTAAAAAGATGCAACTGCTTCCAAACTGGGCCAGCAAAGTGACTCGTGGGTTGTTTTTTTTTCCCCTTTCTTCCCCATCTCTTTCAACCCTTCAAACGAAAATCTGCCCCAGGGACTGTTAAAGTGCATTCAAGTTCCTCAGCAGATAAATGGAGGTCGGCAATACTCTCCTAAAATACTTTCAGCAACTTTAATTAAAAAAACAAACACGCAAGCTTTGAGCTGAGAAAGCTGATAGGAAAAACGTGGCCAATATTCATTAGGCCGGGTAGTGGACAAGTTATCCGGCTGAGGTTAAGCGCATAAATTGTCCCATATATTCAGCGGGATAAACAGCCCACTGAATATGCAATTATAAATGTATCCAGCTACAGATAGCTGGGTAACTTTAGGCCTAACTGGCCAGCATTTAAATTTGGCTGATTAGGCCTAAAATTGGCTGGCCTTGTGTGGCCGGATATCTGGCTACTTACTCAGAAATCTTCAAAAGATATCCGGGTAACTAGCGCTCTTTACTAAAATCAATGCATTAAACTCGTGGGCCCTGCCCCTCCCAAATATCCGTCAACCACTGCCGCAACCCTTTCGTCAGGTACAATTAAAAAGTAAGCTGCGAGGCCGGGCCTAGCCCTCCCCCTTCCTTCCATCTCTACTTAACAAAAAAAACCCAAAACTTAAACCCCATCTACTTACTGCCTTGCCTTCTAACACCCACCCCCGGTATCTGATGCCCCTCTCTCCCAACCACCCGGTACCTTAACTGGGCCTGCTCTGCCACCGGGATCGCAGAGCAATGCAATCCCGGCTGCTTCCAGTGTTACTCCGGTGATAAGCAGCTCTAAAATCATCCAGCTAACCTAGCCAGATATCTCAGCCCCTCCCTGGGACGCCTTCAAAACACCTTTTTATCCGGCTAAATTCTAGCCCTGCAACTAGTTTATCCAGCTAGAATTTAGCCAGATTGGGGCTAAATATAGCTGGCTTTTAAATATTGACCCCAATATTTCCGCTTTTAAATTCCTTTCTGCATGGTTTTCCCTGCTTCTTTAGCGTATCCTAATTTTGTCTGTTTCTGTAAAATCACTCTTTCATCTTCCCACCTGCTTGCCCTTCTCCTCAGCAGCTCCTGTTCCGCCTTTTCCTAATCTCGGGTATTCTCTACCACGTCAGTGCCACTGAACACTGCTGGCCTTTTTGGGACATTCAGTGCCTCTGAGCTCTGCCCAGCATTGCTCCGATGACGGACTTCGGAGCAGAACCTGGGAAGGGCAGCCTGTCTTCTACAGGACTCGCAGCTGTCTGACCTGTGGGCAGATGAGACGCTGAATGCTCCCGAAGGAACAGTCCAGCTTCAGAAAATGCATTAAACCCAATTTTATAGTCTTTGTATTGATAAAAACGAGAGGGTCCGACAGAATGCAATGGAACATAACATAAGAAACTGCCATGCTGGGTCAGACCAAGGGTCCATCAAGCCCAGCATCCTGTTTCCAACAGTGGCCAAACCAGGCCACAACTATCTGGGTGAACCAGAACCCCTTTCTTTCGCAGCACAGCTGCCAACCACTACCATCATCTTTGTGAAAGTCTGCAGAGCCGTCGCTAACCCAAAAAGCAGGGCCCGAAACTGGAAATGCTGCCTCAGCACCATGAAGCAAAGAAATCTCTGATGCTCCGCGCATATGGAGATGTGTAGATAGGCCTCTGTTAAATCCAATGAAGCCAGAAATTCTCCCCGACGAACCGCCACTATCACTGTTTGCAAAGTCTCCATATGAAAGCGCAGAGCCCACAGTACCGCATTGACTCCCTGCAGGTCAAGAATGGGCCGAAAGGTCCCTTCCTTCTTGAGAAGTATGAAATAAATCAAGTACTTCCCTCGACCCTGCTCCTTTTCCAGAACCAAATTCTAAAGCATAGCCGTCTCTTATCACCTCTAGATCATTAACTTCAGAAACCGGCCCTTTATGTGCAGGCCAAATAATCAGAATCCCTTTCTGGAACATAGAAATTGGATGATATTGTACGTCCTCCCATTTACAGGGCGATTTTGAGTCTCTTTATGGAGCATGCAGTTTCCCTTTGAAAATGTAGCCAACCCATTCAACGTAGATTTGTTTGAGCCTGCGTACTGTGCAAAGTAAGTACATTTGTGAAAGTATGTGTGGAGATTTGAAAATTAAATCTCCACGAGTCCTTTCACTCCCTCCCACCAACCAACCTGATACCAACTCCTTTCCTTCATGCAACTAAAAGCACGGGCAATAATAAAACCACATTTTTCTCATGGAGAAACTTCTGGTTACTACTCCCTTTACTGAGGAGGGCAACGCAACGGGTTATACCGTAACCCATGAGATGCCAGGTTAATAATTTTCGGTTGTCTTGACACGTGGCTCGTGGTGCTAATCTTCTCATACTGATTTTGTGACAGGTTCTGGGTCAGCATGTTGGGGGTGCACATGCACCCCCAGACAGGGAGAACTTTCTCTGCATGCTGCACACGTATAACAGATGGATTGGACCCAGGAGACTTCTTACCACTTTTGCGCTGCTGTTGGACATGCGAAGATCACAAAGTTCGTCATGTAGGTCCCGATGAGTTTGGAGGGAGTCTGTCAATCTCTGGTTTGCTTCATGAGTCTGACTGAAGGCCTTCTGATGTCCCTGGAAATAGAGGCAATGATGTTTTCCTGAGTGAAGAGAGACTGAGGACAAGGCAGGGGCAGCTGGATGTCCCCCAAGAGCTAAGGAGATCAGGAATATGATATGGAGAAAAGAACAAAAACAAGGAGATCACACATAAGTTGTTTTTGGCCAAATGGTAGCCAGCTTGGGCTCTGAACCTGTAAGACCTTAGAAGGTAAACAGAGATGGACCTGAAAAGTGCCTGAATAGCGATCCCCAAGGAGCAGCAGGTGCTCCAGGAAGTCTGGGCCCTCTCAGATTTCCTCTTTTGGTTGGTCCTGAAGCATAGTTTAGGGGGGTAATATGTTCTTGAAAATGTTTAGCTGTGGATGGGACATTTAAGTTCTTGTTCTTTCTGCTTATAAAAGGATTGCATGAAATTTAACTTTTCTCAAGAAGTTACCTCCAGTGCACTGAATACATTTATATTTGGATTTAATTACTCACCTACCCAAACCCATGCTTAAGGCAAGTTACAATGCACGCACGTTAGGTATTTCCCTGTCCCAGGGAGCTTGGCCTTATGTCACAGGAGTGGAGAATTATTTTGGCAGGTAGGTAGAGTCCCTTTATCTCTTCTTGGGGTTTTGGTGATGATGTTAGATAACACCATCAAGATATCTGAGTGCAATATTTATACCATGGATATGCTGAGGTCCCTCAATATCAACTCTATCCAATGTTTGGGTGCTTTGTCCAAGACACACCACATAAGACGCTACCAAAGAAATACATCGATATGGCCATTGCTTTGTGGAAACTTCCTGTAATGATTGATATCTCTGAGTATCTGATTGGAAAAGGTTTGGCGTCAAGAGAGGAAAAAGGACTGATGCAGACCTTACGATGCAGCAGCAGGGCTTATCCTCCACTGGAATGTAGATGACAAGAAATAGCGGTCTCTCGTGGTGAATATAAGGTGGAAACACTTGGAACAGACTGGGTAATATTCTCTGATTTCTTGTGTGAATATTAACTAATGGGAAGGTCATATATGCTATACATTGGATGATTAACCCTATGTCACCTTCAAACGGTGATGGGAAATGGATCCTTTAAAGGGGGTTGTGAGGGAGTGTATAGCAAAGTCCCTCAGTCTACCTTAAAGGACCGGGCACAGCTATCTCGCCCCCGTCCCCATTAAGATACAGAGCCGCAGGGAATTCTGGGGAAAGGGATAAAACCTCAGGCCCTGGAAGGGTTAGACGGGCCCTGGGTTGCTGATGGAGTTGCAGCTTATGCTCAGGTTGGTTAAAGACTTTTCTCTGTGTGAAGATTTTCTCTGTATAAAGACTAAGAAGTACCTGAGGCTAATAGGAGAACTGCTGAAGTGTTTTGCTGCCGTTTTGAAGTGGTGAACTGCTGAAGTATTTCTTCTTCATTTGTTGCCATTTTGTTTGAGTTTACTACCTCTGTAAATAAAGAGCACTGAAGTACAGTCAGAATCTAATTGTGATTTCCTCTGACTGTACCTAACCCACTGACCCACATATGGTGGCAGCAGTGGGATCACTTTCCTAAAGCACGAAGCACAGACAAGGATCCACAGCTGCAGAGCAGAAGGAAAAAAAACCCCCTCCTTTTAGGGTTTTTCTCTCTCTTTTCCTGGGGCCTTCCAGTTTCAACCCAGTGTGTGCACAGGCCAAGGGAGTTGTCTCAGCCTGGTTTGTCAGGGGTCAAGAAATCAATAAGGGCCGGAGAGGCCAGCAGATTTTTTTGGGGTTTTTTTTTTTTTTGCTCTCCTATCCCCAGAGATATACTTATGATGGAACAGGAGATCCAAATTGTAGCAACTGGCCAGGATCTGCAAACAGCGCAACAATAGAAAAACAGAAATACCATCATTCCTCATAAAAAAATAATAAAGCAAAGAAAATATAATACATCAATCATAATAATAAAACTATACTAACAGAATAAATATTCAAAACAGTTGACGAACAGGACCTCATTCAATAATTAAACACAAATTTTTTTTAAAGTTCTCAAAAACCAATAAAATATTTCAAAACAGACACATCAAATGACACCCAACATTTAAAGCTAATATGAATTAAAAACATTTCCCACGCTCCATATTTTGGATCTTTTGATTTCCAGTCACCCTGAGATTTTTGTGGATTCTGGGAGTGTTAGCATAAACTTCATCCTCTCTCTCACACACACACAAACTTACACACTCCCTCTCACATACACACACCCAGGCTGTCACATACACCTGATCTCTCTCCCTCACATACACACACACACACACACACTGGTTCTTCACACACCCTCTCTCGCACTCGCACATACACACACACAAGCTCTCATGCATACCACATATACTTATGCATGTATAATAGGCTCTCACTCAACATGCATGTATAATAGGCTCTCACTCAACATGCATGTATACAGGATCTCACTCACACACACACACACACACACACACACACTCTCTCGCATGCATACAGGCTCTTACACATACCACACATACATGCATACAGCCTCTCTTACACATCCACTCACACACACATGCGCACAGGCTCTCTTATACATCCACACACACACATATGCATACAGGCTGCCTCACAACTCCATACATGCATGTAGGCTCTCACTCACACATACACACACACACACCCCAACGTGTATGGGCTCTCATTCTCACACACACATACACACAGGTTCTCCCACACATGCATACAGGCTTCTCACACATGCATGTACACACACACACACACACACACACTCTGAGAGCCTCCTTCTCCTGCCACAGCTCTGCCACGCTTTTTCTTTCTTCGGGCCCCAGTGGGATGGGCTCTGCCGTAGCTCAATGGGCCTTTTTTTTTTTTTTTTTTTTAGGCCACCCCTGATTTCAACCCTCCCAACGGCACCCCCTCCTGGCTGTCACCTGTGGCAGACCACACCCCTTTCACCTCCCTTAGACCGCCACTGCTTCCGTGACATCTCGGGAGGATACTGAGTAGCCCCAGGGTGGCAAGAACTGCATTTATGAGACAAGTGATGATGTGGCCATATTTGAAGAGAATTTTGAGAGGAATGTAAAGTAATCTATCTCACTGGAGCAGGGAGAGTGGAAATAAGTTTGCTTTTTTTTTTTATGTAGTAACTTCATGATGGACAAATCTGGAGGAAGAACGTTTTGTGTTTGTTTTTGCCGTTGCTGATGCTGCTACCAGTGCTGTAAGAGACCTGTGAACCTTGACAAACCCAGTGGTTTTATGTAATTTTACACTTGACTGCTGGGATCCCCAGTTTGTAAAGTTTTGAAGACAATCTTTTGACTGGGGGGAGGTCTAACTTTCTCCTAAAGTGGGGGGTTCGACAACGGCTGCTGTCAATGCTGAAGGAAGATGGGAGCAGTCAGAGGGGAAAGAGGTGTTGGTAACATTTTCTCTGTCCAGCTAAGAATATATTACCCATGCCTTTGACCCAGGTCCACTACACCCTCTGCTTGACACCGGTGGCTAAGCTCAGACCCTCGCCTCATTTTATGTGCCCTGTCGGAGAGTTACAGATTTAAAAAACAAAAAAAAAAAAATCCATGTCACCATTTCTAGTAAACGTCATCTTTAAATTCTAACAAAAGCATTTTGGAAAAAGCTCTTATTATAAATAAACAGCAAGGGTGCAATGCCAGCACAGCATGTGCCAGCACACTGATGTGTAGCACGTTTGCTGGTAAACAGCAGATAAGACAGGACATATTGGCAATGGAAACATCAAGAGACGAACCTCTTTGACCAGTTTCAGCTGTTGGATGGCTTTATTTCGTTCTGCCTCTAAAACCTTTGCACGGTGTTTGTAGTAATGGAGGTGCTCCCGAACGGCCTTCAGCTCCTGGTTGAGGTCATCCTTGCCCTGTAAATGACAAGCAGATGATAGAAGGGCTGCTCGCTAGCACCTGCAGTTGTGCACACGTTAGCATCCCCCACAGAAATCCATGCATGCACTGCACTGCAGGCCGACAGGCTGCCCCCATGTTCTCCAGGCGGCGATGCTGAGCATGTGCTGAGGTCATAGTCAGGGGCCACCCCACGATGGAACTTATTCACTAAAGGCCGGATTTTAAAAGGGTTACAAGCATAAGTTATGCACGTAACCTTTAAAAAAGCCCCTTGCACACGCCGAGCCTATTTTGCATAAGCTCAGCGGCTTGCACAAGCCCCGGGATGCGCGGACGTCCCGGGGATTTGCAAAGGGGGTGTGTCGGGTGGGTGGCGCGAATTTTGGGGCGGGCCGGGAGGCGTGTCAGGGGCATGACGCTGGCCCGGGGGCGTGGTTGAAGCCTCCGGAACAGCCCCCGGGTCGGGTGATGGCGCACCAGCAGCCCACTGGTGCGCGCAGATTTACGCCTGCCTCTGGCAGGCGTAAATCTGCCGACAATGGTAGGGGGGGGGTTTAGATAGGGCCGGGGGGGGGGTTAGGGGGGGGAAGGTGAGGGGAGGCGGAGGGAACAGCAGCGCGCACTGGGCTCGGCACACGCAGGTTGCACAAATGTGCACCCCCTTGCGCACGCCAACCCTGGATTTTATAGGCTACGCGCGTATCTTATAAAATCCAGCGTACTTTTGTTCGCACTTGCGCTATTTTTGAAAATGTTCCCCTAAGGGGTAGATTTTAGTACATGTGCGAGCCAGCGCATGCATGTTATAAAATTGGCGGGCCGCGCGCACATGTGTGCTGGATTTTGCAATCCACGCACACGCAAGGGGGGGTGTAGATTTTTGCAAGTTTCATGAGGCGACGCATCGCGGCCTTCCCCAGTTCCCTCCCAGTCCGCTCCAATTAAGAAGTGGACTGGGAGGGAACTTCCCTACCCCCTACCCTAACCTCCCTCCCCCTCCCCCTATCCTATCTACCTCGGTTTTTTTAAATTTTATCTGTTGCTCCTCCAAAGGAGTAGGAGCAAGTTGCGCATGCCGGCACCCTGCCGGCGCGCCCTTCCCCGGCACAGCGGCAAATGGCTGCTGTACCAGCGCCTCAAGCCCCGCCCTGGACCGCCCCCTTTTCTTTGGCCCGGCTCTTGTGCGCGTAACAAAGGTTCACTCATAAGCTTTTTTTCTTCCCCCAGAGACATAGAATGGGAGAAAAGCTTCAATAAATCAGGTCCAATGAGAATCAGCATATGAACAACTGAAAGTGAATGTATGTGCACAGTAATGTTAAGAACGAGTGCGCCACTGGGGGCGTGTGTATAGCAATTGTTGGGAATACACGTGCTTGTGCACGGTGATGGTAAGAAACTGTGTGTAAAAGTGAATGCAAGTGTGTTTGTGCAGAGATAATCTGTAACCATCATCTCTGACTTCATTTCTCTTGCTGTACAAAACTCAGCTGGAACTTCCCTACTGTATCTGTGAATGGAATTTTATCTTTGGCAGCTACACGCACTCATTTCTCCTTAAAAACTCTCAATCAAAGCCATCCCTTAACACATTTAACAAACTGGAGTAGCAACTGGTTCAACCGCACCATGGTAGGAGAGCCCATTGGGTCTACAAGGAATGCTACGATAGATATGCCAGATAACCCGCCCAATATCTTACCACAACCTTCTGGTATCTGTTCCATTATTCTTACCATGGAAGGCCCCGAGCTGGGAAACAGAGATGCAGAACCACAACTTAGGGCGTCCAGACAGGATTTTGCTTTCACCACTTCCATCTCCAAATTTATAATCCTGTGAAAAAAGCAGACTTTGTAATAGAAGCAGACTAATAACATTCTGTCTACAATGACTGCAACACTCTATCCACTGCAGCCCCTGCTCTGTCTCTAGACACTGTCCTACTGCAGCCCTTACTACATCTCTAGACACCATCCCAACTACAGTCCCTGCTCCATCTCGAGACATCGTCCCAACTGCAGCCTCTGCTCCATCTCTAGACATCATCCCAACTGCAGATACTGCTTCATCTCTAGACACCGTCCCAACTGCAGCCCCTGCTCCATCTCTAGACATCGTCCCAACTACAGCCCCTGCTCCATCTCTAGACATCGTCCCAACTACAGCCCCTGCTCCATCTCTAGACATCGTCCCAACTACAGCCCCTGCTCCATCTCTAGACACCGTCCCACTGCAGCCCTGCTCCATCTCTAGACACCGTCCCAACTGCAGCCCCTGCTCCATCTCTAGACACCGTCCCAACTGCAGCCCCTGCTCCATCTCTAGACACCGTCCCAACTGCAGCCCCTGCTCCATCTCTAGACATCGTCCCAACTACAGCCCCTGCTCCATCTCTAGACATCGTCCCAACTGCAGCCCCTGCTCCATCTCTAGACATCGTCCCAACTGCAGCCCCTGCTCCATCTCTAGACATCGTCCCAACTACAGCCCCTGCTCCATCTCTAGACACCGTCCCACTGCAGCCCCTGCTCCATCTCTAGACATCGTCCCAACTGCAGCCCCTGCTCCATCTCTAGACACCGTCCCAACTGCAGCCCCTGCTCCATCTCTAGACACCGTCCCACTGCAGCCCCTGCTCCATCTCTAGACACCGTCCCAACTGCAGCCCCTGCTCCATCTCTAGACATCGTCCCAACTGCAGCCCCTGCTCCATCTCTAGACATCGTCGCAACTGCAGCCCCTGCTCCATCTCTAGACACCGTCCCAACTGCAGCCCCTACTCCATCTCTAGACACCGTCCCACTGCAGCCCCTGCTCCATCTCTAGACACCGTCCAACTGCAGCCTCTGCTCCATCTCTAGACATCATCCCAACTGCAGATGCTGCTTCATCTCTAGAGATAATCCCACTGCAGTCCCTGCTCCACCTCCAGATGCTATCCAATTCCGACTTCATCTCTAGATGTCTAGCCCAGCTACAGCTCCTGCCCCATTTCTAAGTGTTATCCCAACTACAGTCCTTTATTTTCTCTCTCCTGTACCAATCTAGATAACTCACTATCTCACCAGACTCTGCTTTTTATCCTAGACTATCATTTCTCTATTTCCATTCCTAGATCTATCATCTGGTTTTTTTTTTTATCTCTCCTCCATTTGTTTCTAACACTAAAAAATTCCCCCCATCTCCCATCACAACATTTTTTTCAGGTCCCAGTCTTCAAACTGAACTCCATCTCCCACTTCCGTTTCAGTCTCTAGTTCCTTACTTTTCTTGCAGCTCCCCTCTCTGAGTCTTTTCTTCAGAGCGAGACAGTTCTAGCCATCCCTTCTCCTTCTCAAGATGTGCTATGGAGCTCTCCAGCTGCTATGGAATCAGATTGAAACCAGAAGAATTGAGAAATTGAAAGCCAAGCATAGTGATAATGTCTTTTAGGGAGGTTTTACACCTGAAGGAAACACAGAGAAGGGAGTTATACACTATAAATCAGGGCCAACGACGAGTGAGAACCAGAGGAGCTTTATAGGACATCCTAGACTTTTCCAGTCTATTAAAATAACTCATAAGAGGATTAAAGTACACCCCAAAATGTAACAGCACCTTAATGCCTAGCCTGCCTGTAAATAAGAGTTTAATCACTTCTGAAGGCTACTAGTTTAAAAAAACTACACCAGTTAACAATGGACTATCTAAGAAGCAAAAATACTAAAACTGCACAATTCATCTGCCATTTATTGGTTTAGCCTGTATGCACGGCAGTCAATTGCTTGGATTTCGGCCACTCTCAGCCTGAGTTTTTACAAACTTAGTCCAATAAGCATTTCTGGCCTATCTCACACACCACATTATAGATACAAGGATGGTGTCCCTCATCAGAGTCTCCACAGTGATGTTAGAGAGAGCAGACGTGACCACTCTCCAGGGAGCATGCATTTATCAAACCTCATGAGCGCACTTGGCTCGGGGCTCTGTTCCTTCTATCCATAGAAGATGCTGGAGCCCAAGGGTGGGGTTCTCAGGCCCTAGGACATGGGAGGCCTTCTTGGGATCCAAAGAGGATCTTGAGAGCGGAAAGGACCAAGAGGTGATCCAGCGGAAGAGGGGAATTAGTCCCATATTCCTGCTATTCTGTGGGAGATTATCAAGGTATTCAGAAGAGTGGATTGGCATCAGCTTGAGGGTTGCCAGGCTGGGAAATCTTCTTGCAGAGCTGCTGCTGGAAGAATCTGTCCGCAGAGACTCTTCTGGGAAGGAGTCTGCATCCAGTTTGTATGTTACCGCCCAGGCAAGGTGCCTTTATAGAGAGTACCTACCATCAGGGAGTGCGGGTTTCCCAGTGACTGTATCTGTTAGTTCATGGATTTCCCTTTTCTGTATTGAAATGCACTATTTGTAAATGTACCTGGTGGGATATTTCATCTACAGTCAAGTAACCAATAAAGGATTTTATTTTTCAGCCATCGCAATTCTGTGTGTGTGTCTTTGTTTCTTACTGAAATTTGGCAGAAAATCTCCAAACAGCCTTAGGGCCTTGAAAACGTTACCCTTCTAGCTGTCAGGGACAAAAGCCGGGGAACTAGGTCAGAATGTGCCCCCAGAACCCCCAAATGTGCCCCTAAGTCTTTCTAGCCAGTGGAGCAGGGGCTACATAGTAAATATTCCAGTTATAAATTGTGCTCTAAAAATGACAATGCAAAGTGTATATCCCTTATTTCCACCTCGCTCTCTCCCTCCCTGCATGCCACCCCCCATTGCCAGCATGCACCACTGCCTGGAGGTACCTAACTGGATTCCGAATCTGCAACCTGAGCACCCCAAACCTTCACGGAAACTCCCCAGTGAGTAAAGCAGAAAAAGAATTTACTTTCTGTTTAAAGGAGAGCAGTTCAAACTTTGCTTGGCCAAGTTCCAGCTCCTTATCGCGCTTCTTGAGCTCCTCCGACTGCGCCTGCAGCTCGTCATGGGCCTCTCGCAGCTGCTTCACCAGATCTGCCCTCTTCTGGGCGCTCTCTGACAACGAAGCCCGCAGGTCCAAGTCAGACCCACTCCACTTTCTCCGAGTCAGTGACTGGACCCAGCCAGTCTCCTCTCTGGGCCAAGATGGAAGGCGGGATAAAGAATGCCTCCTTTTCACTGCTGAACTGGAACATCTTCCTATATACTCGGTACCATTTGCCAGAGCACTGAAAAAAAAAATATACACATATAATGACTGATAATAATAATATTAGTGTTATTACATTACATATTATTTTAAGGCAATGATGCACAAAATCAGTTGGATTGTTAGATAATCCTAGCTCTAGGGTTGATAGTGTTGACAACATAATTCCATTCCCTCATGAGGTAGTAGTCTACTGCCGACTTCCTCAGAACGTTCTTTTAAGTGAGAGGAACAAAAGATTTCAACAATCTCATTCACTCCTGGTTTTCCAATTCCCATCCTTTTGTAGTTTAATTCTTGTCGTCTTCTACAATGCAACGGGATCAAGGTCAAAAAGCCAGGACTGTGTCAAAGGCTCACAATGGATATACAGCATAAGAACATAGAAGAACCTAAGAACATAAGAAATGCCATGCTGGGTCAGACCACGGGTCCATCAAGCCCAGTATCCTGTTTCCAACAGTGGCCGATCCAAGTCACAAGTACCTGGCAAGTACCCAAACATTAGATAGATCACAAGCTACTATTGCTTATTAATTACCGTAGTAATAGTTTATGGATTTAACATCTAGGACTTATCCAAACCTTATCCAAACACTAACTGCTGAAGCCACATCCTCTGGCAATGAATTCCAGAGCTTAACTATGCGCTGAGTGAAAAAGAATTTTCTTTGATTTATTTTAAATGAGCTACTTCCTAACCTCATGGTGTGCCCCCTGGTCCTTCTGTTATCTGAGAGAGTAAATAACAGATTTACATTAACTTGTTCAAGTCCTTTCATGATTTTGTAGACTTCTTTCATATCACCCCTCAGTCGTCTCTTCTCCAAACTGAACAGCATTAACTTCTTTAGCCTTTCCTCATAGGGCAGCCATTCCATGTCCCTTATCATTTTGGTCGCCTTTCTCTGCACTTTCTACAGTGCAGCTATATCCTATTTGAGATGCAGTGACCAGAATTGCACACAGTATTCAAGGTGCGGTCTCACCATGGAGCGATACAGAGGCATTATGACATCCTCCATTTTATTTTCCATTCCCTTCCTAATAATTCCTAACATTCTGTTTGCTTTTTTGATCGCCACATCACACTGGGCCGACAATTTCAATATATTATCCACTATGACGCCTAGATCTCTTACCTGAGTGGTAACACCTAAGATGGAACCTAACGTTGTGTAACTACAGCAAGGGTTATTTTTCCCTATATGCATCACTTTGCACTTGTCTACGTTAAATTTCATCTGCGATTTGGAAGCCCAATCTTCCAGTCTCACAAGGTCCTCCTGCAATTCATCACAATCTGCTTGAGATTTAACTACTGTGCATAATTTTGTGTCATCCAAAAATTTGATCACCTCACTCATTGTACCCCTTTCCAGATCATTTATAAATATATTAAAAAGCACCGGTCCAAGCACAGATCCCTGAGGCACTCCACTCTTTACCTTTTCCACTGTGAAAACAGACCATTTATTCCTACTCTTTGTTTCCTGTCTTTTAACCAACTTGCAATCCATAAAAGAACATCGCCTCCTATCCCATGATTTTTTAGTTTTCTTAGAAGCCACTCATGTGGGACTTTATCGAATGCTTTCTGGAAATTCAAATGCACCACATCTACTGGTTCACTTTTGTCCACATGTTTATTCACCCCTTCAAAAAAATGTAGATTTGTGAGGCAAGACTTCCCTTGGGTAAATCAGTGATGGCTGTGTTCCAACAAACCATGTCTATCTAAATGTTTTGTGATTTTATTCTTTATAACAGTTTCCACAATTTTTCCTGGCACTGAAGTCAGGCTCACTGATCTATAGTTTCAGGATCACCCCTGGATCCCTTTTTAAATATAGGGGTCACATTGGCCATCTTCCAATCGCTGTACTGCTCCTAAACAGTGATTACGTTGTTGTAGGGATAAACCACTATCTTCATTACATGTAAACAACATTGCAAATCATCAGCATACGTATAATATGTGACTCCTAGGGATGCAAATACCTTCCTTATTGGTTATATATAAATGCTGAGGAGAGTTGAGGATAACCATGACCCTTGTGGAACTTTCAAAGAGAATGCTCTCTAAGTTGAATGATTTGTTCCTAACCTTACTTGTTCACTTCTGTCTAATAAAAAGGAAGCAGACCATCACAAAACTGTTGATGGTTTGCAAGGTTGATGGTTTGCAAGGTTGATGGCACTCAGGCAGAAGCTAAATCAATTGGCTTTTGTCCCAAGAAATTAATGTTGCCAACTGGCTCCAATTTTAGGTGTTCTTGTACAAAATAAAGCAAGAACACCTTATGTAAAGATCGTGTTCATCCATCTGTCTGTGATGTGGTATCACAGGTGAAACTACAGCAACCACTGACTTGCGCGTTGGAGGTTTAAAGCCCTGTGGTATCCTCGCGTCACATCCCGATTCTGAAGCTGCTTTGTGCTCTCGCTCTGTTGTGCCAACATTTCACATGTCCACTTTGTGGTAAACTGATCAGTGGCAGGACTCTGCTACTACAGACAAGTGGGTGTTGGACACAGTGACTGAAGGGGCAAAGGATGCTGTGAGCGTGGTAACGCCACTCCCACGTGTGTCCTCTTGGTGGGCGTACACTTTCTGGGCAGCCTGATCCAGTCCTGCTTTTATTCCTTTGCAGGAAAACAAAAAAGTAAAATCAAGCCCCACTAAATTTAAAGACTTGTGTTAGAAGCAATACTGCACTGCTTGCTTAACTACAATAAATGCAAACAAAAACATTCATACTAATATGCTTCATTAGAAATACCTAACCAGGTAGACCAATGAATAATGTAATATAATCATTAACCACCCACCAGCCACCAAATGATATGAATATAAAATGTAAGATAAAGTGCAGTGCCTTGAACAACAAATATAATTCACACAAGTTGCATATGTTTTAGAAGAAAATCTGTGAATATTAATGTGAAACATCAGTATAAAAACTGTACAGCCGCTTATGACACAATATAACTAAATGTCTCTTAGGTGTACTTAGCTCATCCGCTGTATATTCAATGAAGATCAATCTTCTACAGTTATTCAATGCTCTAAAATTATACTCCTGGTTGTTCAAGAAAAAATTACAAACACCATGATATTAGTTCCCAACAGAGGCCGCCAAGTGACCCATTAATCAGGGAAAAAAAACAGAAAATATATCAAATAAGTAAAAAACAAAACGGAACAAATAAAAAAAAAAACCCTCCAAAATGCCAACCTAAATCATTATAGAGATCACAGTTGGAATACATAAGTACAGAAACCTGGATTCATTAGAATTTATTTAGAAATTGTACCTTTAAGATATTTTTCAAATGCAATGAATGATAGAAAATATATTTTTTGTCTTGGAAAAGAAC
Organism: Rhinatrema bivittatum; assembly: GCF_901001135.1. Lineage (NCBI taxonomy): Eukaryota > Metazoa > Chordata > Amphibia > Gymnophiona > Rhinatrematidae > Rhinatrema > Rhinatrema bivittatum. The sequence continues at coordinate 17,662,704 of NC_042627.1, read as the reverse complement.
ATCACATTTACATGGAAATGTTAAATAAAAGATAGCTCCAATCTGAAGTATTTGATTTTTTTTAATGTCAGGAACTTCCTCCTATTTTCTTGAGTGGTATCTTGGCATGCTTCTGGAAATATAATTTCAAAGACTAAATCCTGATTCGTCTCTAAAGCAAAAATTAAGAGATGATGCAAGAAATGCCATAACATCCAAGCTATCTAAGGAAACCAATGGATCCATGTCCCCCTCCGTAACCCATAGAAGCCTTTTGAATTCCGAAAGAAAACAGGCCTTGCACACTGGTGGCAGCTAAGAGGTATTTTTGGAGGGGTTCATACGGCGAGAACATCCTAGGCCTAGGAAAGTTTAAAAATCGAAGATTCTTGTATCTTGAAAAATTTTCCAAAGCCTCCAATTTACCTTGAAGAACTATTTTCTCTTTAACCAAAGCGGACTTAATTTCCCCTTTTGGAGGAATAGTTTGAAGACAGTAAACGTGCTTTTCCAGCTTGCTCTCTTGCTCCTGGAACTTGGCAGCCGCTTGGGATGAAAAAGAACACAACTGGCTGACACAGCCTTCTAAAATCCCCTCCATTCTCAACAAAGAAGAGGCTAAGTCCTCCAAGTTGACTGACTTAGTTGTGTTATTTGTTGCCTGAGGATACGGTGCAGTCTGGTAGTACAGCTGAGTTATAAAAGGGAGATGAAGTCCATTAGGATCTATTAGCCAGGCAGAGAGGGAATTGATCGCCCCATTAGGATCTGCTGAGTACCTTCCAAAAGATCCAGATTGGCCACTGTCGGGGTATAGGATGCTGGGCTTGATGAAGCAAGGCATTTCTTAAGTTCTTAACACTAAAATCACAAGGACCAATGCTAAATTCAGCCAAAACAGATTTTGCTCCTTCAACCTTCAATCTCCCTATTTGCCCAATGGGCTGGAACTCGCTGCCCTCCAACATGAAATTTACTTTTCTTAATAAGACATCAACCATGACCATTAATTTTCCCTCCTTCTTTGACATGAGATAGTAAAGGCCTGTTTCTTTGCTCTTAGGTTATTTCTCAGTTTCAAGAAACAATTATTTTTTTTATTTACCTTCACTTGTGTTTTGTACTGTGAATTAATGAGTATTGCCTTACACTACTTTGTAAAAGAAACAATAAAATGATAATATTAACAGGTCTGTACCTTGCACTCTCAAAGGAGTGGATCCCACGTATGGGGCTTGTGGACCTCGATCTGGCTGACTGTCTAGGGCTGATGGACCCCCAGTTATACTCTCGACTCCGGCTACTGGAGTAATTGGATTCCGGATGCTCAGCTGCAAATTTCAGGGCGGTCTAAAAGAGATCAGAAAATTATCATTAATTGTCACAGGAAAAGGATTTCTGCACTATTAAAAAATACTAGGAGTGTGCATTCGTTTTAACGGAATTAGCAAAACGCGATGGATAAGTGCTGAACAGCAAAATGGTACCCTCCACGGAGGAGGATGTGCTGGAGCTAATTTACTCTGGCGCGTCCCCAGCAGACGCTGTCATTTGCAGAAGAAAGGACCTACCCAACTTGTGGTCTGGCCTTGGGGCCTGGGCCTGGGCTTGACCCTGGGTCAAGGTTCTGGTGTCGGGTCCCAGCAGCCCCGGCATTAGGCTGAAGCCCAGGCATCAGGACCCGGCCTCCAGAATGGGTCCCGACATCGGGGCTCTGCCTTAGGCCAAGGCCCCAGGCATTGGGACCAGGTTTCCAGACCAGGCCCTGGCATCAGGCCTGGGCCGAGGCACAGGTGTTGCTTACCTGGCCAAGGCTGAGGCCCCAGCATCTAACTTAGGCTCTGCGTTGGGCCTAGGCTTCCAAGCCTTGGCCTTGCGTAAAGCCTAGGCCAGGGTCATGGTGACCTACTATGGCCTTAGCCTACACAAGGCCGAGTCTTCAGCTTGGGCCTAGGCCTTGCCAGAGGATCTCCACCAGACCAGGTAAGTGGGGGCTGGGGGCGTCCTGGCCCTAGCATTTTTCCGGGTGAGAAGGATGGGTGGTGGGGACAGGATGCTCCGTTTCCTTTTTTTTTTGTTTGTTTTTGGGTTTGTTTGTTTTATTTGGGTTTTTTTTTAAACAAAAGAAACAAATTAAACATTAAACAAAATGAAATTTGTGGGGGGAAAACCTCCTGAAACAGAAACAAAAAAAAAGAAACAATTTTTTTTACCCCTGCACACCCCTATAACATACCCGCAAAAAGATGAAAGGATAACTCAGTAAAAGTGGCATGGAGAAATTGGAGCCTTTTCTTCTCCGAGTCACCAATTCAAATCTGGCTCACGTCATCAGTGACTAAAAAAACTTACTGCCTGGATTCCATCGATGAATGGTCTCAGTCCAGTTCCTAGGGAATAACTGATCAAACTAGCAGCCTAGTCAGAACAAAGTGGTGTTCCTGTCGACAGTCACTCTCAGCAGGGAGGAGGGACTTGGCATGGATGGTGAGTTAGACTCATGCATTTAGAGGCGCTGTCTCCACACCAGTGTGGTGTAGGGATGTTAGCGCTGCTAGCTTGCTTGTGCTCTCCAGCCATCGGCACTAATTGCACTGAAACAAATTCTTTAAAATTCCATTTCTGCCCAACCGTGGTAGTGGCATTCTAGATTTTCACAGACTTTCAGGCGTGCATGCCATATTTCTCAGACATGGGGTCGAAAAAATACATAAATAAACTGTACAAAATTATAAAAGAAAATGCAAAGTTTCCATTGGCTGGGAAGTTTATTGTGTTTGTCTGTAACAACAATTTTTCTATTAGATTTTTCTGATCCTGCATTGTGTGTACCTTCTCTCAGAGGCATCTGCTTTCCCCGTTGTAACACCAGGATATTCAGGGGTAAATAATGAAAAGCAGGTCAAACTCCGTGAGTAATGTTACCTGTGGCGGCTGCACTAATAATCAAAGCAAAACTATGCTGGTTGGTTTCCTTTGATTGGTGCCTCAGGAAAATTTAAGGGGAAAAGTTTTCTCCTTTCCCTGCGCATAATTTTTTGGCACAAAATGCCATTGTCTCTCCCCCCCTCCCCTGGGAACATATCCACAATATGCAAATAGAAGTATGAGCAGTATTAAATAATGTGTGTACCTTTATCCACACACAGAGTGAGCAATAATCTGAGCCCATTTCTCGTTTACCCATGGAAATGCCTTTGTTTATTTTACTCACAGTTACTATGAGCATTATGAGGCTCCCGAAATATGGAAGCACTCAAATAGAGGCACTGCAGAGAATACCCACATTCCATACACAGGGACGTGTGTGAGGTGCAGGAGGATCCCCATTGTATCATGGCATGGAAGCAAGCAGACTGCACAGAATACACTATGCCTTCTACCATGGAAGCAGGTGTACAGAGCAGGAGCTCCACTGAAGGGAACAGTCTCGGGGTACAGAAGCAGGCATACAGCAGAGAAGGTGTAAAAGGGTGTACCTCAGAGAATACCACAGGGGTGGCCAAGACAATGGAGACAGTGCATATCTTGAAAACTAGGAGGCTCTTGAGGACTGGAGTTGGCAGACAATATCCTTAGTTCTGAGATGTGGAAGGATGTGTGCTGAAGAAAATGCCTTGTGATCCCCCATGTACAGAAGCAGTTACATTGCAGAAAATACCCAAGTTCCTGGAGCACGAAAATGAGTGCATTACAGAGAATACTCTCAAGGAAGACAGGGATTATCAGAGAGGTTGGGGGTCTCCAGAAACGTTTGGATTGGGGGCAGGACCAGTGCAATAGTATCTGGCACCCTAGGCGAACTTTCGGTCATGCACCCCCTCTCCAACTTACCTATTAAGCTCTCTTACCTTTGCTTGAAAAGAGCCTCGTGAAGACAACAGTCCATCGCCAGAGTTCCTTTCCCAACACCCTCTGCTGCTCCCAAGGTCCTTTGAAGCCCAGCATGGCGACCTCCTGCCCGAGTCCGAGCCATACTGAATGCATCCATTTCCACTGTAGCGAGAGGGCAAACTATAATACCCACTGCAGCTTCGATTCAACATTTACAGAGCAGGACGACGAGGAAGCAGAAAAAAAATATCCTTCGGGGACATCCAAGGGATCACAAACTCCTCTTGTCATTTAATCTCTACTGTTTAGTGTTTGGGGATCATGTTGGGATCTTCTTAGCTGACCAAAATCCACAAATCCATCCTTAGAGTAACAAGGGCAGGCTGAACCCTGGCAGACACTCAAGAAAACAAAATCCCGTCAGGAGAAATAACTTCAAACTTCAGGAGGTAGCAGTCCCAACAAGGTAACGATATTTACTTTTGTATTTCTCAAACACTCAAATTTCTCCACTTGACTGATTGTAGATTACTACAGCGCAGAGTCAAACCTCAGCAGAGCGTCCAGTCCTTGTAACTGCAATCTGCTTGAACACCGGGTGTGACCTTTCATTCACTAACTTCTCATCTCGGCAACAAAACGAACCCAATGGAATCTGCTTAAAAATATTTGTACATGTATCCCATCATATTCCTGTCTGAATTATGGCAAGGGGACCCTTATGTAGTGAAACTCCTCTCCATGTGATCTTTTGGTACCAATCAGCAGAAGACGCCTGCAGCGTCCACAGAAAAAGGCGCCGTCTTCTCTGGAGGTAGGAAGAGGCTCGATTGATGACCACTCTTCCACTATTTTTTTGTTGGATTCTTAGTGTTCCAATAAAACAGCAAACTGGCATGAGAACAATATAAGACAATATCAGGACAGACTTCTTAAGTACAGCGAAACTGCTTCATCTATGCCCTCAGGAGGCCTCCATCTATGCTGTTCCGCTCAAAGAAAGAATGATCCAACTCATCACAGCATTCCTGAGCCAGGCTGCTATCAGAGGTTTTACGGCAAGGACAAAAATAGCATCTCTTAGGGTGACCCTGCAGCAAAGGCCTGTGAAGCCTGGCAGCGTGCACGCAGCAGGAAAGACTGGGTGATTGCCAGTGAAAGTGCAATGCCCGGCTGACAAGAGTGGGCGTGCAGGCTCAGCCTTGGAGGATACTTTTCGTTCCAGTCTTTTTCCAGCAAGGAACCTTGAATCACCCAAGAAATGACCCTGGGGCTATTAAGGGAAGAAAACATTAAAAACCATCAGTGTGTTAGTATCGCAGTATTTTTCAAATATCTCCACACTTAACTACGCTGCCTGGCATTTAGCACTTGTTAGTGCATTAGTCAGGTAATATCCCATCAGTTCCTTCCTCCTCCCATTCAGTTGATACTTCTGTAGTGTGTGTCTCTGTTTACTAAAAATGTCAGCTTCTAACTGAATTATTTCCATCTAGCAGTAGCCTTTACTTCCCTATTTCTTCACTGATGTCACCATTTAGGTTGGTTACATTCTGAAACGAATGGAATGCGACTTTGCTCAAATACTAATGCAACAAAGTGTAATTGGCTAAAACTGACAATTTCTTTTCCAATTTAAGTGCAGGTCTCTTTTCTAAGATCTGCCACTTCAAGTCTCTGTAATATCTGTGCTTGTCTCCATAAATCCTTCTGCTACGCTGTCTGCTCACTGCTGAAAATGCTTCACCAGCTGTGCCTCATTCTGCCTTTCACACATTTTTCCATTATCCTCCACCAACAGGGGATACCAGCGAAACACAAATGTTTTAAATAAATAAATAATTCACCAACACTCCTTCCAGCCTGCCTTGCTTTATAAAAAGTACCGGTATTTCCTTTTTTGCAGATCCCTCCACCCCCATCTGCTCACTAGTTCTCTCTCCTCTGCCATACTCCATCTCTGCCTTTCTCTAAAACTGACAACTTAGAACTTGGTTTTAAAGCTTCTGGGTGTCCTGTTTGTTCATTTATTTAAAAAAAAATTCTATTCTGCATTTTTCAATAGCCTTGTACAAAGAGCAGATTACGAGACAAAACCATGAATAAAAAATGACAAACAAGTGTTTCCACTAAAATCATTTAACAATCATAAAATGCTTATTCACGGCTTTACCTGTTCTAGCAGATCCCAGCTTTATGTCACTCTCTGTTCTGCTACTCACTACTCCTACTTATCATTTCTAGAGCAAACTGCTGTAAATGATCCTGTTCAAGCAAGCTAAGCTGGAGTAACGCACCAGAGAACAAAAGCAGAAGTTTGACATTCACCATTTACGGTTTTGATTTTTTTTTTTTCCCCCATTCAAACATATCCTGCACCTTGATGTGAGAAGGAAGTCACCAATTAGAAATGTTAGGCTGGGCAGGACCCAAGCAAAATCTCTTCTTAAAAGGAAGCAGCAGGCTGCGCCTTACCTGCCCCCGGAGACCCCCACAAGGAAAGGACTGCTAGTCTCTGGGTGCTGCACGGCTGTCTCTCTCCACCGTCCCCATTTCAGGAAACTCCCAGCTTATGATTGCTGCTATGGAAACCAATACAGCAACAAAGCCATAAGCTCTCGATGAATAGAATATACCAACCTGAGATTGAGAAACTGGGCAACGGTCAGCCATGGGAGCGGGAGGGCCAGGCAGAGAACTGCCACCTCGGGACGTGTCTCTCGATGCATGCAGCCCGACAGAGCGCGCACAGGAGCAAAAGTTGTAGATGGGTCCTGAAGTTTTAACTCCTATCCACATGACAGCCCCTCTGGAAACCAACATGTAGCCAGCATACTGCACGCTTTAAAAACAGCCGATGCAATAATCTGAGCGCTAAGAAAATATGAGCACATTTTTAACGCCCAGATTATATACATATATTTTTTTTTTTAACTCCCAATAAATGGGCCAATTAGGGCCCGCGGTAAAAAGAGGCGCCAGGGACACTAGCGCGTCCCTGGCGTCTCCTTTTTGACAGGAGCGGCGGCTGTCAGCGGGTTTGACAGCCGACGCTCAATTTTTCCGGCATCGGTTCTCGAGCCCGCTGACAGCCACGGGTTCGGAAAACGGACGCCGGCTAAATTGAGCATCCGTCTTCCGACCCGCGGGCCGCCGGCCAATTTAAAATCTCTCTTTTTTTTAAATTTTTTTTAAATTTTGGGGCCTCCGACTTAATATCGCTACCGTATGATATTAAGTTGGAGGGTGTACAGAAAAGCAGTTTTTTCTGCTTTTCTGTACACTTTCCCAGTGCTGGCCGAAATTAAAATGTGCGGCTTGGCTGCACATTTTACTTTCTGTATCGCGCGGGAATAACTAATAGGGCCATCAACATGCATTTGCATGTTGATGGCGCTATTAGTTTTGGGGGGGGGGGGGGGGGGGTTGGATGCGCGTTTTCGACGCACTATTACCCCTTACTGTATAAGGGGTAAAGCTAGTGCGTCGAAAACGCCTGAAAGTAAGCTAATGATATGTTAATGCATTGGGAGTTAAAAAATGCACTCGAACATTACAATGTGCATTTAGCACAGGCCGAATGCACATTTTAACTCAGGAAGGGAAGTGAAATACTTTTGGCACAAAGGAACCAGGACTTCAGGAAAGATTCACCGTAACAGGCTATGACAGAAATCCAATCAGCACAAAGACTGAATTTAACACGCAACCGTGCCTTTTCAGTCGCCGCACCAAAAATATGGAACTCCTTACTCAATCACATTCGTCACCTCTCCACAAAACGTGACTTCATAAAAGCCGTAAAAAAAAAAACCTATCTATTTTCACAAGCCTTTCCTAGTTCATAACCCCGGCTTAACAACTTAATGTGCCATCCTCCTCGTTCTATTCAGAGTTTGTACCTCGTGTTTCATTCAACGTTTTTATTTTTGTTTTTATACTTTGTTCAATTATTATGTCTGTTATTTCCCATCCGTAAACCGCCTAGATCCACTCCGTGTGTGTATATAAAAATCGTTTAAATAAATAAATAAAGGGCAATTTTCATAGGGATTTCTGCAGGTTAAAATGTTTTGCCCACCCAGTATGTGGCTAAAAGGATGCACGCAGACCCATGACAGCAGCACTGCAACGGGGGTGGGGAGAAATCTACACCCACATGGAGGAGTTTCTAACCTAACCCCAGGCCCCTGCTTGTATGTGACAGGGCTCCAGGAGAAAAACATTTCCAAAGTCCCTGGCTTTCCAGAAAAGCTTGCTACAGTACACTTGGACTCTTCCTTCAGGACTGCTCTTTTTGGCCCAGTAGTTTCTCTTTTCTCACATCTCAGGGCTGGGTTTCTGGTGCCAGGAGCCTTCATTCACAGCTACCTGGGGGGTTTTCCCAGTGGAAAGTGAAAAACTCCCCACATCACACCGAGTTACTGAAGCGCTCCACAATGCGCCCCTCCCACTCACTCATACTTTTTAGGAAATCTTTTTTTTTAAAAGGTCTTTGGTTAATCCTTCGGTCGTTGAATGGCCTTCCTTTAATTCAAAATGAACATTTCCCTGCTATTCACCGACCGGCTGTTCCCCTCCCCCTCATAGATAGAGTTTCTCTATTCCTTACTCACCAGGGAACTCTGCCAGTGCAGTCCTGAGCCTGTCCAGGCATGCGGCCGATAATTATAAATAGTTCAGATGCGCAGGGTATACTGGGATATTACCACTGCAGAACAATAGGGAACCCATTACTGCATGCTCACGTTCCCCAGTTGTTTTTTTTTTAGTAGACAACTCAGGATAGTGCAAAGCCCTTCTAGTATCCTCCAGCGTCTGCTCTCTCTCTTCATATAATAATGACTGTGAGTGCAGAATTTTAGTAGCTCTTGATCTGCAGGAAACTGAAATCTTAGCAGGTTGAGAGATCTTACTTAGAGCAATGTAAGAAGGGTGGATTTAGGCTCTCTGACTGCCCCTAAGATTTGGACAGCCAGCTGCCCTTCCCCCGCCAGCTGGGATGGGGAAGAGGGGTGGGGGTGATTCCCCTCTCAAGATGAACCTGGAGGGGAGGCCCTCCTTCTTTCCAAAATTGCAAGTTGAGGTCAGCCCATCGCACCAGTTAGCCCTCCCAAATTAATAAGGGGGCCATGCAAGAGCAGCACTTCTGGTGACAGCTGAATTCCGGTGGCAGCCCATAGGCAGTCCAGTCCGCTCCTGCAAATGATCAACCATGTTGTAGTACAGGAGATTTTGAAATTTGCCATTAAACTCCTCCTGCTCTGTGTAGAAAATTTCAAGCAATGAAAAGGGTTCCTTCTTGAGAACTGCAAACGACCGATGCCCTCAGTCCCTGTGCCTGATGCTTGTAGAGCCGGCGCTCCATGGATGTAAAATATTCTGGGATTTGTCGTCCTATTTTTCGACAGGGACAGCAGGACTACAAATCAGGGCTTTGAGGCAGAAGCCAAAAATTGTGACCCTGACAAAATTGCATTAGGACACATAAAACTGTTTCATCATCTTAAGGCCAAATATTTTTATCAATCTCCAGGTCTACTGGGCTGCCAGACCTCCCACCCTCAGTCGATCTCCTGGTTGAGGGACTCAACGCATAGAGCGTGAGAGCTAATGCATGGGAGCATGCGTTGTGCTGGCTGGGAGTGACTGCTGATATGCAGACAGAATACACTCACTACCAGTGACCATCATAATTCCTTCTAAGCTGAGCACGTGAGCGATTGCTCATACATTTTGGAGCATCGCTCACATGTTTTGCATGGTCGTTCACATTAATTTTCCTTTGTGCTATATCCAGAAATGCAATGCTAATACTGGTGCTCAAAAACTAACAGTTTAAAAAAATTGTTGCTCACATAAAAAAAAAGTTGCACAGACACCTAGTGACTCCTTGGAAGGAGCATTGTTGACCATAACTATGAAGGACACTCAAAAAGCAAATATTGGCTCAATGCATAAACATCAGCTCCATCATAGAACATGGGAAGTCCCAGGACTGACAAGAGATGTTAAGCATTTGTTGAAATTGGGTGCTTGCATGTGACCATGTGATAAGGAGGGCTCTCTTCTGTACTTAAGTATTCTGAGGTCCAGATTCAGCTGCTGGTCAGCTAGGAAAGTTAGTCAGATACTGGAGGAAAGGAGGAGCAGGGGGGATATGATACAGACCTTCAGATACCTGAAAGGTTTTAATGATCCAAAGTCAACGACAAACCTTTTCCGTTGCAAAAAAATCAGCAGAACCAGGGGTCACGATTTAAAACTCCAGGGAGGAAGACTCAGAACCAATGTCAGGAAGTATTTCTTCACAGAGAGGGTGGTGGATGCCTGGAATGCCCTTCCAGAGGAAGTGGTGAAGACTAAAACTGTGAAGGATTTCAAAGGGGTGTGGGATAAACACTGTGGATCCATAAAGTCTAGACGATGTGAATGAAGAGAAGAGGCATGGGGGTGGCTTGCGGGAATGACAGCTACTACCTGGAGATAATACCTTTATTCAATAAACATACACACGGTTAATGCGACTCCAACATTGCTCTATGCTTTAACGGCAAGAGGAAATATGGAAAATAGGATTTGCATTCACAAAAAAAGAGGGGAGTAGCTTGCTTATTACGGTGATTACTACCCCAAACCAAATAATGCCTGATACTTCATTTTCACTGAATATCCTGCATAGCTCACTGCTTCAACGGCAGGGGGGAATGAAGAAAAGATTATTTATAGTGAGACAACAACCAACAAGGACTGAATTACATACATAGTCTGGATAAGCAAATAAGCATGGGTGTAGCTTGCTTGTTATGGCGGTTACTACCCCGAATCAATTAAGCATGATACTTCACTTGGAATACATATCCAGCACAGCTCACTGCTTCAACGGCAGGGGGGAATGAAGTAAAGTGGAATTATACTCAGACAACCAACAAGGACTGAATTGCACAGGCTGGGTAAACAAATAAGCATGGGAGTAACTTGCTTATTGCACCAGTTACTACTCCTAACCAATTAAGCTAGATACTTCACTTAGATGCAGCTCCAGCACTACTCTCTACAGCAATGGCAAGGGTGGAAGTGAAATAGAACCAAAAAGTTACTAAGGGCCAAGAGTAAAAAATAAGTATGAGAAAAAATAAGTGTGAAAGCTTGCTGGGCAGACTGGATGGGCCGTTTGGTTGTCTTCTGCAGTCATTTCTATGTTTCTATAAACTTTTGTGTTTTCTGTTTTATTCATGTCATTTCTTTCCTTATATTTAAAACAAGAACAAAAAACAAACAAACAAAACAAATGAAGCTTTAAAAAAAAATGCAAACCAAAATGTAACAAAACAAATGTCTGAACTGGGCCCCATTTCTTTTCCTCATGAAAACAAAGGAAAATATCTTCCAGGTCCCTCTCTCGCTCCTCCCACATCCCTTTTGCCCCATTTGTCGTGTGAAAATGTGGGCGGGGCAGCAGCTCCGGTCATTCCTGCCACCACTGACGCTTACATAAGAATGGCTCTGGCCGAGGTCGCGAGGCGGGCACCATTTTTAATGTTTTTCCCTGGAAGAAAACAGCATCGGGCTCTTCGTGGGCCAGCATCGTTTTCTTGCATGAAAGACGTGGCGGGTTCTCAGATCCACGAGTCGATCTTATTAATAGCCGCTCCAGCATACAATGGGATAACATCAGGACTGGATCAGCCTCTCCGGGAGGGGAAAAAAAACAAAAACACAGCCAACCCTACAGGCAAATCAAAATAACCACATTTGATTTTACAGAAAAAAGCAGCAACTAATAAAGAAAAGCGTTTTGAAGAGGCTGATGGGAACCCTGGGTGCTGAGAAGGGGGCTTTGAATGAGAAAGGGTGTAGCTGTGGTAACGTGACATCACAATGCGCAGCTGCACCAGCCACCAACTCACCAACAAAGGGAGCCTCTGGAGCTTGCAGGGCTGGAGGAAGCTGCCTGGCCAACCAGGACTTGGAGATTTGTAATTCTGGTAAGTCACAATAACGTCCGCCTCCCAACTGCCTCTGAAAGTCATGAGAACGAGAACTGGAGTCGTCATTGTGCCTTTTGTCCACCGTGGGAGCTTGACGTGCTTCTCAAAGGTTGGTACGTCAGCAATGTCCTTTGCAGTCACTCCTGGGGTGGACGGCGTGGGCAATGGCTTCCGGGGCCGTCACCGACGAGAACCTGATGCCGGCCGGGGCGCTCCCGATTGGTTCCTTAATTCGGGAAAAGAATTGCCCAGACCTACTGGTTGCATTACTCAGGATGAGCCAGCCTTGGGGGCCTCTTCTGCAGCTGGATGTTTACAAATGCTACTTAAAAAGCATAAATCAACGACAAAAAAATATGTGCCCCGCCAACATCAAACTACTTCCACTAACCAGAGCTAATAAATCCATGCTGGCTAGTATAGATTATCCAACACAGGCCAGTCTTCTGATTTGCACATCCAAAAGCTAACGGCTGTTTTGATCTCTGACATTACTGCAAAGGCTGCCCTGGGTTAAAATGCATTTTCAATATGGGTTAACTGAATTTACAGCAATTTAAACTTGCCAACTGGGCCTCTGATTTTGTTCAAAATGACACCGAATATTAATTGGCTCCTGCATATGCATTCCCCTGGCTCCGGTGCATTTTGGTATCTTGCGGGTAATGTTGAACAGTTTCTGGCTCTGGCTACCGTCACCCCAATTCAATGGATTGGCTGAATTTTGGCAGGGCATAAAAACCCCAGGGCAGAATCCCAGCGTTCCAGTCACTAGGCCTTGAGCCTCGGAGAGGGGATTCTTTGTCTTTGGGGGGGAAGGATACGCTTCAAGGCCCAGGGCTTGGGTGGAATCCCTTCTGTCTGTGTTACTCACTAGATGGTGTCCTAAATAAAGCTTACCAGGACTGATTGTAAAAGAATTCAGATGAATAAATAATGAAGTGTCCGGTCAAATCCCGGTTCTTCAGCCATATATGGGAGTACAGATCTAAGGTGTCTCTACTTCTGAGGAGGTGTCCCTCAGTACAGGGGCCTGGAACTTGTTTATCCTTCATGGGGTGAAAGAACAGCCTAGTGGTTAGAGCAGCAAGCTACAAATCAAGGAAACCAGCATTCAGATCCCACTGCCGGCTCCTTGTGACCCGGGGAAAGTCACTTCACCCTCCATTTCCTCCGAGTCATTTATCATTTCACCAGAGGGCCCTGAAGGCGTTATCGCGTGCATTAATGCCCTAACGCACACGATAAAAAAAAAAAACCACAACACAAATGCGTATGCAAATTCAACTATAACTATACCTATTTTCGGTGCATTGTGCTAGAGAGCGAGAGAACCACTGTAGGGGGCACTTTGAATCGGGGTGGGTTGCAGAAGGGGGGGGGGGTTTAGGGGGATGTTGTAACAGATACATTCTGAGGGATTCATAGTAATGTTGACATCACTAAACATTTGTAGTTATTGTTCAGTAGCTGTTCCAATTACTGTTTAAATGCTTTAGATGCAACAGGTTGTTGTAAATGTAAACCGAAGTGAAGGCATTTTTTGCTCTACCTCGGTGTATAAAAAAACTCCTCCTAAATAATGGATGAAAAGCATAAGAAGAGGAATTGATTTGTGCAATGCAGCAGGCCGCATTGTACAAATCAGCTCCTCTTGTTATGCTTTATCGCATTATGGAAATTGGTTTTTTTTTTAAATCGCAGGCGCTATTTTCACTACATTTATAGCATTTTGATAAATCTAGGGGTTAGGAAAATACCTACAGTACCTGAATGTAATCTGCTTTGAAGAGCCAAAAAGCAGAATATAAATCACATTTAAGAACAAATTGTCCCAGCTCCCAGGGTGTCCTAGGTGTGGATGATTCCCCTTCTCACAGTACCCGGAAGTGTCCTCCATCCCCCCCCCCCCCCGGTGTAAACTCCTTTGGGGGTCTCCACGTGTCCTCCTCTTCTCTCCCTTGAATTCCTCTTCAAATCAGGCAGAAAAACAAATCTTACAGGAAGGATAGAAAACAAGACTTCCTTCCCTCTCAGGTGGACAATACACAAGGGGGCCGATGCAATGCAGTCCAAAACGCGCATCCAACTCCCCGCGAGACAAACAGCGCTCATCACATGCAAATGCATGTTAATGAGACTATTAAACTATTCTCCCCAGATTAAAAAATAAATAAATAAATAAAAAATGTGTGCCCGACCTGCATATTTTTACGCTCAGAAATTAACGCCTGCCCAGAGCAGGCATCAATTTCTAAGCAGCCCAAAAAAACGTTGTACAGAAAAATACTACTTCTCTGTACATCCTCCAACTTAGTATCATGGTGATATTAAGTCCGAGGAACCAAAAGGTTTAAAAAGACCCCTCATTTAAATAATCTCGGGCCCAGGAGTGGTGCTGGGCGGGCGTTAGGAAAGCAGGCGTTCAATACTTGAGTGCCCATTTTCTGTGCGGCTTTATTAGATCGGCGCCAAAATTGGGCAAATATTTGTCCTTCTTCACCTTAATGGTTGCTGCAACCCACCCTCTTGGACAGGGCAAAGAAGCATACAGCTCCCTCCTGGGAAGGGGATACAACCTCCCAGAAAAGCATAGGTCTTACAGGAAAAGAAAAAAAAAAAAAAGACTAAAAAGACATCAGAATTAGGGGAAAACTCTTCCTCCCTCAACTTCCCTGCCAGCCCTGTACAAGGAGGTGCCTCTCCCCCTTCCTGCTCTAGGCTGGGGCCTAAAACAGAGAGCACCACCAAATACTCCTTACTCTCTGAAACACAATTCTATACTGCCACACTCCCCTCTATCCTAGGCCCCCCCTCGTATACCAAGATCTCTCCCTCTAAGCAAACCTCTGGGGAGGTGTTAGAATGGTATGCGCCACCACCACTGCTGTCTAAACCAAGGGCTGGGAACTAGCGCCATCTAGTGGAGACCCCATGGGGGGGTCTCTACACTACTGCCAGTTGCCCACATTTTCCTAAGCTTAGCTGGAGCTGAATTTTCACAAGGCGGCCTTAATTCATCTTTACCTGCTCTGCACTCCAGTCATGATCGTTATTCGGGGATGAGCTGGATAAAGTGATGAAAAATAAGGAAGCATCAAATATTTCCACCGGAACCGCAACAGGCTAAGTCAAACAAAGGTCTGCTGGGCACTTTGGGCTGTCCTCAAAATCAGATGGCATCCCTGCTTAGCCTGGCAGAGATGGCAGTCAGTGAAAAGAATCTTTGGCGATCTGGTAATAGTGCTGGGGAGGAGAGAGTGCCCCTCGTGCAAGAACTGACACCCCCTGAAAGACAGAAGCAGGCACAAGGAAGTCACCTTTAATAATTGTTGGGAGGCCTCAGGCATTTCATTTTCTGGAAGCAGTTAAATCAGATCCTTGGGAGTTCAGATTCTGTTTTCCCATTTGCATTTGGGGTTTGAGTGCTCTTTTTGCCTGCCTTCAACTTAAACACAGTTTTGTTTTTCTCAGGAAGAGCCTCATTTTAGACCTTGAACTCCATATGTGCTTTTCTGCTACCGTTAAGCAAGCAGTACTTGCTTCCGAGTAATGTGCTTTTCTGCTACTGTTAAGCAGTACTTGCTTCCGAGTAATGCCGTCCATATTGTCAGACTCTTATTTCAAAGATTCTAAACCCGAAGGATTTCAGCACAAGAATAGTTACATGGGATTGATCTGCTTCTTCACTTTACTCTTCATTGCTCTGGAAGAGATGTGAAGCAAAGGTTTGGGGGGGGGGGGGGGGGGGGGACTGTGTTTGCTGAATGGCCTAAGCAACGTCACTTTACAAATTTGTTTAAACTATCTATGTCCTTTCTGCATTGCTTAGGGATCACCAATGCTGTCTACAGTTTCGTAGATTCCTTTCAGTTGTGATTAGTACCAGGAAATTTTGCAAGTTAGAAAAGTTACGGTTTATTATACAATGAAAAAAAGTCTTCTGGATATCATTAGTGTGTTTTGGGGATTTACTGTCACTTCAGAGACAAGTCAATTAAATTATACGTGCCCCCGGTATATAAAAATTCTTTAAATAAATAAATAAATAAATATACTGAGGAGAAAGTGGGGGGAAATATTCCCTCTGCTCTAAGTGAAACATCTGCTTTTATCAGGAAAGTAGCAAATGTGATTTCAGGGACAACATTTCTACTGGAACCCAACTAAAACTCAAAGCTCCTTCCCTATACTGTACAACTTTATGTATGGACAACTTTGAACTAAACACTTAAGGTTGATAACACAAGTGACAGCTGGTGCTTTCATTAATGCAATTGGGGAATCTAAATGTCCTGAGTGCATGCAACTAGTCTTAAATTTGGGACTGTAACTATATGTATATAAACAAGTTATTTTCGGATGTTGCACCCAGAATGACCCAGACTGTAACTCATCTCTTCCAGCTGATGGAAACAACAAAATTCAGGGAGAGGATCCATTTCAACAACAAATAGCTACAGCTAGCTTTTTTTTTCCCCCTTGGGTTTCTTCTGTACCCAGCAGAAGGAAAACGTGATAGATTATTCAAGTCTGCCTGCGTGGGCTTTGGGTTACCAACTGGCCCACTCTGAAATCTACAAATGATTTGGCCCAAAAGTTAGCATCCCCTGCATTAACCTGCTAGACTATCCTGAATACAGGCAGAAATCTTGGGTAAGGACGTTCTGCATTAGCAGCTTCAGTACTTATGACTGCGTGGAAGTGGTCTTTTAGTTATTTATAAATTCTTATATTCCACAATCTTCTAAAAAGCCATATTCAGTGCAGATTACAAACACACGTACATAGTCACAATCTTCAATAGGTGGCAGCTGCTCTGTACTGCACATTAGGGGTGGGAAAAGGGGAAAATTTCTTTTTTTTTTTTGGGGGGGGGGGGGGGGGGGATGTTTCTCCATGAATTTCATTTTGTGTAATGTTTATTTTATTTTGTTTCTTTAGTTTAAAAAAACCCAAAACATTGAACCCCACCTCCCCACCCCCCCAAAAAAAGAAAAAAAAACCCAGGGGCTTCCCCTAATCCCCACAAAAATGCCAGGGCCCTCCCTGGCCCCCACTTACCTGGTCCGCGGGAGAGGGGGGGGGGGGCATACGCAGATGAGGGGCCTTGTGTGGAAACCTAGGCAGAGGTTGCAGTGACCTGCCTAAGCCTATGCAAGGACGACTGCAGGGCCAGCTGGTCCCAAAGCTTCAACCTTTAGGCCTAGGCCGTGGTACATTGCCACGACCTCGGCCCTACACAAGGCTCAGGCTTAGAGGCCTGGACCAGATGTCGGGGCCTCAGCCTAGGCCAGGTCCTTATGCTGAGGCCTCAGCCCAGCCTGGTGGTCTAGCCCCGACACCTAGACCCTAGCCCCGGCCCGGAGCTCCTATTCAGTGTCTTCTTCCTTTGCAACTGACTCTCTCTGCTGGGGTCAATGCACCAGAGTTAATGAACTGTGGTACGACGACCCCAGCAAGTCTGAATCCAGGCTGAGGTCCCAGCAATGGGACTGGGCCAGGATGAGGCATCGGATTTGGTAAGTACGGGGGAGTTGTCATGAAAGTTCCTGGCCCTGGGCCTTTATACGCGGCTCAGCCAGGACCAGGGCTTAGGCCAAGACCCCAGCATCATACTTGGGCATTGTCCATAGCTCCTTCATCAGGTTGTGGCCTAAGCCTAGGCCTAGGCGCTGGAATCAAGCTCAGGCGGAGGCCGGGAGCCCTCTTTTGGGTCTCAGTCTCTCCCTAGGCGAGGCCCAGGTCCAACTGGTGACTTTTTTTTCTTTAATAGGATTTCAAAACAAAACAAGATTCCAGCAAAATTTCATCTGAATTTAACTCGCTCCATTCTGAAAATGATCCGAAACGAAGTAAGAAATTTTGTCCCATTTCCTATTTTGTTTCTCCCGAATGCCCACCCCTGCACCATATTTCAGTGTAAAGCTTCTGTGCTCGTCTCAGTTTCTCGTTTTCAGGTCCTATGCAGTTCAGTGTTGGGGGGTCAGCATTTAGCAGCATCAGTTGTTTGGGTGCTACACTTTGTAAGCAGCTGCAGTTTTTACAGCTGGGGCACTATCTGGACCCAAGTTTTCAGTTCAATAGTTAACGGTGAGTTTGTTAGGGCTAAGCAGACATCAGGGCTGCAGGCTGCCACATCACAGTGAAATATGGCAAGCAGGAAAGTCAGCGGGAAGTTAAGAAATCACTGGCCACTGCATTAGTCTGAGCACCTACCTAAGTCCATTTAATTATTGCTTTTGAATGTGCTCAACCCCGCTGCTATCATGCCCATGAGAGAAGATAAAGATTTAGATCTGGATAATCACAAAAAGGAGCAGAAAGTGAGACCTGCTAAATGGTGTGTTGGATACAAAGAGCCTCCTTTACCAACTTTTATAAGAGCTTTGATGTTTAAAAGCGTGCATGACGCAGCAGATGTACCCATAAATAAATGCGCTATGCTTATTTTATCAAGTATGCCGCAGGAGCTATAGAGTTTAGAAAATCTAGTATATCACCAGCTTGAAAGTACACGTTTTTTTTTAATATTCCTATTTTATATAAGTATATGCATATAATTTGCACATTAAATAATTGTAACATCTGCGCGTAATAACCCTTGGTTTATATACAGAAGGAGGTATTTTATAAAGCTGGGTGATGTGTGCTCACATTTAGCTGATAAAAATACGTAATTGTGCATGCATTTCCAAGCACCTGTTTGCTGAGACCTCCACCCGTTGACCAGAACATCACTATTCATACAAACCTTCCACCACTTGCTTCAGACCCCCCTGCCCTGCCCCGCCCCACATAAAAACTGCAAAGAGACGTCAGATTTAATATCCGCGACCTGGTTAGCAGGTGTAAAAGCATGCACTCATGTTTGATGATGTATGTGCATACTCCATTTATAAAATATGTAAATGTGCACAGACTTCCAAAGCACATCCCTAGAATGCCCTCGTTCTCCACATTTTTCCGAGCCTCAGTGACATTATGCTCATATGCCTGCCCCTCTAAAAATGTTGCTTACCATGTGCAGAGGCTACTTATGTGCCTATATACTGATTTTATGTGTATAATCCCCACACAAGTCTTTGAAAATTATCCTCCTTATTTGTTTAGAGAACAAACTATCTACCAAGTAGCAAACTCACCACGAGAACTTTTCGGCAAGGTCAATAAACTCATTGGAATGGCAGGGCCCATACCTTCAACTATTTTACGTTTTTTTTATTTTCTTAGGACTGTATTTTTGTAAACTGCCCCAAACTTGAGGGCGCGGTCTATAAATAAGTTTATATAAATAAAATAAAAATGGCTAATGCAGCAAATTCACTGGAATCTTTCCAGACAAAATGTCCCAGCTCACAGCTAGATTCAATACCAACAGCAAGCTTTCCCCATCCCAGCATATCCCAGACCCAACCACTCAGGCCCTCTCCTCCTTCCTCTCGATGGGATGGACTAATCCTTACACATCTCAAGCCTACTACCTGCCCTGAAGACCCATGCCCTTCCTGGCTCATCAAAATGGCCGAAGCTGGTCTTCTCACTCATATTTAGACCGTCATAAACACCTCACTGCCAGAAGGCCATGTGCCAAAAATCCTCAAACAAGCAGTAGTCAGACCCACTCTAAAAAAGCTTCACCTTGACCCAAGTGAACTATCGTCCGGGCTCCAATCTCTCCTTCTTTAGTAAATTCATTGAAAAAGCAGTCCTTTGAGAGCTAATGGAGCTCCTTCATACCAGTAACAAACTGGACACCCACCAATCTGGCTTCAGACTGTTCCACAGCACTGATACATCCCTAATCTGTCTGATTGATGACCTATGACTATACCTAGACCGTAGTAAGCAAGCCCTCCTAGTACTTCTGGATCTCTTGGCAGCATTCAACACAGTCAACCATGAAATCCTTATATTCCATCTACCTGCAGTAGGAATCTCTAGCATAGTCAAGTCTTTCCTCCAGTATCACACCCAGACCATCACTTTAGGCCAGGCCTCCCCCCCCCCCCCCCCCTCTATCCTCTCTTCCATTCTGTTCAACATTTACCTGGCTGCATTAGGTGATCTAATTAGATCTTGCAATATCCATTTCCTCATCTATGCAGATGACATTCAACGTCTTTGTTGATTGGGTGCTGACCGGGAGCAAGCCATCCAAAACCTAAATATCTGCCTAATGCGGGTTGCTAA
The DNA here is from genome assembly GCF_901001135.1 of Rhinatrema bivittatum. Taxonomy (NCBI): domain Eukaryota; kingdom Metazoa; phylum Chordata; class Amphibia; order Gymnophiona; family Rhinatrematidae; genus Rhinatrema; species Rhinatrema bivittatum. The sequence continues at coordinate 17,642,707 of NC_042627.1, read as the reverse complement.
CTGGCTACACTGCAACAAGCTGAAACTCACAAAAAAACAGAAGTACTCTGGACAGGTAAAGCAGAGCATTATCCCACATCCCTGGATATACACCTGGTCGATTCCGTGATACCATACAGCAACCAAGTCCGGAGTCTAGATTTCATCCTTGATTACAAGCTCACCATGAAAATTCAAATATAATCTCTTGTTAAAACTGCCTTTTTCTATCTTCTTCAGCTCCATCAGGCACTGGCCTATGCCACCATTGTTCAAGCTTACGTCATCTCCTATCTAGACTACTACAACTCCCTCTGCGTTGGCTTTCCCAAAAAAAACTTGTCCATTTGCAGTTCATCCAGAACGCTGTGGCGGTCCCTTCTCAATGCCTGTAAGTTTGATCCGGTGACTCCACTTCTTAAGTCTTTTCCCTGGCTGCCAATTGCCCTGCACTCCACTTTCAAAGTCCTGGTACTGGCCTACAAAACCCTCAAAGGACAGGCCCCACACTGTCTGTCTGACCAAATCTCCTTATACATACCAGCCCGCCCACTTCACACCTTACCTAATACTCACCTGATAGTGCCTGCCCCCAAGGAAATCCAGCTCATCAGCACAAGAACCTTCACTGGCAAAGCCCCTCTGGAATTCCCTACCACTGAATATCAGATGCGCTTCAGACCTCCTGACCTTCACACACACAGGCCTTTGGCCCCTAGGAAGTTGTGCCATCATTAATATGCTTGACCCTCTCCCTGTGTCCATATGATGCTACCTGCCACCTACTGCTCTGACTGATTTAAGTTATTCTAAAATCTAAAGTTTCCTTCCATGTAGTTGCTATATATGGGCTGTTCACTTCAGTTAAAGGTAAGTGTTCTGCTGCTACAGCCATTGTTCTGTTTGATTAAGTTATTCTGGCATTTGGACTGTTCCTACTTTGTAGACTACTGTTAAATTGTTTATTGTACCTTACTCTGTTCTTCTGTATCTCTTGCATTGCTCATTGGTTGAGCCTTTTTCTGTTGCATTGATTGGTTATTCTGTAACACGCTCTGATCGCATGTGTTGGGAAAGTGTGTAATAAACACACACTGCTGCTTCTGCTGATGATGTATGAATCTCCTCAGTGTAGAGATAATTAAATTAATATGTCCAGGCCTCTTTAAGTAATAAAAGGAGTCTACTACTTTCATTTTTTTCTAGTCAAGGGAAATCTATTTTAATGTCAAACCTGAGCAATTCTTACCTCTCCCCTGACATCATAAATGGATTACAAAAAAAGTTAAGTATAATCAGAAGATTCAGGAAGACCCTATTGGCCTTCTTCAGTAAAGATGTTTTTCCACAGGCATAGAATGGGAAAAAATCCTGTGTGTAAAACTAGGCACTTTGATTATTCAGTGCATAGAATTAAATGATAATCATAACTGGAATTTAGCAGAAGATTGTTCTTCAGCGTCAGCTCATTTGGATATTGACTCTGTGGGCAAGGCTACTGTTTCACAGGAATTTAAATTATTAAATGCAGAGGATACTGATTTTCTTTTATGGAGGAACCTAAATTATCTTAGGTAGTAAGTTAGTAGTATAAAACTAGGGTTCTTGTCAAACTCATTTTCACATGGCAGGTGAGGTCAGCCAATCAACTTTGATTTCCATGGTAAGCTCTGTCCACGTCTGGCCCTCTCCAGCCAATCAGCATTCACTTTATTCTAAGCCCCACCTCTTGTCCTACCTCAGCCATACCCCAACAGCCATTACTGATGACATAATAGAAATGGCCCAAGCCACATCCCTCATTGTCACAAGATAATGAAAATGTACAGGTCAGTTAGTAACAATATTGGAACATACAGTCCTGAGAAAGTAATTGGAACCAACAACATGAAAAAACACAATTGTTTTTTTTATTTCATGACCACTGACATTTTTTCCTGCAATTCTTTGTGATTTCATTTGCATTTTTTTCATATATTTTATAATGAATAAGCAACAAAAACTTGAATTGAAAATATTTTAAAATGGCAGGTTTAACAGCATTGATAAAGTTCTGGTAATAATGTCCCATTCTGTCAAAGTATCTCAGCTCCATATTTGTAAATTGCGACTTTATTTTTGCTCCATGCCTGAGATAATTGAAAGATAATTGCCAGTATTGAGGACAGTTAATAAATCCAATGCAGGATGAAAATGCTGATAAATTATGTTCATTTTTTTCTTTTCTTTCTTCATGGTTTTTTAACCCCGGAATATAAAATGCAAACATTCTGAATATTGGCAACTGAAATGAATTTTGGTTGGGCCTTCCCTTTTGTAGAAAAGCCATACTCAAAGGGTGTTCTGAAATCAGTAGGTACATAAAGAATACACACAATCTTAATTGCAGCCATAAATCATTAAATACAAAATAAGTTTTTAAATACAACTCAGAAAGTAAATGATTTACAACAATGGTTTATTGAATGTCTCCATTTTCTTTGTATTCAGTCAGCCAGTTAAAGCAACTGAAGAAAGGATCTTGTTTCAGACATGCATAAAGTGTTGTAAGAAAAATGTGAAGACCGGACTGGTCTAAAATGATCTGCAGTTAAAACCATGTGAGTTGAGGAATGCCCTACTTGCAAACTTTTGAGTTGGGGGTCATCCTAAGATTGCTAGGGTTGGGAGGAAGACTAATGCATATCAGCTTTCTCTCTTCCACCCCCATTAAGCCACACTCTCTCTCCTCCTTCCTTCACCTCCATCACTTCCCCCTCCCCCCCAGGGATGACCCCAGAATTTCTTCCCTTTCCTCCCTCCCTGACCCAGCAGTTTCTTTGCTCTTGCCCCCCTATAAGTCACAGCTTCCTGTCTTGTTCACCCTCACTCTACCCTCAGCTGAGTCCCAAGTCCTGGAATCACACACAGCTGCAGACTGAGCTGTGTGTGTGGTAGCCTTTCTCCAGTTTCTCTCCACATGCTACCTACAGTGTATGCTCAAGGTTCAATCTTCCCCTCCTGTTCCTCCCAGGTCTCCTGAGCAAGGGGAGGGGGTGAGGATGGAGTAGAAAATAATTGCTGTGGTAGGAAAATCAGGCCCTGGAGTGCCACACCGGTCTGATTTTCAGGATAACCACAATGAATATGCATTATATATATATATTTGCTTGCAAATATACTTCATACATATTCATTATGGATATCCTAAAAAAAGAGACCTATTTGTGGAACGTCAAGGCCAGAATTGCCTACTCCTGCTCTGTTCCCTTCTCGAGTCCCTCCCTCCAGTTACCTGCAGGCTTCCTGAAGGGGACGGGCTGGAGCGGTAAACAGAGTCCTGGAACTTTCTATTGTTTTCCGAGAGACCAGCAATTGATATACATTCTTGGAGTCTCTGGGTGAAAACCGATGACTTCCTAAGTATGAAAACTGCTTCCAGACTGACATGTCCAGACATGTCCACAACTTGCAGTTCAATTGATAAATATACATTTATGTTTAAAATAGCTCTTCTCTCTGTGCCTAAGTAAATGGGGGTGGCTTGTATTTACCAGTACAGGTCAATAGTACTCTACATACTTCAAAATAAATGTTGTCTTCAAAGTGTTCCTTAAGACTTTTTCAAGGCTCTGCAATTCTGCTAGTTTCCATTGACTGTCGCATGAAGAGATGTGGGGGATTCAGATTTCAAACTGCTTTACACGAGTTCTTCAGTAAGAGAAAGAACAGCCTCAGGGATTCTTATGAAAGGGAGGGAGGAGAGGGGGATGCTGAGGAATGGTAATGTCCCATCATGCATTTGCCTGCGATATGAATCCAACATGTCTGTCATTTCTCCACACGGTTTCTCTCATGAACTCAAAACCTTTGGAAGGCTTGTAGAACCGAATATATTTATGGGAAAACAACATTTTTCCAAAACCAAGTCCTAAATAATATCTGCGTATTTTTAGTAAGATCTAGTTTCATCTTCACCCGTTTCTCGTTCACTCTGCCTGTAGGGAGGAAAAAAAAAGGAAAGGAGAATGAAATTCTAACCTACTGGCTGCATCCCAAGCAGGCTCTGAAATCTGTATTTCAACAGCGACATGTCACAGAACTTTGGCCGTGGTGGGATTGGTGGCTGCCCAGCCGGCGAACCAGCTAGGTGGACTCGCTAGGACTGGACAGAAGCTGGGCTTCACCTGTACCAGCCTCTTCCCCTGCAGGTCGAGCCCTTGGATTCTGAGGCCAGCAGGAATTAGGTGACAGTCACAAGGAGTGCAGGCAGGCTGATTCCATAAGCAGGCCACAGTTAAGGCAGGCAGAGGTCAGGCAGGCGGTCTGGACAGGCAGAGATCAGACAGCATCAGTATTCAGACAAGGGGTCAGAGCAGGCAGAGATCATGCAGCGTCAATATCCAGAGAGTTCGTTCGAAGAGGCTGTCCAAGAAGCAGGCAAGGGAAACAGGTAATTGCGTAGTCACGCATAGCTATTAAACTCCCCCCCACTTACGCGTTTGAGTTGCCATATGCACACGGATGCACGAATCAATATAAAATCGTGCGCACACGTATGCGCGTACGGCTGATTTTATATGCACGTGTTATAAAATCGCCGCATCCGTATGTGAGCGCTGGCAAAAGCATGCACATGTGCACCCATGCGCAGATCTTAAATTTTACTTCTAATGGAGCAAGGATAAGAGTTTAAACAATCCTGCATTCTACTGGTGACCAGTGTAGGGCACATAAAATAGGTGCGATATGCTCATAACGAGTTGTACCTGTGAGGATTTGCACCGCTGAATTCTGAAATCACCCGCAAAGCCTTGATAGTACATACTGAAATAACTAGGGCTTGTAACACAGTTCAAAAATCTGCTGGCTCTAAATAGGACTTCATCTAAGTGTGCGCAGTTTGTAAAATAAGCTACATACCACAGATTTAACTTGAGGCTTGAATGATAGTTCTGTATCAAATACAATTCCCAGATTTCGGACTGCAGATGAAATAGGTATAATGAAGCCTTCAAAAGAAAACAAACTGTGAAAAATAGATGACCTGCATTTAGCCATGATTTAATAGCACTAAAATAGATTGTAAGCAGGCCAGAAATGTTTTTACTGTCAGATGGAACCGGAAAAACCAACTGTCATCAACATACAACCTATAATGCCGGCCTAAGCCTGCTAATAGTTTGCAAATTAGACTCAGATGTGGAACAGCAATGTCGAGAGGGAGGAACCCTGCTGCAGACCAGTTTTAAGCATATACCAACTAGAGACCTGCTGGACATGATGCAAAAGATATGATTGGAACCAAGAATAAACTCCATCAAGTCCAATGTCAGAAAGATGCACTAACAATATTTCATGACCCAAAGTATCAGAAGTTGCAGATACATTCAACAGCACTAACAAAACACTTTCGCCCACATCAAAGCCTTGCCGGATGACATCGAGACTAGAGAACGTTATAAGATCCGTGCTGTGCTTCGGACAAAAGCCAAATGGAAAGGAGTCAAGCACAGCATTCATACCTAAGAAGTCTTGGAACTGTCTGAGAACAGCAGCCTCGATTACGTTGGCCAGGAAAGAAAGAGACAACCCTGGATGATAATCTGCTGGTTTACACTGATCAAGCTGGGACTTCTTCAACAGAGGTCTAACAGATTGCGTTTTCAAAACCGATGGTTAGTGGTCTTCAGATAAAGAGGTATTCGTTTTATGGGCCAAAAGAGGACAAATCTCATTCAGCAAAGACTTTGTCTATTCAGTCCATGTGTCCTTCAATTTATAATCAAAGAAATTCATAGTCTTCACTATTTTGGAAATTTCAAGTTGAGAAACCAAATTGATTCCAAGAGGATACTTTAACAGCAGTCAAGGTCATTCTCTTTGGAGGAGCTAAAAGTAAATGTGGCGCATAAATCTGTAATCTTCTTAGAGAAGAAAGCAGCAAAAGACTCAGCGTGGATCTGATTAGCTGAGCCATCAGTCTTCCCTCGAGTACTGTTAAGACAATTTGTCAGCTTCAAAACAGTTTTAAAAAGAGATCGCAAATGGATTTATTAAAAAAATGCTTTTACAGCTGTTAAAATCTTCTTCCTATAATTTTTTAAAGCGAGATTATACTCAAGAAGTGATTCATTCCTGCCAACTTTTCTCCAGCACCATTATAGTCGGCACAGCTGAGATTTAGATGTTCTCATTTCACTAGGAAACCAAGGTGCATTATTACTTATTTTTTGCGGTAATAGATTTCAAAGGAGCCAATTCATTTACTCATTGTGATAGTTGTGTGCCAGTATTCAAAGGCATCTTGGGCACTCATAATTACATTTGATTGGATCAATTTTTGTTAAAGTTTGTGAAATAATAAATTCATAGATCTGACAGGTTAGGATTGGGGATAAGGGAAGACAGAAGGGGAGAGAATTCCTGGAAGGAGGAAAGGTAGAAGAATGGATGGAGAGAGGGAGAAAGAGGACGATGGAATGTCTGCAAGAGGGAGAGAATGAAGATAGGGAGAGAGAGGAAGAGATGTAATGCCTGGAGGGAGGGGAGAGGAGGAGGAGAAAATGGAGGAGAGAGAGGGATAGAATGCCTGGAAGAAGGGGGAGAGAAAGCCTGGAGGGAGGCATGAGAAGGAAAAGGACAGAATGCCTTGGAGTGAGAGAGAGGGAGGGCAGGGAGAACAGAAATAAAGGTTAACAAATAAAAACAAAAAATGTATGCGGTGATACGCTTTTATTGGACTAACAATACTTCTCACAACCAAGCCTCATGGTATCACCATATGTTTTCTGAGTTTCTGTAAGAAGCTTGCTTTTCTTTTTCTTTTAACTAATTTTGCTTCATATTAGGTGGTTGCCTGAAGGCCAATACTGGAAAAGCAAGAAATATTTCTTTCAGTGATTCATCCTCCAAGAATAGTGCCTATAGGTCTTATGATTTTTCTTAGTTGTTCCAGCTCTGGGTGGTATGAAACTACAAGGAGGTACTCGCTCTGTGGTGTTCCTTGCTTTGTATTGTACTAGCTTTATCCTGGACATTTTAAGTAAACACAGTAGAGATGTGAATCGGAACTGAAATCGGATCCGATTCTGGTTCCGATTCACATCTATAGAGATGTGAATCGGAACCAGAATCGGATCCGATTTCAGTTCCGATTCACATCTCTAAAACACAGTTTTCTTGGAAATGATTTTGGAGTTGAAGCCCTTTTATTTGAATAATTCAGTCACAGGACTTTGAGGTGTTTGTCCCTATCTTTTGGACTGCAATGTTACACGTTGCAAGCTATGCCAATATCATAGGACCCCCATAGTCAACTATATGGGAAAAACATTCCTTCTCCAATATAGTATACATTATTCAATGCAGAAAATTGTTATGGTTTGTGGGTATGTGGACTCTTGGCCCGAGGTGTGAGTTGTAACAACCTGTGAGGAGGAGCCCCACAAGTCCGCACCCTCAGGAGGCGAGGTACAGGCACAGCGGGGAGCTCTGGGCACAGTAGTGGAGAGCTCCCCAGGGACCAGGAGGTAACCCCCGTAGGGCGACAGACAGTAGGTAGTACCTGGAGACCCTGAAGAGAGAGGCGCCAGGCAGACCGCGGAGCGGAAGGCACAGGATTGGCCGTGCAGAAGGTTCTCCGGGAGGTCAGCCCCGAGGGGCGGAGCTGCAGAGTTGTGGGCGTAGACTTGGAGGTACAGGCCAACCTATGAGGCAGGGAAGCCCGGGCCTGATCTCAGCTGCTGACGTAGGCAGGAACCCGGAGAGTGGAGGAGTGCCGGCAGTCTAGTAGAGAAGCAGCCCCAAGGAGCGGGACAGCTGACAGTCGTTGAATAAACCGGAGCACAGCCCCGTGGAGTGGGGAAGCTCTAGATAGTCTCTTGAGTAAAAAGCGCGGCCCGAGTAGCGGGTGAGTGCAGACAGTCTTGCTAGAACACAGGCGCAACCCCGAGGAGCAGGGAAGGCTAGCTGAGGAACTCACAGGTTGCCGCAGTGTTCCAAGGGAGACCCGAGCAGCAGGAGTCGTTGCAGAGTAGGACCCAAGAGGCACAGAGCCAGCCCGAGGAGTGGGGTAGGCCAGGGGAGGAAGTCCCCATAGGAGCGCACACTGACCCCCGAGGAGCAGGTGCCAGACAGGGTCCAGGAGCAAGGCACGTAGCGACGTATCAGGAACACAAGGGCAGGAGTTGTAGACTCGTACGGAACTTGTTGCCATGTCGGCTAGCTGGGGGCGAAGGTGGAGCTTAAGTACAGGAGTCTGATGACATCATCAACCAGGGACGCCCCCGAGGTTCCCCCCGACGAGGCTTCAAAGGAGGTGACGCACGCACCTAGGAAGGCCCGACATCGAAGTAGGAAGCAGTGACGTCCATGCCGCCTGAGGAACGCGGCGCTGTAGGCTGGCCCGTGCTGCGAGCAGACCCAGGGAGGGCAGGAGAGCGGTGCAAGAGATGAGTACTTGCGGTCACAGCTGTCTGTGACCGACAGGCATAAACAAATGCTACACTGGTGAAACACATCAGATCATAATGGCAAGAGTCAATTCACACAGACACAAGTTCAAACACCACAGAGAAGACTAAGGTATCACCTCTTGTGAGGGTGCATTTTTCAGAACCAGACACTGCATCAAATGACCTTATGATCCAGATAAGTAAAGGAAAATTTAAAACAATCCAAGAACCCAAAACTTTTGAAGTTTAAATGATCAGAGACTTTGGAATTCACAAGAAAGGACTCAAAGACCCAGGTTTCTTATCACAGTATAAGCCATAAAATTGTCTTTCACCTTCTGATCACCCATCAAAATCCACCCCCCTTTCCCCTATTAATTGGAATGCCTTTTATGATTGACATGTATTTTATTTATTTAAAACAATTTTATATTCTGCCACTTCTACATCCAATGTATAGGGCAGATTTTAAAAATAAACATTCATATGCAGATCAATAAACAATTCATTCAACACTAAACAAACCATTTCCAATAATAATACTACATTAAAAACACAAAACAAATTTAATTAAATGCCTTGTTAAAATAAACTGCCTTTTTTTTTTTCTAAAACTTTTTATATCCATTTCTCCCCGCAACTCTTCAGGGAGGCTGTTCCAAAGCACTGGTCCTGCATACGAAAAGGCTCTCGATTGAGCTGTTCCTGATCTATATTTCTTTATTGAAGGAAGGCTTAATAGATATACTCCCTCAGATCTAAGGGCCTGCCTAGATTTATAAAATTGCAATGTAAACTTTAGGGAGCAAGTCTCCTTATCATTAAGAATAATGACTGTCATCTTAAATTACACAAGCATTGAAATTGGCAGCCAATGCAATTCTCGTAAAATAGGTGTAATATGGGCATAAATTATCAACCCCATTAGAATTCTTGCTACCGCATTCACTAATAATTGCATCAATTGCATAAAAGTTTTTGGCAACTCTATGCATACACTATTACAAAAGTCAATTTGACCAAATAGCAGTCACTGTAAAATAACTCATTGGAAGTAAGGCCTTAAGTGGTTGCAACATTTTTAATCTGCAAAAAGTAGCTTGTACTACTTTCTTAATGTGAGGTTTCACAGGTAACTTAGAATCTATAGGTACACTTAGATTCCTTGCTTCAAATCCTATAGGTATTGTAAACCCTTCAAATACTAAATCAGTAATCCCTGGCAATGAGGACGGCTTCCAAATCCAAAATAAGTTGATTTTGCAATATTTAAACTCAAACCATTTGCTCTCAACCAGTTATTTCAAGAGTAACCAAATGTTACTCTTGAAAACCCACCCTCTACGGAACATGGCAAGAGGAACTGGATATTATCTGCATAAAAGAAATATAAAAGACCCCTTGTTCTAAATAACTCTGCTAATGGACATATATATATATTAAATAAAATGGGTGATAGACATGAGCCCTGTGGGACACCACTATTTGTTTTTACCCAATCTGAACAATTTTGGCTGATTCTCACCCATTGGCTTCTTCAGTTATAAAAGATTTAAACCATTCTAATACTTACCTTCAGAACAAAATACTGTAATCTATCAATCAATTTGTCTTATGGGATCATATAAAAAATGTAACATAAATACAACAGCAGCAGCTCTGTACTGTGGGCCTTCCAAAAACCATATTGGTTTACATCTAATACCCTGTTTTCAGTTAGATAATCATTTAATTGTCTAAGTACACTTTTTTCTATTATCTTCCCTAAAGTTGGAAGGTTTGAAGTGGGGTGATAGTTTTCCACTATATCTGGTGGGAATGTCAGTTTTTTTTGTATAAGTCTAATAACAGACTGTCAATATTTCAGGCAATTTACCACTTAGTAATCAATTGAATCTCTCATAAATTATCTCACTCGAACATTTTATATATACAAAAGGACAGGGATCTAAGTTGGCCTAAGATTTCCCACAATTTTCTGTATCTCCACTAGAGCCACATGTGTAAAAGTGGTCCATCTTTCCAAAGGTGGATGATCCATTTTATGTTCAGTTAAAATGATTCCACTTATGGTACCTGTCTGACTATGTAATTGAAAATACTACAGTAGATCTACACAACAGTGTTGCATGTATCTTTGGCCTCTTTATTATCTGTGTACTATATAAAACAATTGTTCAGTAAGGCAATCTCCATCTTGAGACTCAGTATTTCCATTCTTCTCTTCACTTTTATATACAGATTGCCAATAGCTTTTAAAAACCTCATTTTCTATAACAGGACACACTGTCTTATAAGATGGTTGAAGACAACATGATCTCTCCATTAAATCACTAATCTGGAATAAAATTAAACTGTGATCCGACCACACCATTTTAAAACCGTCTGTAATTTTAAAACATTAAGATACCTGTCTGAGCAGTACAACCGATGCAATGTACTTGCCCTCATTCATAATGTGTCAAACGAGACGCAGCCGTCACAGAAAGCAGCTATTTGGCATGCAAGGAGCTCACATTCTCTACGTGAGCATTAAAATCCCCTATAATCAACGACTTCTCATATTTTAATTGTAACCCAACTAACTGCTCGGCTAATATTTTCTGATCCTATTATTCTTTGCTCATTCTATTTTCACCTGAGGAAGAGTATTAGCTCTGGAAAGCTGTATTACTGAAGTCCAGTCATTCTAGTGGACGGCAGCCACAGGACTTTACCTGGAGGGCGAAAGAAGTAGATGGAGGACAAGAGAAATGAAGGAGATTACTTTCCCCCCTCCCTCCAAGCCCTGAGAGAATGTCGGGCCGGAAGATGTAGGAGGAGAGGGAGACGCCGTCTGCAAGCAATTCTCGTCCGGCCGGCACTGCTTGAATATTTCTGGAGAAAAGAGGATTGGGGGAAAAAAGTTCGTGAAGAATTCCTTCCCAGGGATTTCACCGACTTTTTAACAGTCATTTGATTTTTGTCCCCATTTCCCACCTATCGCTGGCACTGCCTTAACTTCAAACATCTCAGGTGATTCCGGGGAAACAGCAACACGGGCCACGCATCAAACACCGGCCGACAGGGGTCGAACAAGGAAAGCCATTTTCAATAGAAAGATAATTTAAAAAAAAAATTCTTAAATGTGACCTTTTCTATCGTATTCATTGCGCGCGCGCGCTACGATTCGCAGCGCTCTAGCCGTCTTCTCGCGTGTCTCTGAGTTCCGGGTCCTCCAGGATGATAGAGACGTCGAGCGGCGGGGCAAGCCTGACTGACTGATGCAGGGCTCTGTGGTCCGCGAGGCCTGTACGTTCAAGCTTACGTCAGCACAGGCCGGAGCTGTTTACTCGCGGGGGGGCGCGCTAGCCCCGTTTCGAGTCTGCGTTAATTTATTTCCCCCCCCCCCCCTCCGATGCTGAGGTGAAACTGGACCCGGAGAGAGTCGGGAAACGGTTAGTACTTTGAGGAGGCTCCGGCGGGGGAACTGCGCCAGTAACCTGCAGGGAAACATTCTCGGGGCGAGGAGTGGCCGGACCCGAAGCCCAGCGTTCCAGGGTGAGACCCGCAGGGGCCTTTATTCCACCCCCCCCATCCCCTCATTTAGGCTGAGACCTAATTCCGTGTTTATTCTCTGCGGCCCTTCCCCCCTCCCATGTTGAGGCCTAATTCTATCCCCGCATTCTGAGTAGCCTTTCCCCTCCTTCCTGGGGCCCTCCCTTTGCCTAATCCTCGCTCCATCCTCTTCTCTGAAGTCCTTTCTCTCTCCCTCCCTCCTTCCTTCCTGGGACCCAATCGCTTTCTTTTCTTCTTTCCGGTTTTGGGATCCTCTCCCTTCCTGCTGCATCCCTATCTACCTGGAACCATCACTCTTTCCCTCATCTGTGGTCTTTCCTCTCTGCTCTTCTCCAGACCCCTTTCTCTCCCCTTCTGGAGCACTTTCTCTCTTTTTTTTTTTTTTTTGCCTTGGGGTCTTTGCTCTTGCCCAGGGCCCTCTTAAGACATACTGATTTTGTAATATTGTAATCCGCGTTGAACAATGTGGAATTGCGGAATATAAAATGTTTTCACAAACAAATAATAGGCTATTTCAAGATTGAGTCCTCATAGTATTAACCCCCACAATATAAAAATTAAAATATAGTAATTATCAGCCTGTACTGTTATCAACTTAACTTTAGTAATACAATTATCTTCCCATTCAGTTTTGCAGTATGAAAGCCAATGTACCTGACCATCCGTACTGGAAGTGTATAAATATGTTTATGAAATGCTTAAATTATAAAGTACATTTTAAATTTGCTTAGATGAAAATGCAGTCATCCCATAATTTGTGCAGATGTCACTAAGCATTGTGTGAATATTTCTTCTGCTTCTCCTTTAACTTCCTCAAATTCAGACATAACTTTAAATTCTGAATCTCTTACCTGGAGAATTGTGTTGCTAGTACTTAAGCATGGAGGCAAGGTTTGGGAGGGATGGGAGGTGCAGATATAATTCACCGTTTTATGATTTGTGCAATAAAAATGTAATATCTTTTTTTCTTATGCAAATCCAGGTAAAATATTTATTAGGTGACTCAAATTATAGTTGGGATTAGCTGCTTTGTGTTCCAAAACAACTCTAAAAAAAAATGCTGCTTTACTTTTATAAATAATATAATTATTACTGTAGACTTTGGACTCTGAATTTCGCATTATTAAAATGCTAAAATATGAGCTGGTAATATTGAGCAGAAGCAGTTAGGTTTCCCTGGCATAGTAACAAGTTGTTTGTTAGTCTTTCTTCACACATCATCCGGGAGAGATTGCCTTTGAGATTTAGAAGTAGCCTTGTTTGAAGGTCAGAATACGTGGCACCCGGCTTTATAATATTTTCAGTCTGTTTAGATTTTTTTATTTTTTTTTTGGGCTGACAATATCACAGCATTTCCCTGGTAAGAGTTAGCTGTTTATCAGATTAGAAGTGATAATAGGGCTAATGCTTCTTGCTGTTTTGCTTGATTAGTTTGAAAAAAGGATTAGTGGAAGTGTAGCACTAGTGGTTACAGGAGCAAGCTGCCCACTAGGAAAACCAAGGTTCAATCCTTGTAACCTTACGCAAGTCACTTCACTCTCCATCAGTGTTGCCAGATGGATGGTTTCACGTCCAGTTGGGCTATTTTTTGTGAGTGTGTGCTGGTCATTTTTTGCTTCTTTTAGCTGTGGGATTTGGGGGTTTTTTCTTTTTTTTTTTAATGTACATTTTTTTGGGCATCTTGCTTAAGGGGAGCAGAGTGAGCGGGGCATTAGGCCTTAAAGCTGGAAGTGCTTGTTTTTTTGCTAATATGTCACAAGCTACTCCACGGAGAAGGGAAGGGGGGGCGGTGACGGCAGGGCACAAAATGGGTGAGAAGTTTGAGTCTTCCACCCTCTTGCTTGTATTTTTACACGGGTATGGGAGCAGAAAGTATAAGAGTGGGGGCTGGTCAGCGAGGGATGACTTCCCCACCTCTGCCACTGTTCTTGCAATAATACCCCCTTACCACCACTGCCAGTCTGAGGGGCTCACACATGGAGGCACGGGTGTGCATACACAGAGAGCCACTGCCCTGCTCCCTCCTCTAGATACTGAGCATTCACTCCCTAATTGCCTCCCTCCCTATGATCCAGACCATTCACTGCCTGACTGCCTCACCATCCCCTCCCCCTCGGAAATTTGTCTGTATACAATGCAATAATTTGTATACAGTTGTGCATAATAAACATTTTTTGCAGCTTTTGAGTTTTGGATTACTTTTGGGCTAGAGTGATTGAATGGGCTCTAAAAAGTTTTGGTATCTGGCAACCCTGCATTGTCTCGGGTACAAACTTGGGGCCCAATGTAATAAGGTGAACTCAGCAGAGTGCACAGTCTTACCTCCAGTTGTCTGTACATTTTTAAATGCAAATATTACTCTGATGCAATAGGGAGTTTTGCACACCAAAAATGTGCGTGTAAAATTGTTTTGTTTAGTGCAGTTGTGTGGAAATCCCATCCTAACGAAGGCAGTAACTATTACCCCCAATGCAGAGAAGGGTGCTATTTCCTAGCGTGTAGCAGATGGACCCAGGACCAATGGGTATAGTGTGCTCCTGATAGCAATTGGAGACTGAGTCAGATTTCAATCTGACGTCAGCCCTGACATACCCCTGCAGGAAGCTCTGCTCTTCAGTATTTCTCAGTCTCCATAGCAGTTTGGGACTCTATCCACGCTTGCACAGCGTTAGAGTATTCTAACCAAAGAAATCTAAAACAAAGAAGAAATCTTACCTCTACAGACGAGCCCCGTTCTCCTGCGGTTATACCTACGGGTCCCTCTCCCAGTTGAGAATTCCTGAGGTGATTTCGTGATCCCTCCGAGGTAGGCCTTGGTCCGGCAGCCGATTCCCGGTGTGGCCTTAGCCCCCGGCAATGGGTGCGGCTGAGAGGCAGTGGGTGCAACTTCAAGCGCGGCTATGAAGGTGCTTTTCCCTCTCCCCCTGCAGCCGGAGACAGGAAACGCTGAGACAAGGTAAGGTAGAAAACTTCTTAAAAGTCTCCGAGGCTCGAATAGCCACACAGATCGCCAGCCGGCGTCAGTGCTACCGATCCGTGCACACAGAGGCGAGCTGGGCGTGCGCAGCAACTCCTGAAAGCACAGCCACACACTCAACTGTGCCGGGCGCATAAGTTAAATCTGTGCGCACGGAGGCGCACGCATCTGACCTACACGCACAACTTCGGTGCGGTCAGAAGGCTTAGCTAAGCCTCCCGGCGTACACTTGAACGCACAAACTGGGGGTTTCTGCAATTCTACGCCCACAAGCCATGGCGCCACTGTACAAGAAGCTCAAGGCTCAGGTCCTCTGCCCAGCATGCCACATAAGAGCTGCGCAGCACGAAGAGGCCACGGCTCTGTGTCTACAGTGCGAGGAGGCCCTGGGTGAACCAGGTCAAGGTCCCCCCCTCCCCCCAGCCAGTACTGGGATCCGGATCCACCGACAGTACACTGGACCTCTCTACCCCCAGCGAGAGCCTCCTTCAAACAGGGCTCCCCGAGGACACAGTGCCTCTCAATTTAGATCCAGCATCTTTCTCCTGGGTAGAATTCTTCAAAGGCCTACATACCTTTGTCCACATGCAACCAGCACCTCCGATGACACAGTCACAGCCTCCCCGAAAGGACCCTAACATCCCGCAGCCCCTTAAACCCAGAGAAGTGCCTCTCCCACCCAAAAGCCTCAACAGTGGGGACACGGACACCTCGGACGAGGATCAAGACTCCCTGGGGGAAGGGGAAATTCACCCAGGGACGGAACCTTACCGAACCATGAGGCGGTTCTTCGCCAGAGACGAACTATCAGACCTCGTGGCTCATAGCTTGAAAGAGCTCGCTATCCCAGGCACAAATGCCACAGGGGAACTGAAGACGAACCCCCTCCTCGAGGGACTCCGTCAGGCCTCCCGCCATTTCCCTTTGTTGCAAGCCGTTCAACAGCTGATTGACCTGGAATGGGAGGCTCCAGAGGTTATGTTCAAGGGGGGACGGACCCTGGTAGCACTATACCCCCTGAACCCCCGCTGCCAAAGATCTCCTGGCATTCCCCAAAGTGGATGCCATGGTCTGCGCGTCTCAAAGCGCACTACCATCCCAGTCGAGGGAGGAGCGGCACTCAAGAATGCCCAGGACAGACGTCTGGAATCCACCCTCAAACAGTCATTCGACGTATCAGCTATGTCACACAGATTGTGGCCTGCTGTGCTGTGGTGACACGCGCCTGCTTAACAAAGACCAGGAACGCCACCACACCCGTCGAAGCACTAGAACCAGCAGTATCATTCCTCACGGATGCAATCTCCTGGTGCGCACCACAGCAAGAGGCGTTTCGTCCGTTGTGGCAGCCAGAAGGCAACTGTGGCTCCGAAGCTGGTCAGTCGACGCGACGTCCAAGACGAGACTCACGAGAATGCCTTTTAAGAGAACCCTCCTGTTCGGAAGCAACCTGGAGAAGTTAGCCGACAAATGGGGCGAATCCCCAGTACTGCGGCTACCGGAGGACAAGAACAAGAGAAGCCAGTGCCCCTCCCCCCGAATATCTAAGGGCATGGATCACAGTGCTTCAAACCGTAGAAAAGTACATATCAAGCATCTCACCCCGCAGGCAGGGGCTAGTCCTTTCGGAAGAAACACAGCAAAAGGGGAGCCGGCGCGGGTCCAGGCCCCAGCCGCACCCCTCAATGAAGATCAGCCGACCCATCCACAAGAAGAAGCCATAGGGGGCAGACTTGCCCTATTCTACCAAAGATAGGTCGAGAGAACTTCGGACAAGTGGGTCCTAACCATCATTCGAGAGGGATATTATCTGGACTTCCACACATTCCTCCGGACAATCTCCCTACCACGACCCTTCCAAGAGGATGGCAGTGGAAACCACACTGACCAAATTGTTCGACTTAAAGGCCATAACGCCGGTGCCCATGCATCAACAAAATAATGGGCACTATTCCATCTGTTTTATTGTTCCCAAGAAAGAGGGTACGTTCGGCTCATCCTGGACCTCAAGTCCATCAACCGCCACCTGAGGGTACCTTGCTTCCGCATGGAAACCCTATGCTTGGTCATAAGGGCGATACAGCCGGGAGAATTTCTCACATTCCTGGATCTGTCAGAAGCCTACCTGTACATCCCAGTCCATCACGAGCATCAGCATTTTGTACGCTTCGCGATCCTGGACCACCACTACCAGTTCCGGGCACTACCCTTCGGGCTAGCCACAGCACCCAGAACAGCTCCTCTATGAGGAAAGGCTGAAGAGGTTAGGGCTGTTCAGCTTGGAGAAGAGACGGCTGAGGTGGGATATGATAGAGGTCTTTAAGATCATGAGAGGTCTTGAATGAGTAGATGTGACTCTGTTATTTACACTTTCGAATAATAAAAGGACTAGGGGGCATTCCATGAAGTTAGCAAGTAACACATTTAAGATTAATTGGAGAAAATTCTTTTTCACTCAACGCACAATAAAGCTCTGGAATTTGTTGCCAGAGGAGGTGGTTAGTGCAGTTAATGTAGCTGGGTTCAAAAAAGGTTTGGATAAGTTCTTGGAGGAGAAGTCCATTAATGGCTATTAATCAATTATACTTGGGGAATAGCCACTGCTATTAATTGCATCAGTAGCATGGGTTCTTCTTAGTGTTTGGGTAATTGCCAGGTTCTTGTGGCCTGGTTTTGGCCTCTGTTGGAAACAGGACGCTGGGCTTGATGGACCCTTGGTCTGACCCAGCATGGCAATTTCTTATGTTCACCAAAATCATGGTTGTAGTGGCGGCAACACTGAGGAAAGAAGGAATCCTCATACACCCATATCTGGATGATTGGCTGATCAGGGCAAAATCCCCAGAGGAAAGTCGTCAGGCGACCACCAGAGTCAAAACTCTACTGGAGAACCTCGGGTGGTCGGTCAACACAAACAAGAGCTGTCTGCAGCCCTCCCAATCTCTGAAATACCTGGGAGTCTGATTCGACACCAGACAAGACAAGGTCATTCTGACTCCTACAAGGAGAACAAAACTGATGAACCAATTGCGAAACCTGTTAAGCAGTCTTCGCCCCAAGGTGTGGGACTACCTCCAAGTCCTCAGTCTCCAGACATCCACACTGGAAGTGGTTCCATGGGCAAGAGCTCACATGCAACCCCTACAGCGTTCCCTACTATCACGATGGAATCCGATGTCCCAGAACTACTCCGTTTGCTTCCAGCTCCCGGAGGAATTTCGAACCCAGCTACAATGATGGCTACAAGAAGACCATCTGAGCAAGGGAGTAAGGCTATCCCCGCCGACCTGGATCCTGCTCACCACTGATGCGAGCCTACGAGGGTGGGGAGCCCACTGCCAGGAACTGACCGCCCAGGGGCAATGGGACAAGGAAGAGTCTGGATGGAACATCAACCGACTGGAAGCACAGGCAGTCGGGCTAGCCTGCCTATGGTTCAGTCACAGATTCCGGGGCGAATCGGTCAGAGTCATGTCTGACAACGCCACAACAGTTGCCTACGTCAACCTCCAGGGAGGAACCAGAAGCCAACAGGTATCCCTGGAAATAGACCCCCTAATGGCGTGGGCGGAATCAAACCTACAAGAGATCTCAGCCGCCCACATCGCGGGAAAAGACACGTCCCTGCGGATTACCTCAGCATAGAAAGTCTAGATCCAGGGGAATGGAGGCTGTTGGCCACAGCCTTCCAGTTGATAGTAAACCATTGGGGAACACCAGCCATGGACCTCCTGGCAACCCGGTCCAACACCCAAGTTCCCAACTTCAGTCGCAGACGGGAACCACAATCCCAAGGGATCGATGCTCTCGTCCAGGCCTGGCCACAGGAAATCCTGCTATATTTATTTATTTATTTAACAGTTTTTTTTATACCGACCTTCATAGTAAATAACCATATCGGATCGGTTTACAATATAACAAGGGAATAACTGGAGTAGCAATTCAAGTGAAATGACAGATAACAATGGTAGGAATAAGTCAAAGTTACAATCAACAGGGAGAGAGAACTTGGAAGCTTACAACAAGCTGGAAGGAAGAAAGGCCGGTAATAAATAAGTAGTGTATATATATGCCTTCCCTCCGTGGCCGCTACTAGGTGGGATCATCCGCAAGATAGAACACCACAGGGGACCAGTATTTCTAGTGGCCCCGGACTGGCCAAGAAGGCCGTGGTACGCAGACATGCGAAGACTACCTCCACACAGGGATCTGCTCCAACAAGGCCCGATCCTCCACAAAGACCCAACTCTATTCTCTCTTATGGTCTGGCCATTGAGAGGACACACCTGAAGAAGAGCGGATACTTGGGGGCGGTGATTGACACTCTGCTCCGAGCACGCAAATTTTCCACATCCCTAACCTACATACGAATATGGAGAATATTCGAAGCCTGGTGTGAAGACCGCAACATCCTTCTGCGGACAGCCAAAATTCCCATGATTCTGGAATTCCTGCATCAAGGTGCAGGTGGCCGCGTTGGCCTGCTACAGAGCCAAGGTGGAGGGTGGCAGCCTAGCCTTCCTGAAAGGAGTCAAACAGATCCAACCACCCCTAAAGTGACTGGTACCTTTATGAAAGCTCAATCTAGTCCTAGATTTCCTAGCAGGAGCCTCCTTCAGACCCACCCGCGGTCTGTCCCTCCAACTACTAACATTGAAGACTGCACTTCTAGTGGCAGTCTGTTCGCCCGTCGCATCTCCGAGCTTCAAGCACTGTCCTGTCGAGAACCATTCCTCAGGTCCACACCGAGATCCATACAGCTACGCACGGTCCCCTCCTTCCTCCCAAAAGTGGTATCTCGCTGCCATTGCCAGACGAGCATAAGGACTCAGAAGAATCTCGCCGTCTTCGCCATCTTGACGTAAGCAGACTCCTAGTCCGATACCTGGAAAGGTCGGAATCTGTACGAAAGATGGACCACCTATTGGTCCTTCACAGCAGGAAGAAACATGGGGAAGCGGCCTCACGGGCAACCATAGCCCGCTGGATCAAAGAAGTTATCAAGACGGCCTACGTAGAGGCGGCAAGCCTCCACCCCTACAAGTCAAGGCCCATTCCACTAGAGCCCAGGCAGTGTCCTGGGCGGAAACCAAGATGCTGTCACCTGCCGAGATCTGTCGGGCCGCGATATGGTCCTCCATTCACACCGTCTCTAGGTTCTACCCCCTGGATGTTCAGGCTCGGGAGGACACAGCATTCGCAAGGGCAGTATTAAGTGGACCACGGACAGCCTCTCACTCGGTTCGGGAGTAGCTTTTGTACATCCCATTGGTCCCGAGTCCATCTGCTACACACTAGGAAAGGAGAAATTACTTACCTGATAATTTCATTTTCCTTAGTGTAGAGAAATGGACTCAGCATCCTGCTCACGGCTGCCGACAAACACGGAAACCTCGGGTGACAATCCCCGAGAGCAAGACAAAAATGGGTAAGCCAAGTTTCCCTCTAAGACACCCCATACCTACCGGGTGTCTGCGTTTCTCGGTTGAGTGCACTGGTGGTCTCCAGCTATGACAACATTAACCAGTTCCAAGTTAATCACGTTAACCAAGTTATTCAACTTAACCACGTTATTCAGTTACACATTTATCCACAATTGTGTTCGAAGAGAATACTGAAGAGCTGCACTTCCTGCAGGGGTTTGTTTGTTTATTTATTTGTTATTTTTATTTACCGACATTCATCTCAATTGAGATATCACACCGGTTTACATTCAGGTACTGTAGGTATTTCCCTATCCCCAGAGGGCTTACAATCTAAGTTTTTGTACCTGAGGCAATGGAGGGTAAAGTGACTTGCCCAAGGTCACAAGGAGTGACAGCGGGACTTGAACCTTGGTCTCCTGGTTCATAGTCCACTGCTCTAACCACTAGGCTATTCCTCCTCCCTATATGTACTAGGGCTGACATCAGATTGAAATCTGATCCGTCTCCATCTGCTATCAGGAGTACACTATACCCATTGGTCCTGAGTCCATCTGTCTACACTAAGGAAAACGAAATTATCAGGTAAGTAATTTCTCCATTGGCAGTCTTTGGGCAATTGTACTGTTTATGTCTTACTGTTAACTGCCTGATATAGGTGGTATAAAATAAAACCTTTTAAATTTAAAAAAAAAAAAAAAAAAAGCTGATGCTGGGACCTATAATCAGGATTTAGGCGCAGAAATCATTTTGTGCCCATAAGTCTTTTTATGTGCTCTGAGATGTTTTAAGTTAAAATGTGCAATCAGCCTGTGGTGAGCACGCATTTTCCGGTCAGTACACTTAACTCCTAATGCATTAGCTTACTGCATCGGGATTTAAAACATTTTTCAACCTGTGCATTAAGTAATAGTTCCTGTGCTGCTACAGTACACTTACATTGTCTCCAGTATTGGATATTTTGCTTTCTTTCCAGACACTGAACACCTACGAATTCATCTCTATTATGCAGCGAGCCTTCATACTTTGTGTTTCTCCTTCTCTTCATCTCTTTTCCTCATAATGACTTGGACCCTGAGTAATTATGTAAATTCCAAGAAACTACCAGTCAATTTTAAAGTTTCATATTCATGTACGTTACCTTGTTAATAAATGTTGTTTTCAACCATTAAGTCAAGAAAAATAATGCCAATTCTTGAATCTAATTAGGTTTCCATGAGATCAAAAAAGTGAAGGCAAATTTGTCTTGCGCATGCTCAGAGTTGAGTAGTGTTCGTTGTGGCCCTTGAAAATCAGAATTGCTTCCTCTTGTTTGGAATTCCACATGCATTCATCTATTGTGTCACAGTGGACTTACACATCTGATGTTTCATTGAGGTATATCTCCTGTGTCATAGATGTACCATTGTAAGTCGTATTGGTCCCCAGAGAAGGAGAGCTACAGAAATCACACATGGAAGCGGAGAAAGAGGTCCCACAGCAAAGAACAGGAGGGAAGGCACAGACATCAACCTCACTGGGAATCTCCAAGGAGATCCCGATCCAGAAGGTGAGTCACAGCTCAGGCAGGCATGTTAGGGTCCAGAAGAGTAGTATGCCCCATGCTGTTTGTGAATTTTGTTTTTCTGACAGCATATTTCTTTGCTTTTGCTGTTTGCTGTATCTTTTTTTTTTTTTTTTTTGCTAATGATCAAAAATAGCTGAAAAAGTACTTTTTACTTGAAAAATTATTAGAAACGGAGGTAGATTGGCCTATTTGGGGGGGGGGACGGGGGTTCAGGTATGCTCTGATGGGCCGGTTAGGCCAGTGATAGGTGCTTTATGGAGGTGACAGTGGTGGCAGCAGCCAGTTGGAGGCCGAGGGCATGCCTTCTGGGAGCCTGGGGCTTGGGTGCTCATGATTAGCTGGCTCCACATGGAGCGGCAGGATTCTTGGAATTGGAGCTGGGCTGTTGATGCTCTAGAGTCCCAGCGCAGTACAGTACACATTCCCAGCTCGGTCTTCATTGCTCACCTGTCTGGAATTGTGCCTGCCAGTTCCCTGCTGCATCTGCCACATTGAATTAGAAGTTGTCCCTGGCAGCGGATTAGCCTCATGCGTCTGCCTCCTGCTGCACAGCATATACAAAACAATTGAAAAGCACCTGTCCTGTCCAGTCTCCCCTCATGACCTCCTCTGGTGCAGATCACACCTGGCAAGTGGGGCTGGCAGCCTGGCACGTCTAACCAGCTTCTATTGCCACTGTCTCCCACGCAGATCATTATCAGTGGCTTCTTCTGTGTGATGTTTTGTAGAGATGTGTAGAGCACTTTGGAGTTCAAACTGATATCTGTGTACTGCCTGGTAGAGAGGTGTAAGAGGCAGGAGGAGCAGGTTAGAAATGCAG